>NW_027186473.1:2885947-2917395 GCF_028583685.1 Petaurus breviceps papuanus
CTATCTATCTATCTATCTATCTATCTATCTATCTATCTATCTATCTAATCTATCCACATAGGCTTACTAATATGAAAGCCAGAAAAGTACTGGTCATCTTCAGAATGCTTTCCATAATTCTTAAAAACAAATAATTCCTAAGCTGCATATTGAGGGAAATGAGGCAGGGAATTCAGCAACTATCTGGTGAATTCTGTCAGTATAGAAAGCTGCTCTGGAGAATTGTTATAGGAATAATCTGATAATTGCCCATACTTCACTTAGTCTAAAGCTGCAGGTACAATAACAATTTTAAAGAGCAAGCTAATATTTAGACAATTCAGCCCAAAATATTTTGCATTAAACTGAAGGGAATGAAATTTTTGCTCCTTGTTTGAGCCAGAAAACTGCTTTCAAAAGTATCTGCCTTTATTTAATAAGACCCACCCACACAGTTAAGTGTTGAAGAATACAGTTTCTTCTCTCCCATCCTGTTCTCTTCCCACCTCTTCCTTCCCCTCCGATCCCTTTCTCTCTCCTCCCCTCCCCTTCCTTTATTTTTGTCTTTTCTCTCCTTTCCCCTTCTTTTCTTTTTTTCTTGACTGCAATATTCTTTTTGAGCCTTCACAAGGGCCAGAAGACTGGAAGCTCTCAAGCCTGTAGAGAACTCTATGTCTCTTAAGTTTTTGTGCAAGTGGGAAATGCCTTGGCTAATTGTCCTATGGTTTATGTTCTAAAGAATTCTACCTGCGACCATCTTCATAACTAGAAAAATGATCTTTCCCACATGTATGCTTCAGGACTTATCTAGTATTATTCAGCTAGGCCTTTGTATGTATAGTTGTGAGTAGGGGAGAGTTACGAAGGACCCTTTGTTAATTTTTTAGGGAGGATGTTTAATGTCATAGGCATTATAGATTTAGAGCCAGAAGGGACTTTAATGGTAACTGACCCCAACCACTCATTTGAAAATGAAGAAACTGAGGCCCAGAGTGGTTTCCTTTGTTGAGGGTCCCACAGGGAGGATGTTTCTGAGGTAGATTTTGAACCTATGTCTTCCTGGGTTCCAGTCTAGCACTTGATACACTGCATTCTGCTGCGTCTTCATTCTTTGGAGAACATCAATCACAGCTTCTTCACCTTCATTCCTTCTGCTTTCTACTTCTCAGGAGATAGGGCAGCAAGAAAAGAACGTGAGCCCAAGTATTCCCGGGGAAATGGAAAAAAAATATCATTCTAGTTCCCTCACATCACAAGTTCTCTTATGTCTCCCTCTTGTCCCCACCAGCCTCTAGCTCTGGTTCTCACAGAGGCTTAGTTTATTTGATATCTTAAGCTTGGGAATATATTACATACTTTTGTGATTTTTAGAATTAAAAAGAAAAGGTTTTCATTTTGTTCTTTTTTTCCTCTGTATGGCTCTGGAAAACAGTTTATGATATTCCAAACTCTGTTTCTGCATGTATGAGTGCTTTCAGTTTTGAAGTTTGCTGTTCATTTCAGACCTATTGGAGGTAATAATAATGAAAAGTAAAATGAGAAAACTAGGGTTTGCCCTTTCTTCTAAACAGTGAACATTGAAGACCACAAACTGCTTGTATGATGAAAAATCAAGACTTCAGCTGAGCCACTGGGAAGCTCCTATCAGGGAAATTTACCGACAAAGCAGTTGTCTGTATGGAAGGATGGGGTGAAATGTAGTCACATCTTCCTTTGGCTTAGATATTATTGAATATTTGCTGCGATGAATCACTACTTGGCACCCTGCATACTCTAATGTCTGCTGTTTTACCACAGAGCCTACTCAATAACGAAAGATTTAATTGAGAGGAACTGTTGTCTCTAGAAAAGAGACATATTCATTTAAAACAGTAGTAAAGCTCTACCACTTTAAAAGAATAGGGAAGAACTTCTCAAAATTGTTATGCAGAGAACCACAGTGGAAATGCTTAAAACCATAGCAAAAAAACCCAAAACCCTCAATAATCTTATAATTCACTTCCTGCTATTTTCAAAGGACAAACCCCAAGAAAAATAAATTGTAATTTGATGCAATTGTCTTTTTTTTTTTTGCATGAGGTATACACCAGAGTAATCTGAGCCTTAGTTTTCAAAGAGAAAAGAGAAATGCAACAGCTGCATTTCAAAACCCATGAAAATTCCTGTTGTATGGTCCACTGGAGTGTGACTGAAAGAGTTGTTGCCTTTGGCCTACATAGTTGGAACTCCCTTCCTGGCTGAGCATATGTTATCCAAGTCCATTCATCCTGTATTGAATTTTCAGCAGACTTAAGAGAAACTTCTGCCCCATTGCACATCCCACCTAATACTTTATTCATTTGATTTGATTTATTTATATTGTGCCTAGTCCTCTAAGGTTTCTGGTGTATACATAATACAAATTCAATATCTAAAGCAAAGCCAGCAACTCCAATTGGATTTAATGCAAAGTAAGAACTGGAAAGGAATGAGAGAAGTGAGAGGCTAGATCAATAGTAGACCAGGATAGAAATAAAGGCCCAAAGATGTAGACTGCTCCTCCTCTGCCTTTCTAATATAGAAGTCTGGTAACTTTCAGAGGCAGTAATAGAGTTGGTACTAATTTTCATGGTGGCACTAGGGAGAGACAATGGATCTAAGTCAGGGGGTTTCATTTGTTAGACCAGGATCAGCTCCTGTAATGGACATGGCTGAACTGGTTCATTGTCCTGCCCTTTCTTTGGCTCAGGGGCATTTTCAGCTCAGGTGAAGTCCTTGCTACAAGGTAGTGACATACACCATTTCTGCTTTGGGCAAGTGAAGATGGTAAATGATGAATAAGAATAGCGTACTGAAGCTGAGCTTGGTATCTGTGCTCCAAGATTCCTTGTTCCTCTTCATTCATGTTGCTTTTATTTCAGGGAAAAGAGAAATTGATCTCCTTATAAAAATGGTTCAGAATTTCTGGCTTAAAATAACTAGTCTCCAGATCAATTGAGATAAGGTATCATTTTAAGGGGAAAGGGATGGTGAAAGGACACTGGACTTAGAGTCAGAAAGATCTGCCTTGGTTCAAATCCTGCTTCAAACACTTACTAGCTGTCTGCAACTAGACAGGTCACTGATCTCTCACAGCCTTAATGTCCAACTACAAAAAGTCAGAGGATTATCCTTGCTGTTCTCTAAAGTATGTTCTAGTTCTAAATCTATGAACTGATGACAGTTATTGTGAGGAAGGGGGAGAAAGAAAAGGGAGAAAAGCCTGAATTAATATATAATTCATCTGCCCCGGATGAACTACACCTTTGGGAACTGAAAGAACTGAATTACTGTCAGTAATGATTAAATAGTCATGGAAAATAGGAGAGGTGCCATGAGGTTGGAGAAGGACAGATGTCCTGATTTTCAAAAAGGGAGTTGGGGCAGCTAGGTGTTGCAGTTGATAGAGCACTGACCTTGGAGTCAGTGGGACCTGAGTTTGAATCCAGCCTCACACACTTGACATTTAATAGCTACTTGACTTTTATTAGCTGTGTGACCCTGGGCAAGTTATTTAACTGATTGGAGGAGATGAAGGAGACAAATAGAGCATGCAAACTCTGTCAGTGAATTTGACTCCAATTTCTGGGAAAATTATGGAATAAAACAATGGTTAGTCAACATCTAGATAGGGGTGGTTGCCAAGAGCAAGCATGGCTTCATCACATCATACCAGGCTATCCTTTTCTAGTTATTCAACTTGTAGATGAAACGAATGTTGTGGAAATACTTTGCATAGAAGAGTTTTTGATAAAG
This sequence comes from Petaurus breviceps papuanus, assembly GCF_028583685.1. Classification (NCBI taxonomy): domain Eukaryota; kingdom Metazoa; phylum Chordata; class Mammalia; order Diprotodontia; family Petauridae; genus Petaurus; species Petaurus breviceps. The sequence continues at coordinate 2,889,701 of NW_027186473.1, forward strand.
TATTTTATGTTATTCTGTGGAAATGATGGAGTGATGTGGCATGGATGGTAATGTAATTAGATGGATTTAGAACTGATTCATTGGTTAATCACAAAGTTACTAGTAAATATTAATGGTTCGGTGTCAATGTGGCAGGAATTTTATAGTGAAGAACCTTTGGGAACCTGTTCTTGGTTGTCTGGTATTTAATGTTTTTGTAACTGATTCGCATAATGCCATAGATGACATGTTTATGAAATTTGAAAATAATGTAAAGCTGGGCAGGATAGCTAATACATTGTATAACAGACCCACAATCCAAAGAAGATCTTGACAGGTTAGAGCATTGAGCTAAATCTAAGAAGGTAAAATTCAAGAGAAATACATGTGAAGTTTTATACTTGGGTACAAAAATCAACTTCTCAACTCAAGAGGCAGAAGAGATGATAATATATCATTTTTTTGAAGGAAAAAAAACAAACAAACCTTAAAATTCTAGAGCTTTTGAAGGACTGAAAACTCAATGAGTTAGCAAGATGATGTAATGGTCAGAAAAGTTAATGTGATTTTGGGGCTCCCCTGGTCAGACTTCACCTGGAGAGTTATGTTTAGTTTTCAGTGACATAGTTTAAGAAGGATATTGATGAGTCTGAGGGTGTTCAGGGGAGAAAACCCACCTAGTGAAAGGCTTGTTCATTTGAAGGGATTGTTCATGTTCAGCCTGAAAAAAAAAAGCCTTGGGTTGGAGTGTAAATTGTGAAAAAGCCAATTTAGGGTTGATACTAGGAGAAACTTCCTAACAATTAGAGTTATCCCAAGGTAAAATGGGCTACTTCAAGAAAATGGTAGATATTTCTTTGGAGACCTTCAAGCAGAGGCCAGATGGTGACTCACAGGTTAGAATGGGGACTCCTTTAAGGTTTGGCTTGGACTAGACAGTCCCTGAAGTCTCTTCAAGATCTCAGATTCTGTGAGAGGGAAAAAGGAAGATGAGGAGGAGTAAGAATATAGAAGAAAGACAAAGAAAAGGAAGAAGACTTTTCAATGACCCCAAGAGGTAAATAAAAAGACATTCAAGGCTGGAGTACTATACCATATATTTTACTTCATAAGAATAGCAACTCAAAACATATAGGTGAGTACTCTTTAAAGGTAACTTTAACGAGAAAAGCAAATTGAACTATCTAGTCTTAGAGATTAAAAAATAAATAAATAAAAACTCAGGCACAACCAATATATTGTGGACAAATAAAATTGTACATTTCATTCATGAAACATATGATAAAAATTCTCTTGCTTTTAGCTGCCACTGGGAATTGTGTAAAAATAGAAGCACTCTTGATTTTGTGAACATTTACATAGGGTCCACTGCCTTTAATTAGCTTTTTGTTAATTCCTAAGATTGTAAGTGTTTGCTAAATTTAAATGTCTCTTAAGAAAAGTAGATACCTCCAAATCTGGACTAATAGAGCTGTCATTTGGACTGGCATAGTGTGGGAGTAAATATTTGCTTCTTAAATATATTTTCCATTTTACAAAAAGATTCAGTACCAGTTTCAATTCATCCCCACTAATATTTATCAAGCATTGTGTGGGATCCAAAGAGCCAGATGCCCTGATGCATTTAAAATATTCAATTTACAAAAGATTTGACTTACACACTTTTCAGGAACACATCTGTTGACTGAACTGATTTTATTATATATTCAACACTCAAATTACTGAGGGGTTGCCTTACATGATATTGAATAAGCCATACAGAGCCTCTGTTTTCCCTTCCTTGTCCTCCTACTGTTTTATTTGGGGACACGGCCTCCCCACACATAAGATGAGAGGGACAATGAAGCAAGATGAGACTGCATTGCAAAATCTTGCCACTCACTAATAGCTACAGTAAAAACTTCAGTGAGGAAATCGAAGTGAGTGACAAAAATGAAGTTCTTATATGTCCTCATGACAGCTTCCTCCTGTGCCTAAGAGGAAAATTAAGTTCAATATGTTCAAACCAATAAAAATCATGGCAGCCCTCTGGAGAGAATGCACTAGATTTTGAATAAAATGACAGATTACTAACTTTCTTTCACAAGGTAATTGGCCACATTGGTAGGTATGTTATTGCTAATATAAAAAAAAATTGAAACATATACTGAAACATGAAATAGCAATGGCAAATTTTGCAGGGAGAAATAAAAGAGGCAGAAGAACATTTATTGCAGTTGACGTTTCATATGTTGTAAAAAAAAAAAAAGTAAGAAATTCCATATAGACACTAGGTTTTATTGAAGAAAATAAGAATTGTATTTTATTGCTGGTATCTGCCTCATCATTTTCATAAGAAAGAACATAATGGCAGCCACTTCATGTATTATTTCTAGCCGTTGCTTTTGTATTATTGCATTAAAGCTAATTTTATTCACTTAGACTGAGGACACGTAATGTGACCACAAAAGCATTCACCAGGAAATATTTATACACTAAATAATTTAGGCAGCAGAAGCATTTAGACTGCTCAGCTTACTTTCAATAATTTAGGGGTGGCACTTAAGGGCACTGTAATCTAGCCACATGATAAGAAGTGAAATTATGGGGCATAATTCTTGGTATTTAAATACTAGAGTTCTTTTCTCTTATGCTCTTTTACTGTGGCACAATGAATTGGTGGAGTGTGTAAACGAATAGGAAATGAATGAGCAGTAACACTGAGGACATTGAAGTTCTCTGTGGTTGATTTATCTTGCTAGGAAAAGTTGCCTATAAAGGGGCCCCAAAGATCAAGGACCACCAATGTGACTGGCCTAAAGGAATCAGCATTGCAATGTCTCATATAGAGTAATCACCACACATACAACTTTACTGATATTCTTAGCACCATAATTTGTATTCAGCACTTAACACAGAGCTTGGAGCATAGTAGGTGTTTAATAATTTTTCAAATTTTTTTATTGATTGAGATGTCACTTCACTGTCCTCTTGAAATGTAAAATAACCTTTAAGTGACAATTAGTAAGTACTGTTTTAATAAAATAAAGTATCTTCCATTTCAACATTAAGAGAAGGTAGAGGTGATTATTTTTCAGGTCAACCCTGTTATATCTTATGGGCTTTTGAATGATAGCTACCTGAACTCATGCACCATATAGGCAATGTGGTCATGAGAATAGTCTTGAGACCTGTGAATCACAGTGTGTCTAATTACTGGATTTAAGAAAAAAAAATCATTGGTTTATAAAAACTCAGACCAAGGAATGTAAAGTGAGGACAAAAATTAAACAAAACACAAAAATTAAAGTTAATATAGAAAATGTATGTGTGTAAATACATATATGTGTGCATGTATGCATATATATCTAGAGATCTTGGTTATATTCCTGGTTCCACCATTAGATTGCTGCGTGTCTCAGGAAAAACCCACTTCAGCTCTCCAGGTCCCAATCTTTTCATCTGTAGAAAAAGGATATTAGAAATGATGATTTCTAAAGCATCTTCCCACCTTAAATACTATCAGATCTATGCCTTTATGAATGAGATTATATTGCAATTATTTAGAAAAAAACATCTGAGGCTAATAAATTAAAATAATAAACTTAGTTAATGATAGAGTTTGAATGAATAAAAGTTGTTTCAAGATGGCTCATGAAAAATACTTAAACAGCTACAACAAAGAATAGTTTTAACATTTTAAAATCTATAATTGTGATCAATATTTAATTGTTGCCTTATTCTGAAGAAAAACAGTCAACCCACAGATTGAGTCCAAAATGACCCATATAAAATATCAGTTATGCTGTTTTTCAGATTCCCAATATATGTGCTTAGTACATTTGTAATTTCTTAATGAGGGATCAACAAAAGATATAGGGTACGTATCCCTTTTTTTTTTTTGCCTTTTGGAGGGCAATTGGGCTTAAGTAACTTGCCCAAGGTCACACAGCTATTTTTGTGTTAAATGTCTGAGGCTGGATCTGAACCCAGGTCCTCCTGACTCCACAGCCGGTGCTCTATTCACTGTGCCACCTAGCCACCCTGGATAAGTATCTTAGAATCAAAGAATCATAGAATGTTAGGAGAAAAGAGTTTAGGAATAATTCAATCTAAGTTAGTCATTTTGCAGATGAGAAAACTAAGATCTTAAGAGGTCCAGCAACTCATCCAAGCTTACAAAATTAATTAGTTTTAGAAAATGTTGTTTTTTCCATCAGAAATGAATGAAAAAGTAAGAACTATGTGCTAAATGTTCTAAGAAGTCAAAGTCATTTCTACTCATCTTTGTACATTTTTTACTATTTACCTAGTTCCTTCTGAATGTTAGCGAGAGCCAGCCCAGAAGACTAAGCATTTTGATGCTACAACTAGGCTTAGTACGATTATCAGTATATCTTAGTTAACTTGCACCTGTCTCTGCTATAGCTTGCTGTAATCTGTTCTTGGTCAAGAAGGACAAAGCTACCATATGTTATAACCCTTGCCCCTGCCACTGTTCCACTATTATTTCTTTCCCACAGTCAGTCAACTCTTCCAGAGTGGAAGGGACTAGAAGAATGCATTGAAGTTTGCTGATGAACAGATTCAACTAGTTGATATATAAAGCAGTAAAATTCAAATCTGGGTCTCCCAATACCTTATCATCTCTTTGCTGTTGTATGGTATAGTATAGTATAGTATAGTATAGTATAGTATAGTATAGTATAGTATAGTATAGTATAGTATAGTGTAGTGTAGTGTAGTATATTACTAAGATTACTTTTAACAAAAAATAATCTCAATCAAGACTGACTAATAAGGAATCTTCATTCCTCAATTACTATAAATAAAATTTAGGGCTTTATAGATCATGATTCTATGTGATGAGTAATTATGTATGTAGCTAACCACATGTATATGGTAAATAGTCATACATACTTCAAGGATGATGGTGTTATTCATATAACATGCTTGCCAGTTTGCACCTCTGGCTATGTTACTGAAGTTCTCTGTGCCCCTAGACACAGCTATTCATAAAACACCATCATCCATGATGTATGTGTGACTGCGTACCATATACAAGTGGTTAGCTAAATAAACAATTCCTTATCATATATGACTAAGAAGATTTTATCGAAGGATCTTTTGAATCTGAGACTGAGAAGGAGTTGCTTTGCTGTTATGAGCATAGTTCCTAGGGTCCGATACTGTTTGCAGCTTTAGTCTCCTGTGCATGCAGCCTGATGCTACTTTTCCCTAGAAATACATAGAAATGACTCACAGTAGAAAATTTTAGTCCGATGTGCATTTATAGAGCATTTCTAGTTTGAAAGGTACTTCACATAACATCATTTTGTTCCTTGGAGTAACACTGTGATGTAGATAACTACAGGTAGTAGAATCTCCATTTTACAGATAAGGAAACTGAAACTCATGCTGATGACTTGCCCTGGGTCAGAAACAGTGAGTGTCAAAGGGAAGAATTAGAACCTAACACTCAAACCATTATACCACATACATTAAAATATCTCAGAGGTTTCACTTCAGATCCATCAAATTAGAAAAGCTGATATAAAATGGAAAGAGGTAATAGTAGAATGGGCTGTAGAGAATCAGACACATTAATGTACCAGTGGTAGAGCTGGAAATTGGCCACTCATACTTGAAAGAAATAGGAAATCATGTAAAAAAGTGGCTAAATTCTTCATAACCTTTGACAAAGTAATTAAACAATTGAACATATAATCCAAGGAGGTCAATTACAGAGAGAAATGCCCTATATATGACACAATATTCATAGCATCATTCACTGTGGTCACAAAAAGTTGGAGAATAAAATGAATCTTCATTATTTAGGGAATGGATTAATAATTTGTGGTATGTCAATGTAATGGAATCTTCTTGAGCACTAAGAAATGATGAATCTAAGGAATTAGAGAAATATGGGAAGATTTGCATGAAATTATGCAGAGTGAAGAAAGAGGAAACCAGAGGCGCCCCCCCCCTCCAACAATAACCACAATAATGTAAATGTTAGCCGCACTAAAAAGCATTTGAACTCTGATGAATTGTAGTGAATAATTGCATATGAGAAAGCTAATAATGAAACATTTGTATTTTCTCAGGAGAGAGGTGCGGGTAGGTGAAGAGAATACAGTGTACACGGTCAAATGTGGTAGTGATGTCAATTTTATTTAAATCTTTTTATTAAAAGGAAAGACTCATAGGGGTAGAGATGTAAAAAGGGAATAATTATGTTGTAAAAGTAAAAGGCAAAAACAACTTTTATTTTTTTTTAAATCCTCAACCTTTTTTTTTCTTCAAATTTAATTTTTAGTTTATGGGCCTTGTGTCAGGGATAGATTGGGGAAACTGAACAGATTTTAAACTATTAACAGATTTATTTACTTAAGAAAAATATTTTAGTTGAAAGATATAGATCCTGAGACTCTGAATAAGACCCAGGTGAAATATTAAGTAAATTTATTGCAACATTTTAAAAAGCACCATCTTTAATATGTAATTTCAGCAAAGCTTTAATTTACAAATAATTCCCTTTAGACCTCTTAGCATATTTGTGGCTCTTTTCATTTTTTCCCTGTTTATTGATGTGTTAACGAGGAAAAAAACCCCCTCAAACTTCATATATACTGTTTTGTAACTTTTAGCTAGGAAAAGATCACCCAGATTTAGCCTGGGCAACAACTCAGGATGCAGGTAACTTAGGTGTGTCAACACAGGTTGAAGTTGTTTTTTTCCCCCATCACTGTTGTATATTGAAGAAAAAAAGGTACAGGAGAAAAAGTTAATTTGGGAACTGAAGAGCTGGATAAAAAGTTAGTATCTTTGAACAAGATTTGCATTTCTGAGTCAAAGTTTATAAAACAAAGCTGATGGGTTTCTCACCAAGATACTTGACAATTTTGCAAACCTAAAAGTGTCCTAAAAAAAAGCATGGGAAATAGAGAAAACTTCCTATACATTTCCTACAAGTGAGATGTTTTAAGAGTTGCCACAAGATTAACAACAGCTGCTTAGACAATCAGAAATTCACAGAGGACAAAATCTAAGAGTCTACACTAAAAACAAAACATCCTAAAAAACAAAAACAAAAACAAAACTGTGGGGAGCAAAAGAGGCCTGGTTCAGGACTCAGATATTAAATCTTAATAGTGGACTTTATGATAAGAGCTCTTTGAGATGCGACTTTTTTGTTGTTAGCTCCTGATTTCTTTGTTATGGGTTACAATTAAAAGGATGTTGTTTGAGTTCTGAGACCAATAGGCTCTTCCCTGATACTGGCTCCTATGCAAATGTCCTCAATGATTGTGGCTTTGGTTTCCAGCCTTGAAGCCAGTTCTCAAGAGCATCCTTTCTAATGTGACTGCATATGAAAAGAGTTAACTGGCTCTTCCTAAGACTTTCTGGCACCTAAAGAACAAAGCCTTATTGCAGTACTACTTCCAGGATATGACAGACTAAGATAATGATAAGAATACTTGAGTCTTTTTTGTCTCATTGCTCTATAAAAACCTTGTCTTAGGAATCAATAAATGGAGTTCATGGTTCTTCCTTGAACTACCCACATGGCCTGGTCATTTCTTATTCATATCTCTGACCATGCTTAGTGCTGGACACTGAGCATCCCACAGTGCAAAACACAAAAATGACCTCAAATATCTATTAAAAATGTTCAAAGTTTAGGTAATTAAACAGGAGGTATTAGGGGTCCTAACACAAGGAGATAAACTAGACCAAAGGTATCACTGACAATTAGTGGGATAAAACCTACTCCTGAACCATGACTATGGACAGGTATACCTACTCAAAAGAAACAGTGTAGGTAAAAGGAGGGGGGATGTATTTTATATTAAGAAGATGTAGTCATATCAGAAAATAAGGAGTAAGAGAGGGGGGAGAAGTATTACAATATTTGGATAAAGATCAAGTAAGGGAAAAACATAAATGACTATCAATGGAGTTTACTTCAGACCACCTGGATAGTGAAAGGAACTGAACATTTTGGTAAATAGATTAGAAATCTGGCACAGAGACATTATAGATTTGTGAGGAGCCACTTCAGTTATCCAGATATTTTCTGAAGCATTATCTCTCCATCTCTTTGTCTCTTTCTTTCTGTCTCTTTGTCTCTCTCTCTCTGATAAAAACAGAGCAGTGAATAATTCTTGACTTTCTTTAGTGATCATTTCATTTTTCAAAAGATGGAGGAGCCCACAAAGAGAATTCTATTCTGGATCTGATTTTCACTAACAGGGAAGAACTATTTGCTGAGGTGGAAATTATGGGAACCCCAGGACAAAAGAATCCTAGAGTTTGAGATAAAAAAAGGAGAGGAAACCTGGGCATGGTCTTACAGACATCCTAGATTTTGGGGAAAAAAAACCCCATATTTCAAAGGATTTAGTGGAAAGATAGGTTAGCGGAGGCAATCATCTCAGGAAATGGGAGATAGTGAAAAATGAAGTTCTGCAGATACAAAGGAAAGCAATTCCAAATGAAGAAGAAATGTGGGTTCCTTCTAAACGATGTGCATTCACATGTAACTCACCAACCAACTTAGATTTAAAAAAAATAGAAATGACCAGGAGATTAAAGCGAGTCTAGGTAACAAAGAATGAATAGCAGAATGTAATATGGCCCAGTACAAACATTGTCAGGAACGCTAAAGCCAATACCAAGGCCTGGGTAAACATGTGGAGTTGGTAGGACTGGTAACAGAAATGCAAGCAGAATGAAAAGCAGATGTTTCTGCCCTCCCCTTCCTCTTCCTCTTTTGCTCTCTTGGCAACTTTCACTCCTCTCTTTGGAGACCTGAGCTTCTCCAATCAGCCTGAGTCACCTCTTGTGCAAAGCTCCTTATGGGCAGTAAATTCAGGAGAGTAAATGGGTTGTGTGGCCCCAATTTCAGGTTGTACTTGTACAGGCCTGGGTGATAAACCAGAAGTTGATTCTACCCATGGGCTCATGTTCTCTGTCTCCTTTAAGTTCCTCGGGTGAATGCCATCTTTAAACCTGGCTAGGGGGTGACTCTCCATATTGGCCTAAATTTCCATCAGTTGGAAAGTTCTCAGTACAATCCCCCTGTTCCCCATTAGCCCCTGTAGAATCTATGACGCAGCAAGCTAAAATGAAGACAAGAGAACTAAGGAACTCTGTTATAGGAGAGATTGGAGAAGCCTCTCTGATCTATGGGCATGGGGCACAGCCACTGAGCTAGGCTTGCGTGCTCTGGTCCTGAGGAGACAGGAGGTTCCTTGGGGTTGTGCTGAGTAAATGCCTCCATTTTGCAGATGAGGAAACCAAAGTCAGGAACTTGTAAGTGACTTTCTCAAACACAGAAAACAACAAAAACGAAAAGGTAATTATCAGCCTTAGGCTTCCTGTGTTCCTTTCCTGTGATTTATGAACCACATTACATAGACCTGTTGGTTATGTCATTTTATAGACTACAGAGTATAATTCTGCCCAGCAATTCTAAAGATGGTCTAGCCACCTTCCTGGCTGCAGCCAGAATATCAGTTCCCTAGGTTAAAACTCAAATCTAGGTTTTCATTTTCATCAGTGATTCCCTACAAAGCTATAATAATTTTTGAATATGAAATTTGAGTTTTTTCTTTAATCCTTGCCTTTCAAATCTCTGTGTTATTTTTTTTTCATAATCTGGCTGTTGTACTGGGATTTTAAAAGGCTGTTGGCAGATTTAGGGGACATGAACATCTTTTCTGTTTGCTTAGCTAAGCATGGCACTGCAGTTTATAACCTATAACCTTCATAATACTGCAAAGAAGGTCGTCTACCTTTTTTGGGGGGAGGTGGTATAGCACTTGGGCTGTGACTGAACACAATTTTTTCTTTACTCAGCTAGCCGTACTGCTTTTATTTTCCTGGAAACTATTACTATTCTTCAACCATCCACAGGCACCCAATGTTTTTAAAAAGCCATTGTTTTTAAATACTGTATATAATGAGGAATATTCTTAGCTCTAGCTTTAGTAGTCAGAATTATCACTTTATAGATTAACCCTTATATTGTTTTATCTGTTGTCCTTACCTCCTACTCCCCCCAATTATTTATTTTTCATGAGTCAAAACATGATTTTCACGATATTAAAATCTAAATAATAATGATCTAATTGTGTTATAAGAGGAATCTGGAATCTTAATGCAGGGATACAAAAGATGAAGATTTCAAGATTTTTGTGTATTTCTGAGATTCTAGTTTGTTTTTGGAGCCTGAAGCAAGGCTTTTCTTTCAAAGGATTCCCAAGATATCTTGGATTTTGTATACAGTTATCACTTCTACATCCAGAGAGTTGTACGTTTGGCATGATCTGGAAAACGTGTGTAAAATTTTTTGGCTCTCCCTTCATACCAAAGAAGAAGTCTAAATTTTTTTAATTTTTCTTTCATGGGGTATTTATAGTACCATATTGCAAAATTTGGGTTGATATTGTACAAGACTATAAATACATTTTATGCATTTCTGAGTTTCTAAACCTTTTCTGTGTTGTCTGCTGGCCTTTGTGTGTCATCTGTGGTGTCTGCAAAACTCCCCCCAAATTTCTCTTTAAATTCTTATGCCAACCTGTGATATATTGAAACTGTGATGGGTAAAGTTGCCATGTGGAATTGTTATGGGAATGAGAATTTAAGATCTTCCCTGCCCCTAGGCCCTTTGATAGGCTTAAGTGTACCTGGAGCCTGTGGCAGGAGGCTTGGTTTTCAGGAATGCCCACATCTCGGTGTTCTGTGATTGGGCAGTGGGTCAAGAGGGCTGTGACAGTCTCTGAGCCAGGAGAAGGCTATATAAACCCTGATGTGAGGCTTTGTTTTGAGGCTTACTTTGAGAATGTTGTGTGATTTGACCAGAGGAGACTCTGGGTAGCCCTCAAGCCCCTGGCTTTGAAAACCCAGATGTTGGTGCTTCCCTCTCTGGTAACTGACTAGGTATGGATATAATGGTTAGGCAGCTGGAAGCCTGTCTGCTGATTTGTTTCTCTGTCTTCTTGTAACTTGTTTGTATTCTCTGAAGTTCGGGGTGCTGACCTTTTCCACCTGAACTAGGTAAATGACATATGTTTGATTAAAGGAAGATTGTTAACCCATTTTGAGTTGCTTTCCTTTAGAAAAGCAGATCTAGGAACATGTGTTGGCAGCCACCCTGGGGATACTGGGGTGCTTGCTGTCACAGGAATGCATAACTGCACAGTCTTCTAGCTCTTTAGGCTGCATTTGGCCTATTACTGTGTTTAAACCAGCTCATTAGCAAGTGAGTAGTGAGGGCATAATTGTTTAAATAGTTTAGTTGTACTAATAAATCAGCTAATCAAGTACTGAGATTAGGATCTACTATGTGCCAGGCTCTGTTACAAGCATTGGGATACTAGTACAAAGAATGAAATAATCCCTATTCTCTAGGAAGCTGCATTCTACTAGGGAGAAACAGCTGTAAGACTACCATTGGCATCCTGTACTATGAAGTACAATGATCTTGACTTCTGTATACTTATTTTCTTAATAATGAAGGACTATTTGGGCAGTTCTGGAGACAATATTCTAGTTGTTCCTTTCCACCATCAGGAAGGCAGCTCTTGAATTAATCTGTTTTCACTATTCCCCCACTTTCCTAAATTCCTCTAATTCATCCCATTATTTCACTTATTATTTGCCTAGCAGTGAATCTGTAAATTTTAAAATTCTTTTCTATGTGTTAACCCTAGTGTATTTTGCAAAAGGCAGTGTTCTCTTCAATCTCTTTAAGGAATCATATTTTGCTATATTTTAAAAAAATCTAAAATAAAGTTATTCCTCAGTTATATGACTCAATTAAAAGATGCTGTTGGGGAGCTGTGATATTTAAAAATTCCTTTTTTTGCTCACCTTTACATTTGGGACATGTTAGCCCAGGAATAGAAAGGATTATTATTATTGCCAAATCTAGTCTTAAAATGTCAATGAACTATTTTAATTACAAAAAGGAAAAGACTTAGAACTTAAGAATGGTTTGCCAACACGGAAGGGAAATGTCTTATAGGCTAAAAGTTTATCACCTGTTTGTCTTTTCCAAGAACCAGCTTTTAGTTTTATCATTTCTATAGTCTTTTTCAAATTTATCTATTTCTCCTCTAATTATTTTAAATTCAATTTATCATATTTTCAATTTTGAGTTTTCACTAATCCCCTTTGCTTTCTCCCATCCATTGCCAAAGCAACAGAAACAAATTCCATGATAAATGTGTAGTCAAGCAAAATAAATTTCTTATTAAAAAAATTCAGAAGAAAAGTAGATCACATAACTTTCACAGCTATAAATAGATATATTCTCAACAATAAAATAGATAATTTTGATGATATGAAATTTAAACTCTCTGCATGAAGGTAATGTATGTAGTTTAAGAAAAGAAGCAACAATGTTATTTTTTTCCAGATTTATCAAATAAAGGTTTGATGTTGCCCTTTGGAGATGTAGGAGGCCAATAGGTTTGCATATATTTTCAGTTGATCAGCTTTGCTGATTTCTTTTTCCTTAAAATATTTATTTTTTGAAATGGGTTTCAGGGAAGGGAAAAGGGAAACAGACTGGACTAGGAGATATTAATAAAGTACCTATTGTTGTTCAGTTGTTTCAGTAGTGTCTGACTCTTTGTGACCCCATTTGGGATTTTCTTGGCAAAGATACTGGAATGGTTTGCTATTTCCTTCTCTAGCTGATTTTATAGATGAAGAAACTGAGGCAAATAGGATAAAGTGACTTACCCAGCGTCACACAACTAGTAAGTATCTGAGGCTGGATTTGAACTCAGGAAGACAAGTCTTCCTTACTCCAGGCCTGGCACTCTATCCACTGTGCCACCTACCTGCCCCACAATATATATTAAAAATATGAAGAAGACATAAAGGAGAATGAGAACTGAGAGGAAGCCTATAAAATTGATTCCCTAGGGATTATCATTATCATGAATACCTTCCTTATAGAACCACAGAATTTGGAGCTTAACATGGATCTTTAAAATCATTTGTCTAATACCCCAATTTTCAGATGATAATATTCATATTCAGATAGGATAGGTGACATAGTTAATGAATTTCAGGGTTCTTCTCAGGGCTGTGGCTGAAGATTTCACATTCCATGCCAGTGATCGTTCTATGTTTACATTCAAACTGTTAGTCTCTTGCTTTTTCCATTGACCAGAAGTATGATGTTAGGTCAGTTAATTCTCCTCTTGGGCTTTTGTTTCTTTATCTGGTCAAGTGTTATCTACCTCACAAACTGTTGTAAGAAGCAAATAAGGTAGTTTATATCACACGCTTGCTTTGTAAGCCATAAAGTACTATAAAATAGAAGTCATTATGATGATAATGATGATTTAATAACGTTATTATCTGTAGCATAATAATAAAATGCAAATTATATAATGAGTTATTCCTTAAGTAATGGAAAGATACCCAGTAATATAGCACAGGAGGTCAGACCTTTCTTATCTAGACTAGCCATAACATTTACATTTCCAGTATTTGCAAAGTGACCAGCTCTCCCTTCTTACCTCATTTTGGAATTGGCTACGAAGGGATAAAGAGTAAGAAGGATTTTCAGGCCTGGAAATATTTCTCTCAGACCGTTGACCTCTGCCTTCTGTTTTCAAAGGAGCTCATAGACTGCCATTTATGAGATCAACTCTTTCTCCATGGCTGTGCGCTAATTGCCAGTCCCTGGAAACTGAGGTCTTTCTGCCTGTGGGTCCCTTCAATCACATCAATTAATGCAGCCTTTTGCTGTTGCATGTTAGTCTTCATCTTATTAATTTGCACTCTCATTTTCCCCTCATTCTAACTCCCACCAAGAATCCTCTTTGCCCTCTCTTAGGCACAAAACATTCATCTCCAATATAATCTGTTCTCTTAAATTAATGGGCACCTTTTACTTCTTTCTGGAATCTATTCATGAAGATATTAAACAAAATAGAAGACAGCTCAGACCTTTGCAGATCCTATTACTCAAATCACCCCAACTCAGCACATTGCCATTTATCATTCCTTTTTGTTTATGACCTGCCAACCAGTCCTCCATCCATTTCATAGGAATGTTGTATCAAAACTAATTCATTCTAATTACCCAGGCAGCCTGATTTCCCATGGTGATGCAGCTTTACTAAAGTACTTTTCTTTCATGTAGTGGAGTGGCAGAACCCCTTCATTCATTAATTTAGAACTTTATCCAAGACAACCCTGATGTTTACTTGGGGAATTTGGAACTTGGAACACTCCTGTTCCATAGATGGCAATTGAGAGGCAACTAAGTCCAGTGCAAAAGATGCTATATCTAGTGTGCAAAGGACCAGAGTTTGAATCGAGGTTCTTTTGTTCTTTTTGTGACCTTGAGCAATCACTTCCTTATTGAGGAAGATGGATGATTGAAAATGATGAGCTCTAAAGTCTCTTCAATCTCTCTATGGTCCAATGTTGCAATGATTTAGCATTGCCTACATTGCTTTTCCTATAATATGTTGCAATAGTTAGATAAGCATGTAGACTGGAGGTTAAATTCTGGGGACTACCCTTGTCAGCTGAGAATCTGTTTTACAGTTTACTGTTTACCAGCAACTCTTTCTGACCTTGCTAGTTCTTGCATTGTGGGAAAGATGATTCATCTTTCCCACAATGCAAGAACTAGCACTTTCTCTCACAAGAATAGAGTATCTAGGAGACCAACAAAGAGTCAGTAAAGAACTAGAATCAAGTTTGTTGGCCTCTTTCATGGAGGTAAGTAAATAGTGGTGGCTTAGCTATTATGAGAGAAGATTCCTGAGTGACTAGAAGTGTCACCATCTAACCAATTCTACACCATAGGTCTTCAATTGTAAACCCAGTGTTACTATTGATGCAATAGGTGTTTAGTTAACATTAACATCTAATTAGTTAGAATCTAGTGTGGTGATGAAGAAATCAATAAATACCTTGTTCTACTTCATCTCCCATGTGGGGCAGAGGTATTAAACATGCAACTTGCCTTGTATCCCACAACTTTCTCAAATGAGGCCCTAGTTAGATCAAAATGTAATTGGGAAATATTTAACAACAAAAAATAAAAATAGGAGAAAACGTAGATAATATAACAATTTAAAATTAAATAAATATGTAACTCACAAGGATTCTTATGTATGTATAAATGATCCCCATTTCTGTTTGAGTTTGAAACCACTGATCTGGGGTACCCATAGGGGAAGACCCAGTCAGAGTAAACAACTTAGAGGTAGGTGTACTCAGTATGACTGAATTATAGAAATGGGTTTTTGTTGATGATGGCTTGGAAATTGTCTGCCAGCTTTTCTTCCTTGAGAATGGTAAGATACCCTATAAACTTATGAATCATTTTTTAAAAATGAGAACAGAGATGTGCAAAGAAGTAGAATTTTACCATCCAGCTTCAAGAAGGAACTATAATGTAACAGCAGGCTATAGAGAAAGCAGATGTAATTAAAATGAAGACTGAGTATACCTTGTGCTCATCTCTTAAAGAAAATGTCAGATGATGGGAGAAGTTGATGTGTGATTTACAAGAGCTTTGACTCTTAATGAACAGAAGCTCACAAAATTGGATATAATGTCTAGCATGCACAAGTGTGTGTGTGTGTGTGTGTGTGACACAAAGAGAGAATCTGAGAGAGAAATATTTTTTAATCAGTCCAGAAGTGAAAAAAAATTAAAGACATAATAAAACTGTAAAGCAGGGGTTATGATATCTGCATTTTCATTTATTTATTTTTGCAGAAGAAGTAATCTTGAGAACTGCTAACTTTTCTTTCTGGGTCTATGACCTTGGGAATACACATTCATGGGCTCCATTTTGCAAGTCATCCCTGTGGATTCTAGGAATATGTGCTAGGTTTCCTTTTCTGTCTCATACAGTGCACTTTAGAAGCTGAATACTCCTAGGACAGGTTCTTTCTTCATTCTCTCTCTTTTTCTGATCTACTACACCATGGCTCAGGCTTTCCCTTGCATCTAGTTTTCAAGAGGTCCAAAGATAGTCTTTCGGAAAGCTATCATTCAATTCAATTTTGTCTTTGCCTTTTCTATGGATGAATGACAAGGGTTTTTATATTAGAGCTAAAATTTCACCCTACAAAAATATTTGTAGACCAGCATATTTATTTTAAGTTGAAGTTTCCCCCCAAATCATCAGTGTGTATAGAGTATTCTGAGTTCTGTAAATACTTACCCTAATTTTCAAGAAAAAAACTCTGCATCTGTCCAATTTATTGGAGTGCAATCCATCAACATATATCATACTCAACTTTTGCAAGATCTTTAAAATTTAGGTAGTTCTGTTAAAAAAATGTTGAGGATAGTCTCATTCACAACACTTAGAGACAATTTGTGGCAAATGTCTTGTAAGAGGGGTTCTTAACCTCGAAACTTTGAACTTGATTTAAAATATGTTTTCATAATATTGTATTTTGATATAATTGGTTTCCTTTGTAATCATATGTTTTATTTTACTAATTTAAAAAACACTATTCCTATAGGGCATCCATAAGCTTCTCTGGACTACTCAGGGATGATGTGACACTCTTCCTCCCCAAAAAAGGCTAAGAACCCCTTTCTTAAAAGACCAAATGTTGTCTTAGCCACAGCTTTAATGAATAACCGCCTTTTGGGCCCAAGTTTCTTCTGTTATCAGAATGTTGTATGTTATTGTTCCTTACATTCATAGAATGATAGAATCTCAGAGTTGAAGGGGACATTAGAGGTCATTTAGTCTCACTCAAACCTGACAATGAAACTCCTCTACAATATGCCAGGAAGTTTTGTGGGCCTCTTTATAACAGGGCATCCCGTAGACCACTAAGAGGCTGAGGTTCAGGTGGAAGGAGAGAACAGAGGGGAGGAGAAAAGAGTGACTAGGAGAATTTAAGAAGGTTGATGCAAATGTAGACATGTTGGTAGGTTTTAAAAATCTATCTGCAAATCTAAACAAAAAATAAAGACCTATAAAGTTCTTGGAATTCTTTTCTTCCTTCCCTCCACCAATAAAAACAATGATGTATTTCCTTCAATTGAAACTGAACCCTTAAGCCATGTTCAAGGAATACAAATAAAGGTTCAGCAAATTAGGCTGTATAAGTGATGCTTGGATGTAATACGGAATGCAACCACTATCTTCAAAGAATGGTAGAAAATCTCTGTTGCTCACTTATTTTAAAGACTGCCCATCCTGGAGCATTTCCTTAGGAGTGTTCTCTCCTTTCAAAATGGAACATTCCCTTCCAGGAGGCTCAGTAGCAATCCTGAAGACCAGTCTTCAGTGAGTAAAACTGAGTACAATGTGAAGGAGAAGCAATTGGGGTAGGATCATAGGTTTATAATAGAGAATTGGAAGGAACTTAGGAGATCATTTCTGACTGTCCGCTTCCTTTTACAAATGAACTGAAGCCCACCATCATGGAGGTAGAAAGGACTGTTCATTTCTTGATGAAGATTCAATTTCATGGAAACCATAATCAGTATTCCAATAGATTTATTATTTTACCTCATGGGTATCAGATCAGAAGAGAATGTGTGATTTCATTACTTGGAAGGATCTACTTTGGTCAGGATAGTCATGTGAGTGTGTGTGTGTGTGTGTGTGTGTAAGTTTAGATTACTTGGCAGAAGGTATAAGCTTGTATGAATCTAGAGACTTCTTTTACTGCATTTTAAAGATATTCTGTTTCAGAGCCCACACATGGGGGCAATCAAAATAAATTCAAAATATTTTGTTATGTTCTATGCCTCCTGAGAACAGAAGTACAATGACCAGCTTTTTCTTATGGAGCCACATTGGTCTAGCAAATATTTAGGAGAATCAATGCGTACCGATATAACTTGTCTTACTTTCATTTGCTTACAAACATTGTAAGGGCTCTTCTATGGCACCATTTGGTTTTAACAAATGTCACTTTGTGTTATTATAGTTGCCACTTGATAAATACATTCAGTGAATGATATTTGTGTACTTAACTTATACGATTTGTGATATGAATGAATATTTGTGTATTTATCTCTGCAAGAAGACAATGAGAACTCTTTAAAAATAGAATTTATTTCTTTTTCTTGGCTTCTCCTATAATGCTTTTGCACAGGGCTAAGCAAATAGACCTTTAATATCTATTATTATTATTGCCCTTTAAGATCACCATTTCATTGTTTTCCCTATTTGTTCTTACCCTTTCACTCCCTGTCATAGACTTGACTTTTTAATAGCAGAAATAAGAGGGTAAAAATGACACTCAGCCAGAAATGGGGAAAGAGTTACAAAGGTCACTCAAAACTCTCCTTAGGTCTGTTTGGGCTATAGCTTGGAGAACACTGGCCTTGAGGGTGGGGATAATTCATATAAACAATGCTGAGCAGATTTATCAAATTGCGACCAACATGGCATCTTTGTTCTTTTGTACTTTGTTCCTCAATTTGGGTTTTCTTCCAGTATCTATTTCCTTCCCAGAAAGATACTCCATTTGACATTGTACCTAGGACAGTGGCAAATGATAAAATGAAATTAATCCTAGGGAGAATAAGGAAAAAAAAAATAACAACACATCTTTGACTCGACAGTTACTTGATCTGGAAATTCTCAGTCACGATTCTATTTTTGCTTTGCTAGTAAAGGTCATTCTTTTACCTTGTAAGGTATTACTGGAACATGGCCAAATGCCATGAGACTGAAGGAGCTTCCAGGCATAATGTTGGAACTTGTATTGTAGAGGTCTGGTGTAAGTTAACTTAAGAAGGTGATAGAAACTTTCAAAGAGTTACAGAGAAACTGAACTTTACTTGACTGCAGGACAGAATTGGGTAAAACTTGGGAGGAAACAGGTTATCTTTGCTCTAACATGGGCCCACAGCTTTTGGCTTCTTTTTGTTTCATCTGAACCACTCTCAGCTTTTTGTTGCAATGACCCCCTCCTTGTTCTTCAGTTCCCATCGTCCTCTATTTTACCTCTCAGGCAGGCTTTACCATCTAAAACGGATAATCTGATAGTTATATCTGTCATATTATGCTAATAGGAGAAACTGAAGGAGGCTCTTGTCTACCAAAACATTTTAACAGTAGCCTTCTGGAGGTAGTGTCTCTGCCTTTGTTGTCTAAACCATCAGTCTCTATACTCATTCTTGAATTGATCTGTGAACTCTTTGATGTACCTGGAGTGATACAAATAGAAATAAATTCATGTTTACCAAACCAGTATTATTTTTGTCCATGTTGTACCATAAATTTGCCATAATGGAACTACCCTCATTCATCATGCTGGCAGAGTTTTCTTTCATTCTTTTGGTAGCAAATGTGTGTTAATGGAATTCCTGAACTCTCCAGAGATGATACCTGCTCTCACCACATAACTGGCTAACTGTTTTATCCCAGCACACATTTCTGTGATGAGTCATCACTCTGATGAGTAGGAAATTCAGATGTAATGAATGAGGAAAAGTAGAATAGTGACTGGATTATAGAGTATATATTTTTTGGCATGGCAGACTTCAAATTATATTGAATGCACAGAAAACTCTCATGTCTAAATGCTGAGGTTGTTCTGATGGTAAGGCACAAAGACAGAGGAATGGTTTCTGAACTTAGTTCCCCAGATGAAGCTCCTAAAACTCTTTAATACTTTATACATGTTAAGTGAAAAGAGCTAAAACATCTAGAAGAAAAATAAAAATTGTAAAAATAAATTGCCTTGAAGAAAATCACCTTACTGTGGCTTGGCCGATCTACAGCTTCATTTCAGAATTATGATGGCTGCTTGTTAAATAAAGCCTATGGTTGATTCATTTAACAGGGTTACATTCTCACCTGGTTAAATATCAGGGTGCAGCACCTTGACACTTTCTTTTGATTGATTGACCATGTCAACTACTCTCCCACCCCCTTTATGCTATATTTACTTATCTGGGAACATACAGTATCCCCCTTGTGGAATGTAACCTCTTTGAGAACTGAGGATGTTTTACTTCTGTATTTGTATACTCAGTACCTAGCCCAGTGTCAAGCAAGTGCTTAGAACACATACTTGCTGAATTAATAATTGATTCATGGTGTCCTGAAATGACACTCTTGATACCTTCATGCTTCATTGCTCTGATAAAACGGTCCTTTTTTCAATGAAAAAAAAAAACTGTAGTATATAAATACTTGGAAGGTAGGGACTACGTCTTGTAGAATCATATAATATTTTATTTGGAAAGAAACACGGAGAGCATCAAGTTCTAACTCCTTATTTCGCCAATAAGAAAACAAAAACTCAGAAGAATGTTGAAGGTGACACAGCTCTTTCAGGGCAGGCCTGGTATTAGACCTCAAGTTTCCTGAATATTCAGTTCTCTTTCCACGGTACCGCAACACCTCTAGCATATTTGATCAATTTAGAGGTCTTTAAAAGCCAGAGAAGGAGTGGGGATGACATTGCATAGGAAGTATATTTGGATTGGCTAAAGAATAGTGAGAGGAAATAGACAAGTCATTGAGAAAGAATCACTTGTGGGGAGCAGAGAAGCAAGCACGTTGGCCTTGTTCTCTTCCTTCTCCCTTGACCTTAGATGGGTTGTGTAACCTTGGGAGGGTTGAAAGATTCACATTTCTCATCAGTGTCCAAGCAACATGCCCTTAGGACAGTAGTGGCTGGTATTGGGAGTGGACCAATCTCTAACTAACTGGTGGACTAACACTAACCTCTCTGGGCCTTTTTTTTCCCCCTCTGTAAAATTAAGTGGTTACAAAGACTACAGGGCATTGAGAGTGGAAAATAAACTAGACATGTCAAGGAACCCCTAGAAAAACTACATTGTGTCTACGGGGGACTTCATGAATACTCCACAAAGGGAGGAAATGATTTGCAGTATCCAGGAGCTCATGCACTTCAATATTCAGCCATTTTTTTTCTTGGACTTTGTATGTAATTATGGGAGAATTCATCACAGAAGTTTTGCCTGATGTTTTGAATTAACTTTTTTTAAAATTATACTACCTTTTTTAAATATCCCTTTCTATAATTTGATTACATTTTAATGATTGATATTGCCTGGTGATTATGGAGTGGAAGCACCCCAGTGGGGCTTTGGAAGCTGCAACATTAGCAAGACAACCGCCATCAATGCAGGGCTACTTTCTAGGACAATCTAGCTCTGGGAAAACTATCAGTATGAGTGTGATTAGGGAGAGGGTCCAGATCATGTGCTATAATTTGGATATCTTCCAAATAAACACACACCGATTTTTTTTGGACCACTACAATTGGTGGAATTGTGAAAGGCCTTTTAAAAGAGGAGAGGGGTGGCTAAGTGGCACAGTGAATAGAATACCGGCCCTGGAATCAGGAGGACCTGAGTTCAAATTCAGCCTCAGATACTTAATGCTTACTAGCCATGTGACCTTGGGCAAGTCACTTAACCCCAATTGCCCTGCCCTCTCCTCTCCAAAAAGCAAACAAAAAAAAGAGAGACATGAGGTGAATTTTGGAGACAACTAAGGGTCCCCAGAAATAGCATTAAGGAAGAAGAGAATCCCAGATATATATAAAAAGGCATAGAGTGGTGAGAAGGGAAGAATGTTGAGTATGGAGTACAGCAAATAAACCAATTCTATGGGAAAGAAGAAGGCATAAAAAGGAAGTAATACATAATTAACCTAAAAAGATATGGTAGGACCAGATTGTGAAAGATTTTCTATTCTAAATAGAGGAGTTTGAATTTTATCACAAAGACAAAGGAGAGCTACCAAAGCTTATCAGTTGGATGAGTAACATGGTCAGGCCTGAATTTTAGGAATATCAGTTTGGCAGCTGTGTGCAGGATTGAAAGTTGGGAGAAACTGAATTCATGGAGACTAGTTATGAAGTTCTTACAATCATCAGAAGTGATGTGGTCGTAAAATAGGGTGGTTTGGATATGAGTAGAGAGAAAAGGATGGTCCTTCATGGGTTCAGAGAGCTAGAACTGGAAGAGAACTTCATTTAAAATGTTTTTTTTATATCTTTTGTTTTTATATTACCTAAATTTCACCTTTTATTTTCCTTCTAGGTCCCAGAGTCTTTCCATATACCAAAGCATTTTTTAATTAAAAAAAAAAGGAAGAGGAAAAAAATCACTAAAATATATCAATATATTAAAAACATTTGAAAATACATGCAAAAGTTCCATATATGTGTACTACAAAGTAGTAGTGGGAGATTTTTTCTCATATCTTTTTTGGGATCATGTCCTTTTTTTGTAATTTTGGCAACATTTATTTATTTTTAGTTGTTTTATGATGGTTCTTTCTATTTACCCAGTAGTCTTTGTAACTACTTTATTTTACCGAGGGGAAAAATGAGGCCTAGAGTGTCTAGTGATTTGCCCACGGTCACAGAAGAAATAAATATCAGGGTGATAGGGAGGGAGGAATAGGAGATGACTTCCAGGTTTCAAACCTGAGTGACTGAAAGAATCATATCTCTGTCCCCAAAGCATTCATCACACTGACTTATCACTCTTCCTGATAGTCTATATTTATAGGTTGATTACATACTCTCTTTTAAGATGAAAGTATTTTTGAGGTCGGTGCTTTAAACCAGTTAATCATCTGTCACCTATTAATAGTTATGTCATTCTTCTTTATGATAGTTTTGTTGTTGGTTGTTGTTTTGAAGTAATTAGGGATTAAATGACTTGCCCAGGGTCACGTAGTTAATAAGTGTGTGAGGTCAGATTTGAACTCAAGTCATTTTTATTCCAGGTCCGGTGCTCTATCTACTGTGCTACCTAGCTGCCACTTACAATAGTTTTTAATGAGTTAATGGAAATATTGGGAATTTTGACCTAGAAAGGGGGAATTTTGGAGTCTAGATATAATAAATGACTTTTGATCTCTGTAGACAAGAGATAGGATTCCCAAGCTTAGGCTACAAAATGGGGAGATGAGAGGCACCAGAGATAACGAGGAAATTTCAGTTTTGTCCAGATTCTTTTCTTCATTGTACCTTTCATTTTATCTATGAAGAGCTAGGAATAACCTTTATGATAGATAAATATGCATGGTGGATTCTAATTCACCATTTGCCTCAATTGTTCAGTGTCTGTGTTTGCCTGCCAGGACTTCTCCATAACAGTCATAAAGGTGAACATTTACAAGGACAGTCCAGCTCTATTGGTTTTGGAATGTATTTCAAGAGACATTTTTGGAAATACCACGAGGCCCTGTTGGAACTCAAGAAAGGTGCTGCATAGAAGAAATCTGCTATGGATGTATTTTCTCTTCCTCTTTATAAAGCAATAGGAGACACCTTCATTCTGAGACTCATTGGATCTATTTATTTATAAACTGCAAAGATAGCTTTTTAACTTCTTTCTTTCCTCGGTTAAAGGCAATTTGAAGTTTTTTTTTTTCTCCTTCCAATACCATACTAAGAATTTAGAGTCACAAAATCTAAGTAAGAGTTGGAAGCAGGGGTGTTCACTTGAACAATAATCCCCTCTCCAACATACCCGGAAGGATGGTCATGCTGTCTTTCTATCAAATACCTCTAATGAGGGAGAACCTACTTTCTCATAACCTAGTCTATTTCAGAATAGCTCTAGTTAGAACAAACCCATTTCCTTTTTAAAGCTCTTCCAATATTTGTGCTTTAAGTCTTTTTTTCTCCAGGCTGTATACTGTCACTTCTTTTGATTAATCCTCTTATGGAATGTTACAAAGTCTTCTAAACATTTTCATTGTCCTTTTCTGTACGCTCTCCATCTTGAGGTTTTTCCAAAAGCATGCTATCCTCAACTATACACAGTGTTACAGATATGGTTGGACCAGAATACAATACAATGAAACTATGCTGCGTAATACTGTTGAATCACTTATGTTGAATTTCTAGTCCGCTTAAGTGGGGTTAAGAACACAGTAAACTAATAGTAAAGCAAGGGAATTACTAATCCCTATTCCACTCATTCAGCTCCACCTCCTCCCCCACTGCCCTTCACAGCATCAAGGCTGTAAACATCGACCAACTAGCATGCAACAGAACTTTCTTCACTCTTTCCCTCCCACTTCACAGTGCTGGGGAAACTGAAAGTCCTTAAACTTGTCCTGTTGTTAGTGTAGCAGTGCTTTGTTGCTGTAACACCTCAGAGAAGTGAGGAACAGAGGGCTCTGGGGCAGGACACATGTAGCTGTGTGACATTCCATTAAGCCTGAGGGAAAAAGTCCAGCAAACACATGGGGCCATTTCTATTCCTCCAGCAATCATTTATCACAGACAATTGCGTAGACTAGGAGGAGGCTGAGATGACTTTGATGTCCAGTGCCAGGAAATGACCATCAAAGGTGAAGGAATAAGAAACTGAGAAATAGTGAAGAAAAAATGGGTGTGAGTGTATGTATGTGTGTGTGTGTATAAGACTGGAATTACCAAAGATTTTAGTTAATTATGAAAACACTCAGTTAAAGAACGTGAGCATAAACAGATGAACTTTTATTTTACATCATTTTCAACAAGAGCCCTTGTCTGGTAATACCTATATTAACTACCATATGTTTATGGAACTATTTTAAAAAAAATTTAGATATGGAACTTTACATTTGTCCCAAGTTAGTTTCATTTTATTGAATTGATCCCATTGATTTAAATTGCTATGAAAAATTTTGATTCTGTCTCTATCATTCAATGTTAGCCATACATTTAAGCTCTATTTTATCTGAACATTTGACATTAAATTGCACATATACTACTCTGATATTTGTCTTAGAAGCAGTATGTTGTAGAAAGATAACTGAGTCTTCAGTCTGACGACCTATAATTGCTTGATCTAGCTTTCATCATTTGTAAAATGGATCTAGCATGCTTGTGTTAAAAAAGGTAATCAATGTGAAGGTGTTCTGTAATCATTAAATACTATCTACATGTAAACTATTATTATTATTAAAATATAACACCTTTATTTGTCTTTTAGGGGATATTAGAATTGTATAACAGGCTTATAGTATCTAATCTAGGACGAGGATATCCTATCATTGGGCTGATTTATGGAAGTTGCACAGAATTCAGAGCTGGAAGACCTGATTGTCTTTGAATGCCAGTTCTACCACTTATATAATTTTTAAAAACCACTCCAAACCTTGCAAAATGGGGATAATCATTACTATCTACTACACAGAATTGTTCTGAGGGAAATGTTTTATAAATTGTAAAGTACTATAGAAGCAGAAGTTACTGTTAAGAATAGTGATAATTGGGGCAGCCAGGTGATGCAGTGAGTAAGAGCGCCGGCCCCAGAGTCAGGAGACCTGGGTTTGGTTCCAGCCTCAGATACTTAACACCCACACAAAATAACTGGCTGTGTAACCTTGAGCAAGTTACTTAACCCCAATTGCTTAGGGGTGGCCAGGTGGTGCAGTAAGAGTGCTGGCCCCAGCATCGGGAGACCTGGGATCTGTTCCAGCCAGCTCTTAGTTTTAATTATTAATTCAATAGTTTTGTTTTTTTGCTTCCAATGTTGATAATTTCCTTTTTTAATATTCAGGATTTCTATCTGTTGTTTAATTGTTTTTTTAATGTTTTTTTTATTATTGCTTTTCCAATTAAGTGATTTCTACTTTCTCTTTTGTTGATGAAAACATTTAGGAATATAAATTTAAGTACTGCTTTGACTACACATAATTTTTAGTATGTTGTTATATTTTTGTCATTATCTTTAATAAAATTTTTTTACTATTTTTATAATATTTTCCTTTACCCATTTTTAGGATTAAGTTATTTAGTCTCTGATTAATCTTTAATCTTTACTTCAAGGCACTTGAACACAATTTATATTGTGTTATGATCCATAAAATATGCATTTAATATTTCTGCTTTTTGGCATTTGTTTGTGAAGTTTTTATGCCCTAGTACATGGCCAATTTCTGTAAAGGTGCCATTTACAGTGGAAAATATGTATACTCCTTTCTATTGCCTTTCAGTGATATTAGAAATTTCATATCTATTTTTAAATTAATTCAAAATTTTCACTTATTTTTTGTTAGTTTATCTAGCTTTAACCTAGGTAACTTAGGTACCCCACTATTATAATTTTGCTTTCTATTTCTCTGTGTAACTCATTTAACATTTTCTTTAAGAATTAAAGATAATATTCCATTTTGTGCATTATGTTTAATACTGGTATTACCTCAGTGTCTATGGTACCTTTAATTAAAATATAATTTCCTTGTTTATTTTTTAAACTAGGTCCATGTTTGCTGTTGCCTTGTCTGAAATCATTATTGCTATGCTTAGATTTTTACCACATCTGAAGCATAATAGATTTTCTTCTAGATCATTAAACTCACATGTTACTTTATATTTTAAATATTTTAATTATAAACAAAATACTCTTGGATTCTGTTTTCTAATCCATTCTGCTAACTTCTTCCATCACATTCACATCCACAGATATGACAGTGAGTTGAGTGTTTACCTCCATCCCATTCTATTATATATATATTTTTTTCTTCTCTCTGTTTTCCATTTTGCTGTTAAGAGTTTGTTTTGCTTAAGATTAGCTTCTCCATTAATTAATTATTGTCTTTTTTCAGGAGTTACATAGTTCTACTTTGTTCTCTATGTCTAATAGATATAGACAATTTTTAAAACAATTTTTTGAAATACAATATCTAGGCTTTTTTTGTTTGTGTTTATAGGCATGGTGGTGGTAGTGAATGCACACAAACTTTCAGAACCAAGCAGAGGGGAACATGAGCAAAGATTCCATGTTTCTGGGGCAACATGCAAGATCACAGGCCTTGATGTCCTTTGTTTTCCTCAGTATCTACATAAAAACTTCAATGATAGGTCACTTCTCCACTTGTAACCCCAATGTGATACCCATAGCAGTTGCTATGAATATGTATATGTATTTCCAGGGTAAATTTGCAAAATGTAATGAACTCTCTTCCTCAGAGGCAAAGCCAAAATATTTATTTGGAACATCACTATTAGGATACCAGGAAATAACATTTAGCAAGGTACTTATCACTAATGCAGAGAGTGCTGACATCTTAAGCATTCTGCTTCCCCACAAAAAAAAAAAAAGTTCCCCTAGGCAAGTTTCTCCCTCTGCTCTGGGCTCTGCCTCTCCCACTCTGTTTCAGCCTCACTCTCTACTGCATTGGGCAAGCTCCTCCCACAATGAGCTCCATGTGACTCAGGCTGTATCACAGCTGTGAGCTGGACCAGAGTTCAAAGCAGGTCACATAGGTTCATTAATGGACAGGGAATATCTCCCTATTCCATTAGCATTATACCACTCTATTAAAGTTACTTCTTTTATGGCAACTAAAGTATTACTATACTCTTTCACCAAAAAAAGATCTTTTCCAAGTTTGCTGTTTTGACTAGGTTCTGATGGAAGTCCACTTTTCAAACTTTAGACAAAAATGCAGGGAAAGGCATGGCCCTTTTTTGCTCCACCTGGACTTTCTAAGTATCAGGTAATAATCTAAATTTTGAGGATTCTTCCCAGAACTAAATAGAGGTCTCTCCTGAGATCAGCTCTTCTCTAAGTTCTTGAGCTCTCCTAAATTCTCAGCTCTGATCTGTTCTGAGTCCTAAACTACCTTAATTAGTCCATAGCTGACTCTCTTCAGCTAAATGATGCCATTCTGTCACATGGTGCTAAACCAAAACCTACATTTCTTAAATACACACCTATCTATCTATCTATCTATCTATCTATCTATCTATCTATCTATCTATCTA
>NW_027186473.1:2917405-2970192 GCF_028583685.1 Petaurus breviceps papuanus
CTATCTATCTATCTATCTATCTATCTATCTATCTATCTATCTATCTATCTATCTCTACCTATCTAATGTGTGTGTGCATTTGAACCATAGTCACCAAATATTTCTTTGGCTCAGGGCTTCCTAGATATTATTTTCAAAGTTCTCAAGTTAGTCATATACAAATTAAATGTTGGAAAACAGGAAAAAGTAGCCCTTTTTGCCCTGAGTAGCTGTCTTTTCTCTCTGTACCACCTATCTTAGTGTTACCCTCACAATTATCCTTTTTCTCCCGATCCTTTCAATAAACAAAAAAGTCCACATTTGAAAAGAACATCCCTTTAATTTAACTGTTCTTCTCTTACCCATCCCAGGTTGTCATTTTAAGCAAACAGTAAAAGCTGTGGTAACTTCTAATGAATTGATTTGGCCAGATAAAAGATCACTTAAGGCAAGAGAAGCTATATGATTTTGCTTATCCCAGACCAAGACTTCTGTGTTAAGAAGTTATATACTTTTAAAAAGTTAAAAAGTTATAACTTTTTGCAGTTTGGTGAAAGCTGTGGACTCCTTCAAATAGTATTTTTAAATGATTGAAGGAAATGCTAAGTCTCAGAGAGTGATGAAAATAAAGATGTATTTTTTTTTCTCTGCCAAGTTCATTGACACCCTGAAATTGTTAACACTCTGGTCCTTCATCAAGTATTCTAAACTTTCAAATCTAAAACTTGAAACCTGAAAGAATTTCAAATATAAATTTTATATTTTAATGACCTTACACTCATTCTTTTCCCTTTAGTGCTGATCAATTGGAAAATAGGCCAGTCAGCCACATCAGTGAGAGGATAGGTGTCAAGAAAATAAGTTGAATTCATTTTTCAGCGTCAGGCCCTTATGGTGTGGTCCTAACTCTCTCTCCATGAATCCCTCTTACTTTCCCTTTCCTGCATGGATCCCTAGATTTATTTGACTGAAGTCAGATGATAGTGTCAATTTTGTCATAAAAACACACTCTATCAGCAACTTTGGGAAAAAAAATATGTCTCTGTTAACATTGAATAGAAATAACTTGACTCTCTATTGAATTTCATCAAATGGCAAAGATTAGGCTTCTTCATTTATTTTATTCTGAAATTGATTCAATCTCTCTTTTCCATGGATCAATAACCTCCCAGTTTAACGATTACCTCAGTGGACCCCGAAATAGCAGTTAAACAAATGGATTTGTCAATAATTTATAAACAATGTTTTTTCAAAATGGACTGGTTTAGATGGAAATTAAAGGCACAGAGAGAAATCAGACATCATGTTTACTCTACTCCTTTGCTAATTCTGGGAATGGTAGATATGTATGATATGTGGAATAGAAAAAGGTAGCTTTGTGTCCTGCCCCTTAACTGGTCCATTTCTCTACTCAATCTGTTTGAATGAGTGGGGTTTTTTTACACCTTCTATATGTC
Organism: Petaurus breviceps papuanus; assembly: GCF_028583685.1. Taxonomy (NCBI): domain Eukaryota; kingdom Metazoa; phylum Chordata; class Mammalia; order Diprotodontia; family Petauridae; genus Petaurus; species Petaurus breviceps. Next base: position 2,918,842 of record NW_027186473.1, read on the forward strand.
ACACACATATACATACCTATGTGGGCATGTGTATGTTTGTACATATACACAATAGTAAAAGTAAAAGGCAAAAAAATTGAGCTGATTTTGCAAATAAGTGGAGCTAAATGTGTAACTTACAGAAAAAGGTTCAAAAATGAACAGAACTGGCAAAGGATTTTTGGAGTTGTTTAATTCAGGTCTTTAAGTCATAGTCATCATCAAGATGGAATCTAAGTGAAAGGGAAAATTTAACTATAAGGAGGGATTATTATACAGGAGGGATAAAACAGGATAAAATTAACACCAAAAAAGAGAGAAGCAAATCGTCTCAATATATGAGTACATTTTGTTGCTGTTCAGTCATTTCTGACTTTTCATGACCTCAGGTTTTTCTTGGCAGAGATCCTGGACTAGTTTATCATTTCCTTCTCCAACTCATTTTACAGGGAGGAACTGAGACAAACAGGGTTTGCCCAGGATCACACAGCTAGTGAGTGTCTATGGTCAGATTTGAACTCATGAAGATGAATCTTTCTGACTCCAGGTCTGGCACTCTATCTGCTGTACCTCCTAGATGCCCCATGTGAGTGTATATAAACACATGAACACACATTGCCATTGCTGAGACTTGTTTTAGTTTCTTATGTTTGGCACTATAGTCATCAATGTGAATATATGTCAAATCTTCATACTTGAATGAATGTGGGAGTCTGGGAAATTAGGGAAGACATTCAAAGGGGATGAGCTTTAAATTACCCAGGATTTGTTACCTTGCCAGAACTATCTAGTTAAGGATTCAAGATACTCTTATTTAACTGAGATGGAAATTTATTAGAGAGAGGAAATAAAAAGTTCTTGGGGATCTTATTTCCTTGAAATGTGAGCAAATTTTTGACAGTAATAGCAGCTACCACAACCACCCAGAAATGATTAAACATGAGTTTAAACATATTTGCACCCTGGGTTTAAAGGGAAACTCATGCCTCTGAAATAGTTTAAGTTAGTAAGAAAGTTTTGCCGTAAAAGGAATGGGGAAGTGATGTTTGGAAAGAATGTCACGTATTACTAAAGGAAAGGACATAGGAGATTCTTCCTCATATAAACCTGAAACCCAGGTTTTCTCACTATAGAGTCTACCTTTTTTCAAATATAAATTACTGGATTTCAGCAAAAATGTTCTGTATATATATAAAGGTATCCCCAAAAGTTTTAATTATACACACATCCACATCCATACCAATATACACATTATATGAGCATATATAATTTAGACATACATATAATGTATATATGTAAACTATGTAAACCATTTTGGTAACAGTCATATATGTTATATGCACATGCATATTATGTATATGGTATGTAGATATATGCTACATTTGTGTATAATATGTATATATTGCATATATACATATATGTATGCAAACTATCTTTACTTGAAATTCAAGAAAAAATATTCCACTTTATAACAACTTACAGTGATAACAAAATGATTGCTACCATACCTACAAGCTGTTGAGAAAGAAATATTCAAATTTTAAGTTGTACCTATTGAGCTAAAATGTCAGAATATGACATATTGATGTACAACATATATACCATCAGGAATGAGTTAAAGTCTTTCCCTCTTTGTTCAATGTATCCTGGACATCTTGCAACTCCTTACATAACAGAGACAGGTTTCCTCTTTAATGTTTGAATGAAATGTAGGTCCTTTCTCAAATCATTAGTCTAGAAATTAGTTATTTCTAGAAAAATATAAGCATCACAAAACTACTTATACCCTATTTTCTGAAGAATTAGACACTGCAGCCCAAGTCCTCTAGCTTTTTCTGTGTTAAATAAGTGTAAGGATTAGCCTATTGCTAGAATAGCTAGACAAAAGTAACTCTGTATTTGACCACTGATTGATACTGATGTACTGTAAAGTTCCTATGTTCCCAATATTGGTTTAGTCAGCTACATTTAGGCAAGAATTGCAAAGCTCTCTTGATCATAATCTATTTAGCAAACTTGTTCTAATCCATACATGCACAGTTAGCACTTTCCTAATCATAATGCCCTTGTGGTCAATAAGAGGCATTGAAGTTCAGACCCTTTGAGTACTGACTACTTGTAAAGTCCCCCTCTCACTTGGTCCCTGTGAATATGCCCAGCAGAAACAGTCAGATATAAGGGCAGAGACCCAGAAATCTGGGCTCTCCATCAATGTATGCCTATGTCACTGCCTGTACTTGTTGGGACTTTAGGGCTTGGAAAATAATGTTTCCTTCCTTGTGAGTAATTGGCTTCCTGACTCATGATTCTTTGAGCTCTGCTAAGGGGTCCTCTAAACTTGTCTTTTTGAGTTGTCATATTTTCCAGAAACAGTAGACCTGGAATATGAAGAAGACCCTGAATATGTCAAAACACAGAGCAATTCCCCTACCCCAGCTGACATAATTTGTTGTTTGTATCCCAAGTGTGTCCTTTGGACTCAAGACAGGCCCCAGTCAGTCTGCATTAGGCTGGGAAACTGCTTGTGCAGCTGGGACCCTTGTAGATAAGTAGAACATCCTATCTTCATTGTCCACCAGTTCCCAAGGAAAAGGAATGAGACTTTTGCCATCTTAATTATTCATAGTTTTTCCTCTCTTGTGTAAAGCCAAGCATAAGCAGCTTGCTAGAAGACTGCTACAGTGAACAGCTTCAAGGTTCTGATTACATAGTATAGTGAACTCTCTATTTGTTCAGTAGTAAATTAAGGCAAAACTTTCACAAAAATCAAAGTATAGCAATCATAATGTTATGATATAACAACTTATCACTAAAATGGCCACATAGTTTTCACCAAAGTGATCACATAGTTTTAAGCAAAAGATACAATTGTTCAGTAACTCAATCATTTAGTAACTCAATTATTTAGTAATTCCTTAATTTAATCCTCCTTAAGGAGGCTTGCCTCCTTAATGGACACAAAGTACAAAGGTCAAAGTTCTCCACCTCTAGGTCACAGTAAATCATAGTCTTCTCAGTCAGCATCAGGTACCGAAGAAGAGATTTTTTCATCTTGACTTGAGGCTGCCTCTCAAATTCCATGGTTCCTTTTCCATGGTCCCAGCTCCTGCCTGAATCTACACAACTGTCACCTGTGTTCAAAGGCAGGGGGCTCCCATTCCTTGTCCAGCTCCTTGTGCAGTTCTTCGTCCAGTTCCTTGTCCAATTCCCATTCCATATTGAAGCTCATAGTGTCCAGTCCACCTCGAGTCCTCCATAGTTTCTGTTTCTGGGAAGACAAAGTTTAGCAGAGCCAAAACAACTTTCATACATATTGCTGGCATCATCATCAATTCACTATCTGCCTGTGAAATCAACAGGGACCCACAAACAAGGTCCAAGAGGTCAACACAAATCATCAACATAGAAATCAACACAGGCCCACAAACAAGGTCTGAGAACTCAACACAAATCATCAGTACGGTCCTAGGACCTCCAAATCCCTCCTCCAGGACTTCTATAAACATACAACCAGAAAATCCTCTTTTAGGGCTTCCAGTAAGGTCCCAGGGCTTCTGTACAAAATATCACAAACAAACATCAACACAGATAGAGTTATATAACAAATATAGAGTGCTGGGATACCACACATTTTCTCCTTCTCAGCTCTGCCACCACAAGAGTTCTCTTCTCAGTTCTACTCAGTCCTGAGTTCTTCTCTTTTCAGTTTTTCTCAGTTCTTGGTTCTCTCTTAGTTCTGTTCAGTGCCCAGTTCTCTCTTCTCCATTCTGCCACCACAAGTTCTATTCTCAATTCTGCTCTCTCCAGCCTGGGCCTCTCCTAACATATGGTCATTAGCTCCTCCCCTCGGCAACAGGAGTTCACAAGTTCTAGGTTTCACAAATTGTGGGATTCACAAGTTCTACTTCTCAACAGAGACTTAATAGAATCCTGGGCAAGAACTGAAACAAGGTGTTAACTACTTTTTTGCTTGCCAGTAAACCTTGCCACTCCCATTTAGGTGAAGCTTTCTTTTCTTCCTCCTTCTTTGTCCCAATTTCATAAATATGCAAGCTTCTGTTTGGATTGTAAACTCTTTGTCCAGGCTTAGGGTTCCACCTGCATATTTATTTCTCTTGTCATAAACCTACTTTCCCCATAAGTTTTGTGAAGTTGTGATTACCTGTTGAAAGTTCTTATGTTTCTTCTCATTGCTTCATCCATGGTCTCCTCACAGACAGAAAATTAAGAAGCAATTTTTAAAATATGTCCACCCTGCCACCCTATCATTCTGAAATGTTTTCTACACAGTCACTAAAATAACCTCCAGGCCTAACGCTCTGTCCACCATACCACCTAGCTGGCCCATGTGAGTGTATATAAGCACATAAACACACATTACCATTGCTGAGAATTGTTTTAGGTTTTCTCATTATGTTTGTGACACTTTATTCATCAATGTGAATATATGTCAAATATTTATACATGAATGAATGTGGGAGATTGGGAAGGAAGGGAAGAAATTCAAAGTGAATGAGTTTTAAATTACCCTTGTGCTCCAAAACTTTTCAGTGGTTCCCTATTGCCTATTAAAATAAAATATAAACTCTTTGCATTGAAGGCCTTGTGCATTTTGACTCTGATCAATCACAGACCACAATATTTCTGTTTATGCACTTTACTTTATAGTTAAGTGGAACTACAAGCTCTTTCCCCTAATTCTATAAGCCTTCTTCCTCCATGCATTTGCAGAGGCCTCCCCTTACTCCCAGAATGCAATCCTTCCTCATCTCTGCCATTCATGTCTTCCTTCAAGGTCTGGTTCACCTCTGTGAAGCCTTCTCTGATTCAGGAACCCACTTTCCCTGAAATACACCTAAATGTGTTCTCTTTTTCCTCAAATTTTCTCAGAATTCTCCACCTTGAGTTCTCTCTTGCCCCATCATAGACTCCATTAGATTATACTTAACATTTTTAATCACAGACTTAGACCTGCAAAGGATCTCGGAGATCATCCAGTCCAATTCTCTCATTCCCTAGCCTGCCATTTTACAATAAGAAAACTAGATTTTAGAGAATATGTAATGCTTTTTAGGGTCACACAAGTAGTGAGTAGCAGGACTGTGACTCTAACCCATGTCCTTTGACTCCTAATCTGAATTCTTTCCATTGTCTCATTTAGGTCTTTTTCTCTCTATATTTTATATTCTCTCTAGTAGAATGTCAGCGAGGACAGGGACTTTTTCTGCTTAAAACAATGCATGGCCAGAACCTAGCAATTGGCAGATTTGATGTTGTTAAGTCCTTCAGACATCTCCAACTGTTCATGAGCCCATGGACCATAGTATGCCAATACCATCCATTGGCTCTTTTCTTGGCAAAGATACTAGAGTGCTTTCTCATTTCCTTCTCCAGTGGATTGGGGTGAACAGAGGTTAAACAGCTTGCCCAGGGGTCACACAAGTAAGAAGTGTCTGAGGTTGGATTTGAACTCGGGTCTTTCTGACTCCAGGCCCAGTCTTCTATCCATTGAGCCACCTAACTGCCTAGGCACAGTTGGTACATGTTAAATTTTTTTGAATTCTAGAATAACAAAAGGCTATATGGCAAAACACTATTTGCTCTAAGTATTCTTTGCTGGAGTTTTTGTGTCTTTTAAGGTATTTAACCTCAAGCATATTTGAAATCTAAAGAAAGCACCTGTAAAAGATTATACATATTTTTAAAATACAAAATCTCATCTAAAGGCTGTCAGAAGCTGTATCACTTGTGGAATTTATGATGTAAATATGAAATCCTGTCATTGAACTATCAAGACCTCTAGCCTCCATTCCTTCTCCCTCATCCTTGAAGCTAACATTGAGCTTTTATCACTTTTCACTTCAACATCTTCTTATAATCACATTCAAAGTCTCCTCTGGGCAGCAGCAGGAAGCTGAAAGGTATCATTCACATTGTCTTAGGCTGACTTGTACTTAGTCTTTTGTTTAACCATTAAGAACCAGCATGAAGATGTTTTCTCACCAATTTCAACAGGCTGTGTTTCATTTGGAAGTTTATAGCTTCTATTTGCAAGTCAGATAGTAAATTTGAATTATGTCCTGTCAAACCAAACTATGACATGCCTAAAAAATCAGTTTGTGGGGGTGGTATTTTCTGTGCTATTTGGCAACTTATTTTTTGTGAAAGGAGATTCAGAGTAAACTCTATGTGTGTTCTTTAGCTCTGAATACTCAGTTTGAATTTGGTGATGTCATCAAAGTATCATGTGGGACCAAAGAAATATTATTTTTTGATCTTGTAAATTTTGAAAAAAAATATTATCTGTCAATGAGCATACTATAGACCAATATAATATATAATTTTTATGGAGGGAAAAAATTAGAGAGGAGATTCACTTCTGATAATTGCCTTTGAAATATTTGCACAACAGAGGATATTGTGATAAAAATAAAAGCTAAAAAAAGATGATTATTTTATTGATGTATCTGAATAATATATAGAAGACTTAATAAACCATAAGTTAATTCTCCAAATTAGTCACCAAGAGAATCCTAAATACTTAAAGATTATAGAAAGGAAATCTTAAGCTGGGACTGACAAAATTATAAAAATAATTCCATGAAAATCCATTAAAAATCCAACTTTGTATGCAAGACCAGTTTGAGCAGATTTATTCATTGTGAATCATTATAGCCATTGTGAGTCATTACATAAGGAAAGAAATGAAGGAAAAATCATAGTGTGAGAAAGAAAATAGGACTGAGTCATTTCAGATGAAACTTCCTGAAGTTAAAAAGTTGTAAAGTGACTTTCTTCCAATTGTGACTGGCCAGTTCCTGGGATGAAGATGATGATAGCAACTAACATTTACACAGTATGTAGTATGTGCCAAGTACTGTGCTATGCGCTTTACAATTTTCATCTCATTTGATCCTTACACCAACCCTGGGAAGTAGGTGCTGTTATTATCTCCACTTTACAGATCAGGAAACTGAGGTAAAAGGAAGTTAAGTGATTTTCCCTGGATCACCCAGCTAGTAAGTGTTGGAGACTAGATTTGAACTACTGTTTGCACAACTACAGGTCTAGAGCTCGATTCACTAACCACCCTACCTCTATTTTACTCTTTACTGAATAGGTGAGTGGGTCCCTTAGTATCCAGAGAAATGAAACCTTGAATTCACCATTTTTAGTGTATTTGTCTCAAGGTTCACATATATTTTGCTGTTTTGCAGATTCAGTGATCTTTTATAGGCACAGAAGCATGGAAAACTTGGTGTGTGCATGTGTGTATGTGTGTGTGCATGTGCGAAAGCCACCAACAATTATTTAAAGTATGTTTTCTTTCCCTGAACTTAATTACTTGTCTTTTTTTCTGAAATAAAAGTCAGCATTAGCAATACCAATTATTGTGTTAGAAGACTAAGACAATAGATTTAGAGCTAGTAGTCATCTAGTAAAAGTTGCCCCCCACACCCCTATTTTACAGATGAGAAAATTAAGGGCCAACAAGATTAAGGGAATTGTCTGAAATTATTCTTGTTGTAAGTGACAGAGGCAGAATTTGAACCCACGTCCTCTGACTCCAAAGCCAATATTCTTTCCACTGTTCCCATTATAAATATATGTGATTTTTATAATTTGACCAAAACTTTCCAAGTTGAAGATTTTACAAATTCAGTTACCTGTTCCCACTATTTCATTTCAGACAATATGCTTAGTATAATAGTAATTTTAAGGATTAAGAAGCCCTATTTATGGAACTTATGTGATTTTTAGGTATATATTTTGGAATATTAAATGCTAATAACAATAACTCTGGTTTATATGGAGCTTTATGCTTCACAAAGAACTTTCTATAGTTTTATTCTGACATTCTGTGAGAGAAAATGGATTATTTAATGACTATTTCCAGGGAATTATGGAAAGATGGAAGAATAAGACAGGAATGAAGATAATTGATTCAAGGGATTTTATGGAGATAGAATTGAAAAGACTTGACAACTGATTGGATATGGAGGTGAGAGAGAATGAAACTTTGAGCATGATGCCAAGGCTGTGAAGCTGGGTGCCTGAAAGTGTGCTTATAGCCCTGAAAAAATAGGGACATTCAGAAGAGGGAATCTGATGGAAGGGAGAGCAGGCTGTGGGGAAGGGAAGTTGGAAGCACAGACTTTTAAAAAAGGGACAGGATCAAAGTAGAGAATAGAACAAGTGGGAGGTAGGATAGGATGGAGAGAAATATAGTCAGTCATTCACAATATATCCACTATGGAAATGTTTTGCATAGCTACACATGTATAACCTATATCGAATTGCTTATCTGGTGGGTGATGAGGGAGGAAGGGAAAGAATCTGGAATTCAAAGTTTTAAAATAATATGTTTAAAATATATATATATATATAATTATTATTTTACATGTAACTGGGAAATAAGTTATACAGGCAATGGGGCATAGAGATCCACTATGCCCTACTGGAAATTCGGAAGGAGGATGGGAGAAGATATGGGAGAAAGCAGATTAGGGGAGGGGATATTCAGTAGGATCGCTGTTTTGGGGTGGTGGGTAGGGGAAAAACGGGGAGAAAATTTGGAACTCAAAATCTTGTGGAAATGAATGATGTAAACTAAAAATAAACATAAAATTTAATTTAAAAAAAGAAGAGGGAATATATTTTTTTTCCAGGGAAGGTGGTTTTCATTGCCAGTGGGCATAGACTGCTGATTAAGTGCTCACATTAAGCCCATGATATCAAGCAAAAGGCCTCTTGCCATGGTGGGTAGAGAAAGGACATGGGAGTCAAGATCTGGGTTCAAATGCCATTTACTGTGTGTGTGACTCCAGACAAATCACTTAAGCTTGCCCCCAGACATCTCTCTACTAGCAGTAGAGAAGGTGGCAGATTGAAATGATAGTGGGAGTTTGCTACACGGATATCACAAGTATGATAAAGAATTGAAAAGCACTCTCTAGATACTTCCAATAATTAGAATTGGGCTGAGAATAACTCAATGATTTGCTTAAGATCTTTGAGTGAATGAAAGTGAAGCCAGAAAAGATCCCTGGATTTTTAAAGTCCAGATTGCAGCTCCTTACCTGCCTCTCAGAAAGCCAAAGCAGCAGAGAGAGCAGAGAAGAAAACCTCCAGCCCATCACCCCTTCAGTGAGAAAGCCTTCCCTAAAATATCACTTGCACTGTTGTGACTGTCTGACTTTAAATGGAATTTCATTCTCCATGTATTTCGAGGCAGTTTTCTCCTGTCTTTCTTACCTCCTGTCTCTGGAGCCAGCCCTGCCTGACTAGGAGCCATATTTCAATGTGTTAAATAAAGAATAGTCTAATACAAACTGTGAGACTATAATTCCCATTGAAACTCCATTAAGTAAAGAAAAGCTGTCGAGTATGAAATCTGCTGATCCTTAGGGATGACTTGGAGTACATTTTCCCTTTAATGGCTTCATGCTTTGCCAAACCATAATTCACTGATATTTCTGTCAACAGCTTCATCAGGGTGTGCATTTGACTTTCCTGAAAATGACAGGATGGCAACTTTCTTTACTATGCAAACTTACTGCCTTGAAGAGTTGATGTGGGGAAACGAAAGCTTTTAGTCAACTCTGCTGTGAAGGAAGATGCTATAGAGCCTGGAAATAAGCATTTTAGCTTTTTAAGAAACCTCAGAAGCCAAAATCCAAAGATCTAGTGACTTTAATCACCAGCAGCTATAGTTATGATGCCCAAATGCCTATCTTGTATTGCCTTTGTAACATTAAGAAATTTAATTTAGCCATAAACTATGTACGAGACATTCAGCATTAACTATTTATTGACATGAAACAGAAAGGGAACTGTATTCTGCTCCCCTCCATATTTATGACCTTCAAGGGGAATAGAAAAGTGTCTACTCTCTCTGCAGTCCTCACATCCATATACAAAACTGAGAAAAAATATTCATGCTTCACAGGGTTGTAATGAGTCTTAATGAATTCACGTTGGCACAGGGTCCTATGGTTTGTAGGTAAAAGGTATTATAAAGTTGAAAAATATTTACTTATCTTCTTAGTTTTCCTCCCAAACCACCTAATCAAAATAGTCAGATTGTCCTTTGACATTTCAGGCAGATTTCAAAATTTGCAATTGTTTTCTTGCTAATGAAGATCTGAGTTCTTAGAATGTTTGTATCTTTACATTTGAGTAATAATGATATGCCCCTGATTACTACTGAGGGTTAATTCCTCTAAGTGTAACTGTATTCTAAATGGGAGTGAGGAGTAAGGAGATAGGAAGAAGAGGAAATTGAAGAGTCTTTGGGTTTAGGGACTTGTCCTTAGCTTCTCTAGGATTGCGTGTTTGGATGTCCTAGAATATGCTCTCCTTTAATAGAATAGGGGTCAGGATTATTTCGCTTTTGTCTTGTCCTAATGCTTAGTACAGGGATTAATAAACTATGGCCAAATCCATCCTCTGCCTGTGTTTGTACAGATCCATCCAGAACTTTGAATAGTTTTTACATTTTTAAAAGCAATAGCATTTTATTTAAAATAAATAAAATAATAAAGTTTTATTGTAATTACAATGTAAAAAGAAAAACCCTATTCTTAGCTCTTGGGCTATATAAAAGCAGGTGGTTGCCAATTTGGGTTGAGGGCCATAGTTGACCGACTGCTGGTCTAGCATGTAGTAACTGCTTAATTAAGTGTTTAATGATTGATGGAAATATCACTATAGTCTTGGGAGGATCTCCTCGGTAATTATGAGAACATGAATTAAGTCAAGGGATCCTTTGTGTACTAGTACCCTATGATAAAAGCTGGCAGTGTGACAGTACATAGGTTTGCTTGCCCTGGAAATCTCAATGGTATCCACTTATGTAGGAGTGATCTGAAGGAACTGTGGAAGTCAGTAATTGCTATTACAATTTTGGGAGAGGGGAGAGTAATTTTCAGTATGGCACTAGAATCTTAAGGAAGGGAGCTAAAAACTAAGATGTTAGAACCCTTAGATATTCCACATGCAACCACTGCACTCAGAAAGTGCAATACTTTATGAAGTAGGGGGAGACCAGCTATTGGTGTATGGGAATAACAGAAAAAGAAATGTACCAACATCAAGATACCACCAGAAGCCACCACAGGGCACTAGGCCATGGAAAATGGGCATACCTAGAGGACTTGCAGCTATCTCACAGTGTGAATCACTCATACATGCAACAGGCTGCACAAACTATCTGTAAGATGGCCCCTAGAGTTTGACTATAAATGGGAGATGAGGGTTCCACAAACATCTTAGAAAGCTCTGTTCCATTTTGTTCCTCTCAAGATTCAGAATGAATTTCTATGGTACAAGGAGTACTCTAGCTTCCATATGTTGTATTTTCCTTGAGAAATCCATCACTAAAGCCATCACTTCATGTCTATTATCTCACCACTATGACTATATCAGTTCCTCCTTTAATGTCATTTCCATTTCCATTTGCTGGTTATATTGTTTTTCATGCCTAATTCTGAACCTATTAGCATTTATGTATGATTTGGTCTTATAGTTATCTGAGTATATGTCACAGTCACTGTCTCCTGTCACATCTCCATTTGATTGTGAGTTCCATGAAGGCAAGGACCCCAAACTGCATGAACTTTGGATCTCCCCCAGAATCTACCACAGAACTCTGTGTGTAATAAATTCTTAATAAATGGTTGCCAAATTGGATTGAATATGTCTATTTCTTTACTCGTAATTTGCTTTTCTGGGAATGTAGGACAGAATCCAATCCCTCTGATTCTGTACAGCTGCTCCTTTCATTAATCGCTGACTCAACAGCATAGCAGTATGCTATGGGCAGAGAGCTGGCATGCCTTTGACACACGAGACTTTCTTCTGTGGATTATGTCCAAAGAATCCTGTCTATTTCTTGTTTGTGCATCTTTGTTTGCATGTTGTCTCCCCCATTAGACTGTGAAGTCCTTGAGATCAGGACTCTTTTTTTTTGGGCTTTCTTTGTATCCATGGTTCCTGGAACATAGTAGGTATTTAATAAATACTTGTTTACTATTTAACATCTTAGTGCCCCAGGCAACTAAGACTGGTAGTTGCAGAATGGTTGCATATATGCACTGACAGAGAGGTTTTCCTGACTGGGAGAGTTCCCTTTACCAATGCAATTAAAGGTCTGGACAACTTTCCAAGGCATCAACAAGCATTCATTAAGCACTTGCTTTATGCCAGTGATTTAAAAAAAAATGTGGCTATGAAGGGGTTGGTGGTTATCCAATCTCCAGTCCTGTGGTTCTATAGAGCTGGTGAATTAACTTTTGACTCAACTGGAACTTTAGCTAGCTAACTTTTGCAAATGCATTTGGGAAAGTGACTTTTTATAAAGAAGTTTCCTATCTGATGCACAGACAAATGTAAGGAACCTTTGAGCATCTAGGTGGCGTCATAGTGCAGAGTGCTGGGCCTGCAGTGAGGAAGACTCATCTTTCTGAGTTCAAATCTGGTCCTAGACATTACTTGCTGTGGGACCCTGGGCAAATCACTTACCCCTTTTTGCCTCAGTTTTTTCATCTGTAAAATGAGCTGGAGAAGGAAATGGCAAGCCACTCCAGTATCTTTGCCAAGAAAACCCCAAAGGGAGTCATAAAGAGTTGGACACAACCAAAATGACTAAACAACAAAGGAATATTACTGGAAATAGAAAGGACTTATGCTGTCACTATCATCAGGGCTGACTTGATGCTAAGCAGTGATTTTTGTAGATGTGCCCAAACATGCAGTGCTATCAGTTCTACAGAGATAATAAATAAACCTTTTTGGAAACAAGCAATACAAAGGAATCTTCCATAATAGAAAATCTGAAGATGTGGTATCATCTGTCAAGGGTGCCTGGGGATAATTTCTGAGCATACCATTATTGATTACATATAATATGATGGGGACAAAGAAAGTAAGAACCATCTTTTTAAAAAAATTTACTACTATCTTTTGCTTTTACGTCATCTTCATTTATGAATAATAATAGCTAGCATGTCTATATTGCTTTAAGGTTTACAAAGCTCTGTGTATGTTTTATCTCTTTTTACCCTCACAACAACCTTGTGAGGTAAGTGGTGTTCTCCCTGTTTTGCAGATAATGAAACTTAGATAGGGGTTGAGTGATTTGTCTAGGATCGCAGAGTTAGTAAATATCTGAGACTGGATTTGAACACAGGTCTTTCTGACTCCAAATCCAGCACTTTATCCACTGTGTCACAACTCTATTATGGCATCATTATAATTTATTTTGCCTTATTTCTAATAAAATGGTTATATTTGACATCTAAAAGTGTTGCCAATATGATTGGCTAGTTTGTATAAATGGAAACCTAATATGGGGGGCTCAAGAGCTAGAATGATCAATAGGAGAATTATAATTTTCCCTAGGCGGATCTTCCTTATCTGGACCATATGTCATCTAAGAATATCTCAGCATCTCTTCTCATACACTAAAGAAATTGAAAAGCCTATCTTTCACTTTTCTATTTTGTCCTCTTAAAGCAAAGAGGGTAACCAAGTTGAATAGGCAGTTCCTAGAGGCTTCATTTATCTCATGCTAGGTGACACTAAAGAGCAAAAGCAGGCATCAGTGTTCTCATCCAGGGATCTCCACGTCTGGCCAGCCAATCAGGGATCTTATAAATGAACATTTCTATCACTTGGCTGCTCTGGCTGTTGCTTCTTCAGACCTCGATGACATAGAGAATTTTTATGTTCCCTGCCGAGGTTTTAATTTTCCTACCTATCCTTAACTAGTTCAGCTGTTTATCACTTCATAAATCAGTTTTCTTCCAAGTCTGTGACTATGAAAATTCTGTTTTGTCACACTAACATTTTATAAGTTTTTAAATGAAAGTTCTTTCTCTTTAACCATCAAAATGTTCATATATTACAAAAGACTATCGTGGTAAATTTATATCCTGTACAAGGGGATTTGAGCCTTTATATTTATGCCATAGCTCATTTTTTGTCCCCCAAATTACTCATATTCCATCAAAAATTGTTTCTTTGTGTAGAGATTTTAGCAATTAAAAATTAAAGTTTTCTTCCTACTCTTTTCACCAAGCTGTTCATCTATGAAAGAGAAAATACTTTATGTTCTTTACTGATTGATTTGTTTTATTTATGCAAAAGTAATTTTTGGTTCTTTTTAGCACCAAATTTTTCCATATGTCTTCATTTCTTTTAGTCATCTCTCATAAAGTGTGACCTTAAAAGACCCTTCAACATTTTAGTTGCTTTCTTCAGGATTATCTTGAGTTTATCAAGGTCCTTTCTAAAACATGCCACCTAGAACTAAATAATGTACTCCAGATATGTTATGACAAGGCGCAATAGAATGGGATTTTCTATCACCTCTCTAGTTCTATTCAGCAGTCATCCTTTCCCCCACTTTTTCTCTCTAGCCTTCTGGAATTCCATAAACTATTTTTACCTGTTCACTGACAGAGATAGAAATTGCTCATGCATAACACTTTAGGATACTGATAATATTTATTTTCCCCCTTAAATTTATTTATCTTTAGTTTTCTACATTCACTTTTATAAAATTTCTAGCACTAAATTTTACCCCTTCCCCAAGATGGCTTGCAATATGATATAGTCTATACATGTACAAGCATATTAAACATATTGCTAGGGTGGGCAGAGTCAAGATGACGGAGTAGAAACAGGACTTCCACTTGGCCCTGGCTTCCACCTCCCACAATTCATGTAAAAGGGGACTATGAAAACCTTTGGAGCTACAGAACCCACAAAATGACACAGAGAAGCTAACCTCCCACTGAAGACAGCCCAGCAGGAATTGTCCAGCACAGTGCCCTGGGAGCCAACACCAACCCCATGTGAGCCCAGAGGTTTTACCCTCATCTGCTGGCTGGAGGGACTTCAGATCACCAGCAGCTGCGGTGGTTTCCAGAATTATCAACCCATAGATGCAAAGGACAAAGTAAGAGGTCAGTGCAGTGTGGACTTTGGGATATAGTAGTTCAGGAGTACAGAGAACTTTTGCCCCTGGGGTGAGAAGCAGCTAAGGCTCAGGGGCTGTGCAGCTGCAGCCACATGGCTGCTTCAGCTCCTGGCTTGCAGATTGTAGGGGAACCAAACAACCAGTCTGAGGGGTAATCACTCTTGCTTTAACCTGCTTGGATCTGAATTGTGGTCTAGGGTGCAGGTCCTGGGGGGTGTGACCAGTTTGCCAGAGTCTGTGAAGGCTTCAGAGAGGGCACCCAACTAATGCCTTCAGCAGCTGAGAAAATCCCAGCATTTGGTATGAAGTTCCCCTGTCTGGTAGCAGAGTCCTACTGTGGCAAAAAGCCCAAAAGTCAAGTTATCGAGTGGCAAAATGAGCAAACGAGGGAAGCAAAGCAAACAGAGCAACCCAACTTTACACTCCTATTTTGGGGACAAAAAGGATCAAAACATGGAACAGGAGGAAGACAGAGAAGTCAGAATTCCTGCACCAAAAGCTTCCAAGAAAAATACAAGCTGGTTACAGGCCATAGATGACCTTTAGAAGGATTTTGAAAAGCAAATAAGAGAAGTGGAGGAAAAATCAGGAAGAGAAATGAAAACCAAGAAAGAAAATTATGAAATGAGAGTCAACAACCTGACTGAAGAAAATAACACCTTAAAAATAGACTAACTCAAGTAGCAAAAGAGGCTCAAAAAAAGCAATGAGGAGAAGAATGCCTTAAAAAGCCAAATTTGCCAGATGGTTAAAGAATCTCAAAAGCTTGCTGAAGAGAATCATTCCTTCAGAATGGAAGCTAGTGACTTTATGAGAAATCAAGATACTTTTGAACAGATCCAAACAAATGAAAAAATAGAAGGTAATATGAAATATGTCACTGGGAAAACCACTGACCTGGAAAATAGATCCAGGAGAGATAATTTAAAATTTATTGGACTACCAGAAAGACATGATCAAAAAAAGAACCTAGAAATCATCCTTCAATAAATTCTCAAGGAAAATTGTCCTGATGTTTTAGAATCAGAGGGCAAAATAGAGGTTGAAAGAAGCCACCAATCACCTCCTGAAAAAAGATCCCCAAAAGAAAACCCCAAGGAATATTATAGCCAGGTTCTGGAATTCCCAGATCAAGGAGAAAATATTAAAAGCAGCCAGTAAGAAACGATTTGAATATTGTGGAACCATAATCAGGATAACCCAGGATCTGGCAGGTTCTACACTGAGGGACTGAAGGGCTTGGAATATGATACTCCAGAGGTCAAAGGAGCTGGGATTAAAACCAAGAATCACCTACCAAGCAAAACTGAGTATCATGTTTCAGGGGAAAATATGGTCATACAGTGGAATAGAGGACTTTCAAGCATTCTTGCTGAAAAAACTAGAGTTGAATAGAAAATTTGACATTCAGATACAAGAAGCAAGAGAAGTATGAGAAGGCAAACTGGGAAAAGAAATCATAAGGAACTTTTCAAAGTTGAACTATTTACATTTCTTCATGGAAAAATGATCATTGTAACTTATGAAACTTTTCTCAGTATGAGAATAGTTGAAGGGAATGGAAATGTGTGTATATATATATATATATATATATACACACACACATACATATACACATATATATGTCTATATAGGAGGGTATATGGGTATATGAATGCATATGTGAATATGTGTATATATGTGTACAAGTATACATAGATAGAGGGCACAGGACCAATTTAATAGGAAGGGATGATACTTAAAAATGAAATTAAGAGGTGAGAAAGGAATATAATGAGAAGAGATGGGGAGAGAGAATGGGATAAACTATCTCATGTAGAAGAGGCAAGGGAAAATGGTTACAAAGGAGGGGAAGAACAGGAAGGTAAAAGGGAATGGGTCAACCTTATTCTCATTGAATTTGGCTTAGGGAGGGAATGGCATTCACACTAAATAGGGTATCTCACCCTACTGGAGAGTGGGGAGGAAGGGGATGAGAGAGGGGATGATGGAAGGGAGGGCAAGCTGGGGGGGGGAAGTTGGAAGCACCCACTTTTGAAAAGGGACAGGGTCAAAGTAGAGAATAGAACAAGTGGGAGGTGGGATAGGAGGGAGGGAAATATAGTCAGTCCTTTAAAATATATCCACTATGGAAATGTTTTGCATTAGCTACACATGTACAACCTATACTGAATTGCTTATCTTCCCAGTAAGGGTGGGTGACAAGGGAGGAAGGGAATGAATCTGGAAGTCAATGTTTTAAAATCAAATGTTTAAAAAATGTACATATATATATATATATACTATTATTAATATTATTTTACATGCAACTGGGAAATAAGATATACAGGCACTAGGGCATAGAGATCCACCATGCCCTACTGAAAAGTTGGAGAGAGTATGGGAGAAAATTTGGGAGAGAGCAGATTGGAGGAAGGGATATCCAGTGGGATCGCTATTTTGGGGTGGTGGGTAGGGGAATAATGGGGAGAAAATTTGTAAGTCAAAATCTTACAGAAATGAATGATGTAAACCAGAATCTAATAAAGCATTTGACTTAAAAAACAAAAACAAAAACATATCGCTACATTCAGACTGATAATATTACTGATTACACATATTTCTTGTCACTTCTATAAAACAACACTTTCACAAAGAAATAAATATATGACAAATGAGTGTATATCAGTTAATAGTTTAGCTTTTATTAAGCCCCTATTATATCTTAGACATTGTGCTAGGTACTAGGAATAGAGTCAAAAATGAAATAACTACCCTCAGGGAGCTTGCATTCCACAAGGAAGAAATACTATGTAAAATAAGTTAATATAAAATATCTGCCATTTATATTAATTTAACACAAAGTTATTTTGGGGCAGTGGCAAAAGGTCACTGATGATGACGATGATGATGATGATGATAATTAGCATTTATATTGCACTTTAAAGTTTGCAAAGTTCTTACTAAAATTATCTCATTTTATCTTTACAAGTCAGGGAGGCATGTGCTATCATTATGTCCATTTTCCAGATGAAGGAATTGAGGTAGACAGGAAAAGTGGTTTGCCCCGCCATTACGCAGCTTGTCCGTATCTAAAGCCAAGTTTGAACTCAAGTCTTCCTTGAGTTTAGATCTATTTCTCTCTCCACTTGGCCACCTAGTGGCATCTCTGGTACATGCAGGAAACAACCTCATGAAGAAGGTGGCCCTTGAGCGAAACCTCGATGGAAGCTAGAGGAATGTATATATATTTTTTACTTTTAATTTACATTTTAATGTAAAGTTACAAAACAATTTAATCCTTTAAAACAATGGCTTTTAAATTGGGGGTCAGAGATATGAAAGGATTGTTCAAATGTGTGTATATATATATTCATGCGTGTATATATGTATACATATATAAGTGTGTATGTATGTATATTTATACATACACATATCCATATCCACATGTATATACATTCCTATCCCAGGCTTATTAGATTGTCCTGCCCACAATGCTTCTTCAATTGTAGCTGCCATGTATTTTGTCACAAGGTACTTTGCTTCCATTGGATCAGGCAAGTTTTTTATGGTAGTCAAGTGAAGGAGGAGCCGTAATTTTGTTGGGGGGAAGGGTGGACGATTGAGGCACAGAATAAAGTACTTTACTTAGTTCATTGGGGAAGCACAGTGATTCAGTGGAAGGAGAACTGCATTTGGAGTCAGAGGGCTGGGCTTTAAGTCTTGCTTCTTTGACTTTCTTTGTTACCTTAGGTAAGTCATTAAATATCTCAGTTGCCTTATGAGTAAAATGAAGGAGTCAGACTTCACTACTTCTAAGAAGACTTCTATATGAGGTTTTGCTCAACATCTGTAATTCCATGATTATATTTTTTGGAGAAGTTAATTCTGTGTAGCTAATAGTTCACATTTTATGAACACTTTTACTCCTTCATATCCTTACATTAAAAATTGAGCATTAACATTTGATGTCAATTAGAGAATAAAGATCATTGTTATATTTTTGACATACATATTTGCTCTTCATTTCTGCAATAATTTTACCCCAAAGAGTTCAATCAGTATAGTAGGTTGTACAATAATGGTTACTGTTCTTTATTCATTGATTTCCGCCCCCCCCCCCTCCAGCTTTGGTTAAAATCTAATTGTATATAAGACTTGGCACCAAATGAAAGCAGTGATTTTATATTATGGTCCTTTAAGACTTTGGTATTCCAACATAGCAATGTTCATACTTCCATATAGCATTGGAAAACTTGCCTACAATTATATTTGAGTAAAACTTTATAGTGACTGATAAGTAAACACCAAGAGCCTTGTTTCTGCTCTTAGTCTGATTATTTAAGCTTTCCTTTTTACTCATGGGAGTGGTCAGCAATCTTTGGGAAATTTCATAAAAAACTGAATATTCATATTTTTTTCCCTAAGAATCTATCTCTGTGAATGATATTAGAGCATTGTTTTCACCCAGGGCATTTATAGTTGCTTATTGTTAGCATTGTGAGGACATGGTGTAGAACATAAATACCTTTTAGACTGAGCTCTAATAAGGGTCTCAGGTCATAATATAGGAAACATTATGCCATCTTCTCATGCTTCTCTTGCTTCTTGTATCTGAATGTCAAATTTTCTATTCATCTCTGGTTTTTTTCATCAAGAATGCTTGAAAGCCCCCTATTCCACTGAATGACCATATTTTCCCCTGAAACATGATACTCAGTTTTGCTGGGTAGGTGATTCTTGGTTTTAATCCCAGCTCCTTTGACCTCTGGAATATCATATTACAAGCCCTTCGATCCCTCAGTGTAGAAGCTGACAGATCCTGGGTTATCCTGATTGTGTTTCCACAATATTCAAATCATTTTCTTCCTGGCTTCTTGTAATAATCTCTCCTTGATCTGGGAGTTTAAGAACCTGGCTATAATATTCCAAGAGTTTTCTTTTTGGGATCTTTTTCAGGAGGTGATCGGTGGATTCTTTCAACCTCTATTTTGCCCTCTGGTTCGAAAACATCAGGGCAATTTTCTTTGAGAACTTCCTTGAGGATGATTTCTAGGTTCTTACTTTGGTCATGGCTTTCAGGTAGTCCAATAATTTTTAAATTATCTCTCCTGGATCTATTTTCCAGGTCAGTGGTTTTTCCCATGAGATATTTCACATTGCCTTCTATTCTTTCATTTGTTTGGATCTTTTTAATAGCATCTTGATTTCTCATAAAGTCATAAGCTTCCATTTGCTCCATTCTAATTCTGAAGCAATGATTCTCCTCAGTGAGCTTTTGAGATTCTTTTTCCATCTGGCAAATTTGGCTTTTTAAGGCATTCTTCTCCTCATTGCCTTTTTGAGCCTCTTTTGCCATTTGAGTTAGTCTATTTTTTAAGGTGTTATTTTCCTCAATCAGGCTGTTGACTCTCATTTCATAATTTTCTTTCATCGTTCTCATTTCTTTTCCCAATTTTTCCTCCACTTCTCTTATCTGCTTCTTATGGTCCTCTATGGCCTATAACCAGCTCATATTTTCCTTTGAAGTTTTTGGTGCAGGAGTTCTGACTTCACTGTCTTCCCCCCTGTTCCATGCTTTGCTCCTTTTTGTCCCCAAAATAGGGGTGAAATGTTGGAATCTTCTGTCTGCTTTGTTTCCTTTGCCTTGTCATGTCGCCCCTCAGTCACTTGACTCCTGGGCTTTTTGCCTCAGTAGGACTCTGCCACCAGACAGGGGAGCTTTCGTCCCAATCGCTGGGGTTTTCTCAGCTGCCAGAGCTATTAGATGGGTGCCCTCTCTGAGGCCTCCACATGCTCTGGCAAGCTGGACACATGCCCCCAGACCTCCACCCTAGACCGCAATCCAGACCCAAGCAGGTTAAAGCAAGAGTGATTACCCCTCATACTGGTTGCTTGGTCCCCCTACACTCTGCAGGCCAGGAGCTGAAGCTGCCACGTGGAGCTTGCTGGCTGTTCCGGAATCTCAGCAGCTTCTCGCCCCAGAGGTAAAAGCCACACACTCCCACTTACTGGTCCCAAAGTCCAGAGTGCACTGATCTCTCACTTTGTCCTTCATATCTATGTGTTGATAATTCTGGAAAGGGCTACAGCTGCTGCTGATCTGGAGTCTGTTGGCTGGCAGCTAGTCAAGCCCACCCTGGGGCTAAAACTTTGGGGTGGAGCTGGGCTTGGCTTCCAGAGGAAAGTGCTGCCCTATTTCTGCTGGCCTGCTGGGCTGTCCTCAGCTGGAGGTTAGCTTCTCTGTGTCATTTTGTGGATTCTGCAGCTCTAAAGTTTGTTCTGAGTCCCCTTTTACATGGATTGGGGAAGGTGGAAGCCGGAGCAGTGGGGAGGTCCTGCTTCTACTCCGCCATCTTGACTCTGCCCCTGTATATATGGCTATTTGGAGGCAATTTGGGTCAAGTGACTTGCCCAAGGTCACACGACTAGTTTTGTGTTAAATGTCTGAGGCTGGATTTGAACTCAGGTCCTCCTGACTCCAGGGCCAGTACTCTATTCACTGGGCCACCTAGTTCCCCCTAGAGGAATATTCTATGAGGCAGAGGTAAGGATGGAGTACATTCCAAATATGATGGACATTCTGCGGTTGAGATCAGAGATGGAGAATCACATTTAAACAAGAGACTGATGAACACCTACATGTCTTTTTACACAATAATGAATGCTAAAAATTCTCAAAGTGATCATTTTTCCTGAAGACTAGTAAGTCTATCAGATAAATGGAAACAGATGTAGTATCACATTATGAATTTAGATAGTTTTTCTGAATCTGAGTGTAAGCCAAGTCCTAACACCTATAAAACTCTCTCTTTTCTCTGTCTTTTTCTGTCTCTCTGTTTCTCTCCACACATACAGACATATTTGGCACAGACATATTTGCCATATATATGAATGCTATATATATATATATGCCATATGTATACACACATGCACACACATATACAGGAGATTCACTTCTTAGGACAGTATGTAATTTCCTGGAGAGTAGTACCTAGAATACCCTTACCTGTCTGCTATTCCTGCCCTTTGGATTTTTCTAATCTTTAGGTAGTTTCTCAGGACAGTTGTTTTCCCCAAGTGTGTATCCTGTACATCTTTATCTGGATTCTTTGACCCCATTTGGCTCCTGCCTCTTCTATATACTTCTTCTAAATCCCGTGCGGACTTTGATCATTAACACAGCCCCTCTTATCTGTGAGTAGGCACCCCAAATTTAGAACAGATAGCCTTGCTGAGCAAAATCCATGTTTTTATACCTGTAGCGATTTGTACTTTGTACCTGTGGCAACCTCGACCTCACAGGAATCCGTAGCCTGTACATAATTAACTGTGTTTTGCCCTGCTCAATTTCTGTGCTTTCTCAGTTCCTAGCTGTGGGATTCATTAATCCCCAAAGTCCCTCTATCTCTTGCTTTGGAATTTAGTCCACAACTCCCAGGTGGGGTTTTTCATCGGTTTCTTCTTTTTTTTTTTATCTCCATTGGGAACCATCAAAGGGCATTTCCTAAGAATCTCTCAGGAGAGTATTTACCAACCTGAGTCTAAAGGGATGCAAATTAAACCTTCTTTCTAAAGGCTTCTTCCCATCAGCCTTCCCTGGGTGTCACAGGCTTTTCCTTTCCACTCATCCAGGGCTCTGCAGAGAAACTGTCAGTGACGTGATCCATCATCTGCTTAAATTTTCATACTAGCTCAAAACAAACAAAGGACATGTTACTCCTGTTTTTCCTTGATATTCTGTTATTCTGCCTATGATAACTGATGCCAAACTTGTAGCTTGATATTCACAAGGGAACCGTGGCTATCTCAGAGCCTCAGCTTCTCATGTAACTATTACTCCTCTCAGAACGATTCATTGATTAGCCTGCATCCTTTGACAGCTTGCTTTCAACCTTTATTTTCTTTCTCAAGGTAACTGGCTACTCAAGAGTCCATTTTTCTAGTTTCTGCTATCAGCTATTCCTTTTGGGTGATATCCCTGGTGACCCAGCAAAGTCTGGCAGGCTATCTGGTCTTTAACGATACACTTTTTCCTTTTAGGACTCAAGTTGTAAATGCAGCAGTGTTTTTGAAATAGCTACAGGGCTGGGGAACCTGTGGCCTTGAGACCACATTTGGCCTTCTAGGTCCTTGGGTATAGCCTTTTAACTGAGTTCTAGTTTTACAGAACAAATCCTTTTATTAAGGGGATTTGTATTGTGAACTTTGGATTCAAAGGGCCATACTTGAGGACCTAGAGGGCCACATGTGACTTCGAGACTTCAGGTTCCTCACCCCTGGACCAATACTGTCCTACCCCTACTGATCCCCTACAAAGTTATGAGCTCTCATCTCCTATGGTTGTGACCCTAGAGACATAAAGTAACCTGAACACTCTGTAAATGTTAGCATTTGGTACAACTTTATCTGCCATTCACTGTGCAGTCCACCAAAAAAGTAGCACAGCTAATATTGCGGGAAATGTTCTACTTTTATGTTCTTAAAAAGACCTGTAGAATATTAAACACATTTTCCCTCCCTCAACCCCCAAACACATATCTTATTTCTATCTACAATTAGGTAGAGGTAGCTTAGTGAGTAGGGAGCTGGACTTGGAAGCAGGAAAGAACTGAGTTGAAGCCCAGCCTCAGACAGACTCTTAGTAGTTATGTTATCCTGGGTAAGTCACTGAACCTGAATTTGTCTCAGTTTTCTGCTGTTGATGTTTTATTTTATTTTTAGCACAAATTTATGTTACCAGACATGTGCATTATGAAGATTATTTGGACAGCTTTGTGATGGATGGATTCTTCTGTGAAGAGAGAGGACAAACAGGACATTGGCAGACCAGTTTGGACACTCAATAATCCAGCTCACAGGTTATAAGGGTCTGAATTAGGGTGGTGGCATGGGGAAAGAATAAAGGAGATCAATGTCAGAGTCACTGGCAAGATAGAATCACTGGGACTTGATGATTGTTTGTGGTCAGTGAAGATGGAGGATTCAAAGCTAACTCTAAGGTAATTCTTAAACTGAAGTCCAATGTCTCAAAATAAAATTCAACAGTTCCATGAATTTAGACGGGGAAATACAACTTTGTTTTCACTAACCTCTAACTGAAGTTTAGAATTACCTTCAGGTATCTAAAAACATTGTTCTGAGTAGAAATCCCAGGCTTTCAGTTCTGTCTCAGTCAATACTGTCTACTTAACTTGGGTCAAGTCCCTTAACCACTATTGGGTGGTTTCACACTGAGAAAGTCTCTTCTGTTCTTTTAGAGTGGTTTTCTTACTGCACTTTCTCTGCTTCAGTTTTCACATGTATATGTTGATATGAAAAGTGCATATCTTAGGGGGGGAATAAGAAAGAGGAAGCAATGGAGGAGACTGGACAGGGTAAATCGGAGGTATAGATGGAGAACCAGTATAAAGCAGTTCCCTGAAAGTTGAGGTGATAGAGAATATTATTAATGGAGAGGGATAGTGGTGATGGTAGAGATGTTGGTTAATAGTAACAAAAGCCTGTTGCTGTTGGTTGTGGTTGTTTGTCCTTTGTTCTTGAAGAGGACCTTGACATGGCAGAGGTGATGCCATGACATGCAAATGAATTGAATTTAAGTGAGGGAGGGCTGTGCAAAGTTACCCACCTAATTTTCTCCTCTGGAGCCATTTGGGTCCAGTGGTCAGATATATATCAGGACCACTGGAGATAGCCCTAGATGTGATAGAAGACCTTGGCCTTTTAAAGTTAAGGTCTTTAGCTGGTCATGAGAACTAAGAAAAAGCCATTCAAATTGGAAATTCCAAAATGAAGTTATAGATGAATTAAAAAATATATTTTCTATAGAATGGAGAAGATGGAGGTCAGAGAGCAGAAGGCTGATGAGGGGTGAGTGAGTGGTAGCAGTTGGGTGTCATGCTCCTCCTTTCAGAGCTCTGTCAGTGAAGGGGAGGAAAGAAATGGAATCATAGCTTGATGGAGCAGCAGACTCAATAGGAGGGTTTGGGGTTCATTTTTCTGTTTGTGTTATTAGGATAGAGGAGTTCTGAAAGTGTCTGTAGGCAAAAGGTAAGGAGCCAGTAGACAGACAGAGATTAAAGATGCTTAAGGAAAAGGAAGTGATTGGTGGAGAGAGAGAATGAGAGAGAGAGAGAGAGAGAGAGAGACAGACAGACAGACAGACAGACAGACAGAGAAAGATAGAGATACAGAGAGAGAGAGACAGAGAGAGACAGAGAGAGAGAAACAGACAGACAGACAGAGACAAAGACAGAGAGAGAGAGAGAGAGAGAGAGAGAGAGAGAGAGAGAGAGAGAGAGAGAGAGAGAGAGAGAGAGATATTTGTCAGTGCAGAAGAAGTGCAAGGAATATAAGAATAATAGAACTGTAGAGTAGAGGTGATGGTTTCTGCATTTTCACATTTTTGTGTAAAGATAATATATAGTCAGCATTGTATGCTTCAATTTAGAAATTTCAAGGACTTTCAAGTCTTTGCTTTGGAGAAGCATTATATCTTCAGTGGTGATCACAAAAATAACTAAACAAATTATTTGGATATTTCAGAGAATTTAGGAACTTTTAATATAAAGCACAAAGGGTAAATATACAAAGAAAACTTTTGTTCAGTTTATATTGCTTATCCTTCCCTTCTTCCAAATTTACCTACTATTGTAGAAGGTACCACCCTCCTCCCAGGCTCATAACCTAAGTATCATCCTTGACTCCTTAGTCTCACCACATCCCATATCCAATCTGATGCCATCATCTTGACACTGCCTTTACACCATCTCATATATACCATTTTCTCTGATACTGCTACCACCCTGGGGTTCAAGCTCCCATCATTTCACACCTAGACTATTGTAATTGCCTGTCTACAACAAGTCTCTCTCCATTCCAGTCCATCCTCCCTTCAACTGTCAAAATGATTTTCCTAAAACTCAGATCCGACTATTACCCCCTTCTCCCCTTTCAATAAACTCCAGTGGCTCCCTTTCACCCATTAGATCAAATAGAAAATCCTTTATTCAGCGTTTAAAACCTTTATAACCTTCCCCACCCCCTTTCTAGTCTGCTTATGAGACATTATGCTGTCCCACATACACTTCTGTTCAGTGACACTGCCCTTTCTTTGTTCTTCACACAAGATACTCAGTCCCTTGGCTTTGAGCATTCCCATTGGCTGATCTCATACCTAGAATGCTGTCCCTCCTCATCTCTGCTTCTGGCTTCAAGTCCCAGCTACCAGCTAAAATCTTACCTTCTATAGGAAGATTTTCACAATTCCTCTTAATTATTTATATTCAAATTTATTTTAATTTAATACAAATTTAATAATTTCCTTTTTATCTAGTACATAGCTTATTAATACATAGTTATTCACATGTTTTCCCTCCATTACATTGGGTACTCCTCAAGGGGCAAGCATTGCTTTTAGCTTTTCTTTGTATCTCCTACACTTAGTACAGTCCCTGGAACATAGTTGGCACTTAGTAAATGTTTATCGGCTAACTCTTGGACTGGACCCATGATTTCATTGTTTATAGATAATGCCTGGTGAGGAAACTTCTTCTGAGAATGGCACTGGTGCCTCTTCTGCAATTAATAGTCTCAGCAAGATGTCTGTGAGCACTGAGCACTTTAGTGGATTTTTCCGGGTCATACACACGATATTTTTTAGAGGCAGAGCTTGAAACAAGATCTTTTCCCTCCGAGGTCAGCTCGCTTTCCACTATAATATAACCATCTCCCTAGAATATAATATTATATTTGGATTATACATGCATTAGGCCTTGGGTGTCAACTCCCTGGGTTCTTCACATATCATGTGCATTTTCACCTTGTGCTATTTCCTCAGCTTGAATGAGCATGTCCCTCATATCTATTGTCCAAAATTTTCCTCTCATTTAAGGCCCAGATCAATATATGTATATTTTCTATTCATTTTCTCCCCCCCAAGTATTATAGTTAATGATGTTTTTTTTCTTTTTATAATGCTTAGTGGAGATGGCCTTACATAAATAACTCTAATTATATATTTTATCATGTATAATATTCATGTGTAGCCAGTTTTACTGTACAATTTAGCATTGTATCCTACTGTCATTTCTCTGAACTTTTTAATGAATTTTAAGCAATGTTCTAGTTACATCATGGTGAGGGAGTATTTCACTGGTTTTTATAGCATACATATCATGTAATACAGTAAATAGTAACTATCTGTTGACTGATTCATTGGATGGCTAGGGATAGGGACTGAATTGGCAATTTCAAAGACATAAGGAATTCCTATAGGAAGAAACTTCCCTTCCTCCTCCAATGAAAGTTGTCACTTTCTCTGTCACTGATAGTCTTAGAGAATTGTCTAAACATTGAGAGGTTAAGTGACTTTCCACAGGGTCACAATCCAGTCTCAGGCAGTACTTTAACACCTGGTCCCAGGACCAGCTCTCCATCTTCTACACCAGATGAAAAGCCCTTTGTGGACTAGGTATACAAGAGATTTCAAAACCTCTTAGTGACTTAATCAAGCATTTAATAACTGATGCACTCATGAGATACCCCATTTTTATTTCAAAACTTTGATGTACCTGTGAAATCATGAGTGGAGGTATTCTCTCCCCTGGTGCAGATGGAACCCTGTGTCCTATCAAATGTCTTCTCATCCTGATACTCTTGTTCACATTCTACCTTAAGTCCTCCACAGGTGACCACTAAACCTTCTGGGGGCCTTGTTCTAGTTCTCTTTATAATGGATGCATACCAGTGGGACACATAGGTTACCTATTAGAAAACCTTCACCCTTACCACAGGACTTAACCACCTTCTTCTGTGGTTGTGCCTGTCTCTGGTTTGGAAAGCATCATAGTGCTTTTAATCCCACCAAATTTCTCTATAAACCAAAGGACCCTTTTAAAACACTGCATCATTGTTCCAGGGATCATATTGTATCTCATCTGAGTCCTTCCAGGTTTATATCTATGGCCCTATGATCCTAATAGAACTTAAGGTCTTTAAAGTCAAAGACTGTCTCATTTCTCATTCCCAGAACCTAGCACAGTGCCTGGAACTTAATAGTTGCTTAATAAATGTTTGACGAATGATTGATTCTGTGTGACTGTGCTTCATGACATATCAATGTTTTTCAAGAATAAATGACCAAAGGATAATGAATAGACACCTAGGGGCCATAAGTGGCTACAATATGTGACAAATGAAGAATACTGTAATAGAATTAGCATAAGGGCTGTCATCAGAGAGACATATATTACTTTCCCTAACTTAAATTCTTCACATTTAAATCTACACATTTCTTCTCTCCTTCTATCTTTATTCTCAAATCTCAAATGACCAAAGCATAAGTAGAAGAACTTCAAATAACCTTCAGCAACATAAACTTACTTAAAAGTCCTTGATAGGGTATTCACAGCAGGACAAAGTTTGATTACTTTTACCTGCAAATAGAATGTCCTGAAATTTATGAGTTATTGGCTTACGCCACATGTAAGAAAGCCTTAATGTCTTTTTACTACTGGTGAAGGGCACTTATTGACAGTCCTTGGTAACTTCACTTCTGTGACTGAGACACATTTATAGCTCAGGGACACTGTGACTTAGGTCTACTGGTATGCACAAATAGGGAAGATGGATGACAGCAGTGTACCTCACCTAGTGCTGAGAAGGGTTGGAAGGAAGGTGACTGCCAGAAGAATCACTTCAATGATGTACTGAATTACAAATTGAAGCCATTTGGCCTGGTTATTGATCTTTGGACCTCTTGATTATAAAATAGCAGATAGACTATGTTGGAATGTAAAACAATTAAAAGGGGTAAATCAGTTTGAGCTTGTGAGTATAAAAATACGATCTCTACTCTAACAAAAGGACAGACTCTATTTGTATTGGATGTGAAAAGAACCTGAATTTAAAAAACAAAACAAACTATTTTAAGCTATTCATCTATCTAAATGTATATATGTTCACATATATAAATGTGTGTACAGGTATATTATATGTATATAAATAATGGTGGCAATGTGTAGTACCAATGCAATATTTACAGCACTGACCATGATTATAAATATTCCTGCATGGTGCTTGATCACAAGATATAGCAAACTTTCCATATAGAAGACAGCAGCAAAACATTTATTCAGATACCAGAAAAACAAATCCCAACACCAGGAAACTGAATCCATCATAGCAACATAGAAGTTAATGCACAATGTAGCAAAGAGGCACACAATAATTTAGCCTTTTCACAAACCAACACAAGCCTAGCTATCTTAGCATGTGTCAAAAAAAAACCCAACTTTTACTCACTAGCCTATGTATCTGCTTGCCTGAGCACCCTCTCTCTCCAACCATCTTTTTGGCTCTACCTCCCACCCTTGCTTCCTGTGGGCTCTGCTCTACCCTTCAGCAAACTCCTCCCACCACAGGTTCCATATGACTACATTCAGCCTATTAGGGGGCAGAGTTTATTTTCAAAGCAGGGAAAGTCTTCGAATTCCCATTACCATTACACAAATGTTTAATAGAGAAGATGTTACAATGAATGGACATATATTGAACCTCTACTAAGTGCTTATTTATTAATGACCGCACAGGTACTTTGGGGTGAAATGAGGTATAACTGCCCTCAAGGACCTTGCAGTCTATCAGGAGATGAATATAAATTATAACTAATAACAAGTGCTCAATGAGTGATTTGAGTGCAATTTCATTATTTTGAAGAAATCCCAGGATGGTAACTTCTTCTGTAAGCATAGACTGACATTGGCAATTTAGCTGTAACTTAGAGTCTTTGAAAGTTTCCTGAGGGCACGGAAATTAAGCAATTTACCATAGCTACATAGTTCATGTGTCTAAGATAGGACTTAAATCCAGGACTTTTTGACTCCAAGTTTGACTTTCTATCCACTGTGCATAATGCTTCTCAATAAATGATACAGAATATAAATATTTTGGAGGTTAGAGAAGGAAGGATTACTATGAGTTAGAATGAATATTTTTTTAGCAAAAAAAAAAAAGGTGGGGGAGAAGAGGTTTATGCTCTGGGTCTGTGTGTCTAAGAGTTTTAGAAACTGATCATTTAGCAAAAGAAATGAGGAATTCTGGCTAAGAGCCTTAGGAACAAAGGAACAGGTGTGTAAGTAGGAATTCTTGCAGACACTCAAAATTTAAAAACTAGGTAAAAACTGGATAATAACCAAATCATTGCTGCAGAAAGAATAGAGTTGGCACAAAATCATAGGCATCATGAGTTAGGAATCTTTTACATGTTTCCTGAACAGGACCAGGACAAATTTTAGATGAAGTAGACAAGCAAGTACATGGGATCAGAGCAGAAAATGGAAGGAATTAGCAACAATAGGAATTCATGGTAACAGACTTGGTTTTAGATATGTTAAATATAAAGTGACCGTATCCAAATGGTCATTCACAGACACTGATAAGCAGTCTGGGTTGGAGAATTGGTTTGCAAGTATATAGAATATCGAGAAATAATATCATATTAGCAAACATTTTGAAAGTTACCTGTTTGAGAACTTACTGAATATGAGTAAAATGCCATTGGGACCAGAATTTCCTGGGTATGAAACAGTCTAACACTGTTAAATAGGAGAAAGAATCTATGTAGCTTGTAACCATGATTTATTTATTGAATTCAGAAGGTAGAAGTCAAATTGTCATTTTTCCCCCTTCTGAATAAAACTATTTTCTATAAAACAAAGGGCCTAGAAGGGTGGTATTCAAATAGTGAGATTGTTCCATTTTCATTTCAGGATGAAATATTAGGAGAACTGCTTTTACAAACTCTCTATTGCAAGTATAGTGTGTGTGTGTGTGTGTGTGTGTGTGTGTGTGTGTGTGTGAATGTGCATGTATATATGTATATGAATATATAAGTATGTTTTCAAATTGAGGAGAAAACTATTTCTTCTATCAATATTAGCAGGGTCACAAGTATAGAGTATGAAAATTAGGGTCTTAAATGGAAATGTTTCAAATAGCACTGATAGTCATTTAGCAGCATAGACAACTTTTCTTTTTGGATGGGCCATACTTTTTCCTTTTCCAGAACTGCCCTGAGCTTTCTTCCTGTCTCCAATATGGTACCTTCCCACAAATGGCCTCCTGATAAAGCTTCCCAATCTGTGCTTAGTGCCATTAGCCTCAGGCAACAAAATGTTTAATTAAAGCTGTGAGTGTTGGGGAGAATAGGTAAAAATTAATCAAGTTATTTCGGGTGAGAAATATGAATTTTCCTTGGTAAGAGAATTGAGGGAGTCATTAAAAGCCTTTGTACTTTTTCAGAACTATGCACTTTTTATGTTTTTCCTTTGAAATTTGGAAGGTTTGTGGCCCTCCACATCTATATGTGGACATTCATAAAGATCCAAAGAATCAATAACTATAATTTCAATGTACCCATAGGTAACCCTTGAAATATGAAGTAAATATATTTTTGACAAAATGTCTGAAAAGCAAAATTGGATATAGTGAAGCCCTGTTTTTTCGCAGAATTACATTTTAACATTGCAATTGTGTTTCCATCCCTGGGATTTCCGAATTTGACTCAACTGCTGCCATGGCAAATCTGCTGTTGCAGGTGAGGGGAAAAACAGCAGAGCTGTAATTTTTACCAGTTTGGATATAATATAACATATGCACAATTTAGAAAGATAAAATTATATAGTGAAGAGAGAATGGCCAGGAAGGCCTGGGTTCAATTCTCACCTTGGATACATCATTATGTGACGTGTGTGGACTTAGGTAAATCACTTAACTCCTCAGTGTTTCAGACAACTGTCTAAAACTATTAAATTGTGGAATGAAATGTGGAATACTACTGGTGTTTGTTTATTCACTAGGAGTTTCTTATGTGAGTAAGACCACAAGGCCATTGCATCTCTCCTCTACTCACCTCCAAAAATAATTTTATTATGATTTTAACATCAGCAAACATGAACAGTTTGATATACAAAGAGCAGAAAAGAACATATGAGCTTCCTTTTTAAAAATAATTTTAGAAGAATATATAATATATGATATATTATATACATGCATATGTACATATACATCTACTTTCCTGAATAAGGCCCAAAGGCTTGACTCAGAGTTGAACTGTGACTGACGGCTAGAGGTGAACAAAAAGCATAGCAGTACCATAAGGCTTTGGTAAAAATTGTCTCAGGAGAAGACCTCGTGTGTTTGGAACATATTATTCCAGGAAGAACTCCATTTTCAATAGCTCAGACATCTTGATGACAGGGATTATAAAGATACACATGTTATGAATTAAGATATGGAGGACAACAGACTTAAATGCCTACATGGAACTTCTTGTTATAGGAGACTCCTCCACACAACATAGAATGTAGGCAGAGTAAACCATCAGAGATGAGAATCAAGAGATCCAGACACCAGGTTACTAAGAAAGGTACAAGTGTTTTGAATGATGATAATGGTAATAATGGCCAATCCAATGAGTATGGCTTGAATGCTAGCTTTTTAGATTATGAAGAGGAAAAGCATGAGTCAACAAAAGAGGATTTTGACTGGGAGCCAGCAAATGAAGATGAAGGAAGTGGAG
This sequence comes from Petaurus breviceps papuanus, assembly GCF_028583685.1. NCBI lineage: Eukaryota > Metazoa > Chordata > Mammalia > Diprotodontia > Petauridae > Petaurus > Petaurus breviceps. The sequence continues at coordinate 2,951,364 of NW_027186473.1, forward strand.
AGGCTGAAGAACTTTTTAAGAAGCAAAAAATTATAAAATGAAACAATTATCTTCTCCTCCAGTAATATGCAATATTAAATATTAAGTTTATTTTCTCTTGAAGAAAAAGCATCGAGTTGAGTTAGTAACTATATGTGTATATGTATATTTATAAAGTAGTAACAAATTTTCCTTTTATCTATGTTCTTTACAAAACTTTTTTTGGTACATTTTAAATGTTTCATTGATTTTTCTTTTCTGTTAAATCAATATCACTACCTATCAACTCCTCACTGACCCTCCCAGGCAATCTTTTATAACAAATAAATGAAATGAAACAAAACCAACCATGTATTGATAATGACCCGAAATGTTTGCCCCAGCCATATACTTTCCCACCTTCATACCTTTGTTCAGGCTGTTACCTAGACCTGGAATGCTGTGCTCCTTCTTTTTGCCTAACCCTTTAAAGTCCAACCAACTTAAATATCATCTCTTCCATGAAGCCTGTCTTGATCCTATGTTTTTCTCCTCCAACTTTACATATACCAATATTTGTAAAAACACTTAGCAAAAGTGCTATTTATATTATTGGAATATAGTAGGTGCAACATAAATGTTTATTCTTCCCCCTTCCTTTCCCTATTGTAAGAATCATTAGAGATGACCTTATTTCACCTTAACTTTGTGTCTTCCTCTGTACCTAATATAATGCCTTTATATACAGCACTCAATATTGTTGAATTAAATCAATTTTCTTTCACCTATAGCTACTAGAATAATTTCTTTCCCAAATTCATGTTTTGTGTAATGGGAATGGGAATGGAAATTTGAAGATCTCCCTTGCCTCTCATATTGGCAAGCTAACAGGTACTTAGCACTTAGTTTCAAGTTCATAATTATATCAAGTGTTAAGACCCAGAACTTGTGAATCCCGAAGTGGGATGGACTTGTTGATGTAACAGGAAAGGGAAGAACGGGGAGGAGCTAATACTGTATATAAGGAAACGCCCAAGCAGAGAGAGGGCAGAATTTCATCTGGAGGCTGGGCTGCTACTGTTAGAGATAGAGAAGACAACTGAGAACTGAGGAGAATTGAGAAGAGAAATGAGAACTGAGGACTGAACTGAGAATTGAGAAGAACTGAGAAATGAGAAGAGAGGAGAACGAGGAAGCATGGCTGTGTTTTCTGTATTTTGTCTGTTTTGATGTTTACTTTGTCAGATTTGTTTGCTGATAGAGGATGGTGCTGTTGTTCCAGAAGCCCTGGGACCTCGATGCAAGTTCAGAAGCCCTGGAAGAGGACTTTCTTGTTATATGTTTACAGAAATCCTGGAGAAGGGTCTTGCTGATGATTTCAGAGACCCTGGGACTATGGGACTAAAAAAGTTCTGTGCTGATGATTTGTGTTGATTTCTCAGCCCTTGTTATTGGGTCTATGTTGATTTCTCAGGCAGAAAGTGAATTGATGAGAATGCCAGCAATGTCGATGGATGTTATTGTGGCTTTGTTAAGCTTTGTCTTCACAGGAACAGAAACTGTGAATGACTTGATGTGGACCAAACACTGTGAGCTTCAATATGGAACAGAAACTGCAAAAGAAGCTGGACAAAGAACTGAAAGCTGTCTGCCTTTGAACCCAGGTGGCAGTTGGATAGATTTGGGCAGGAGCTGGGACCATGGAAGAGGAACTATGGAAGCTGAGAGCCTGCCTCAAGTCAAGATGAAAAGACGTCTCCTTGGGTTTTAATGCAAACTGAGAAAATCATGATTTACTGTGGTGTAGGGGTGGAGGACTCTGACCTTTATATTTAGATGATTGATTTTAGGACTTCTCCAATTAAGAAGAAAGAGGACTTTTAGATTGAAGATATTAAGACAATGTGACATAGGGGTAGAGGACTTTGACCTTCTGTACTTTGTATCAATTAAGGAGGCTTGCCTCCTTAAGAATGATTGAATTAAGGACTTACTAAATGATTATGTTACTAGATGAATGTTATCTTTGTTTAAAACTATGTGGCCACTTTGGTGAAAACTGTGTGGCCATTTTAGTGATAAGTTGTTATGCCATAACACTGTGAGTGCTGTACTGTGATTTCTGTGAATGTTTTGTCTTAGTTTGTTACTGAATAAAAAGAGAGCTCACTGTACTGTGTAATCAAAACCTTGAAAGCTATTAATAGCAGCAGTCCTCTGGAAAGCTGCTTGTGCTTGGCTTTATAATTTGCTGAATTAATTAGTTAGAAGGCTCCATATTTCATAAATATTATAATAGTATTTTATACTAAAATTTTGTAAAAGGTTTTCTTTGTTTTATGAGAAATATTGGATTCTGAGGCAAGTAATATGGTGACAGCCCTACACTGGGTAAGACTAAAACAGTAACTAGACTAATTTAAAAGCCAATAATAACTGACATTAAAATAGAACTTCATGTCAGAGGGTCATAGACTTAAATCCAGAAGGGACTTTAGGGGCATTCTTGCTCAACCCCCCTCATTTTTACAGAGGAGACAATGAGAAATAGAGAAGTTAAATGGCTTGGACCAGATCATAGATAGAGGAAGTGCAGGATTCCCTTTAAATATCCCATTTCATTTTATCCTCAGAATAATTTTATAAGGTCCTACAGTATTATTATCTCCATTTTGTAAATGAGGAAACTCTGGCTCAGAGATTAAACAATTTGCCCATGGGGACATAGTAATTAAGTGTCAGGATTTGAACCTAGTTTTCCTTATTGTAGACCTGGTGTGGCTCCCACTGGTTTGTGATATTTCTCAAGCACATGGTTACACACACATCCAAATGAATGTTATTCTTTTTACATAAGTAATTTATTTCTACTAACAAATACATATTTTTCCTTTCTTCCCCCACTGGGGTGAAGAAACAAACCAAAATAAAATCTTTGTAAGAAATATACATTGTGAAACAAAACAAATTCATACATTGGCTTTATCAAATCATATATTTCTTCTGTACCTTGAGTGTATCACCTCTCTATGGGTAGCATACTTCACCCTGGGTCCTCTGGAATCATGATTGGTTATTGTTGAAAAGAATTCTTAAGTCTTTCAAAGTTATTTGTCTTTGCAATGTTGTTGTATAATTTGCTCTGCTGATTCTGTTCACTTCACTCTGCATCAGTTCATCCAAATCTTCACAGGTTTCACTGAACCAATCCTTTTTCATCGTGTTTTGTGGTATGACAATATTTCATTAGCTTCATATGCACTATATAATTTGTGCATTCATTCCCCAATTAATGGGTTTACCTTTGATACTGCAAAAAGAACTCCTGCAAGCATTTTTATTCATGGATCCTTTTCTTCTTTCTTTGATCTTCTTAAAATACAGGTCTAATTTAGAAGTGTCATTGGGTTGAAGATATGAACTGACTTTTTGGTTATAGTTCCAAAATCTTTTCCACAGTGGCTTGATAGATTCCCATCTTTACCAAGAGTGCCCTAATGTATTTAATTTCCCATATCCTCTCCAATATTTATAATTTTCTCTTTTTTTTACCGGCTTTGTTAATCTGATGGCATAAGGCAGAACCTGAAATTTGCTTTAATTTCCATATATCTAATTATCAGCTGTGTACTTTTTTTTGTATGGCTATTGATAGTCTTCACATCCTTTCAGCAATGAGCAGTTGGATGATGACTCTCATGAATGCTTTTCTTCAAAGTAGTTACTTTGGGAGGCTAAATGAGTATTCATTTTAAGTATCTGCCATGTCTGAAAACATCTCTTTGGCTTTGCCTTTCAAAAGTTGCAAAAGAAATTCAGTCTCTTCACTTGATTGTTGTACCTTATACATATAGAAGAAGTTATATTTTTTGGGGGAAATTTGGGAAGCAAACCATTAATATGTATTTTTTTAACACTTTTAAAAGCAGAGTCAGAAATGGTTTAGGATTGAATTGGAATGACTTTGCATGTAGTTTTTTCCCTGAGATTTTTAAAAAAAGTTATTTTGTTCTTTTAATATTCCTTGGAATTCTTAATCTTTATTCATTCCATGATTTAATTAGTTAGCATCTTAAAGCTTACATTAAAAAAATTCCTTTTCCAATCACTATCTTAAATTCTGCTGATGTAGATTATCTTCCATCTCTGTTTCCTCTTATATTTTGTTATGAAGCTTCCGTTAAAAATTGAGATACAAGCATTCTGTAATTTTAAAGTTGCTATTACAAAAAGACTCTGGCTTGTAATTATATATCACAAGATAGATGTTCAGTATGGGAGAGTTGAGTGAGAGAAGAGACAAATTTACATCTTAAATGGGGTCAATTATGAAGGTGTTGGAAGGGCATTATAATGTCATCATCATCATGTTTACTGAAAATATTAACTGTTGACACGGGAGTTATGAAGATGTAGTGAGATCATGCCCTTCCTTTTGATAGAGCTTACAGTTTAGTTAGGAGAAGAAAACATCATAAAAGACATACTGCAAATGCAATGTCAGGTAATATTTTCTAAGTCCCAATGAGTAATATGGATAAGAAAGAAACCTTTACTGAAGGTTGAGGAAGTCTTCATATTTACTTCTATTGTATATTTCCACTAATTACTATTTTTAAAAAATCTATTGATGTGTTGTGATTTTTGCATTATAATTATTGGATAAAACCCCTCCACTCCCACGTCTACCATATAAATAGTAAACTCTTCTGTTTGATGAAACATTACTTGCTCTTTGTCTTTCACACCTCTGTGCAGAAGAGGATCTTGTATCTCATCATTTATTCTTTTTGACTAAAATTGATTATTGTAGTTAATCTGTTTGTGTGTCTTTCAGTGTCTTCACTTGCAACAATATAATCACATATATTGTTCTCCCATTTCTTCATGCTCTACTTTTCATTCATTCATATCTTCAAATTTTTCTTTGAATTCTCAAATTTATCCGTTTTTATGGTGCAATAACATTCAATTACATCTATATACCACAATTAATATAGGATATTTCTCAAGAAGTTTCTTTTATTTTGTCACTAATTGAAGGATGTATCTGTTAAAAAGGTTTCTAGGACTGGCAGTAATTTTCTCTTTCATTATTATAACTTTTTAGTAACATACTCCCCAAATTTGTTTCTTATAGTTCATTGTAGGGTGGGTCAGAGTAGTGACGATGTGACTCAGGACAGATAAGGGAAGGGAAGAAGACAAGGGACAAAAGCAGTAGAGTATATGGTACAAATTGTTTCTGATTTTTTTAAATGTTTTTTTTCCCAATTGTTAGTTATAAGTTTTTTATTTGGAGTTTGAAATACATTTACTGATGGAGTAAATGCTAGATTTCCAGGTCATCCAAAGAAACTTGATTAACCCATAACATAGAAGCCATTTTAATATATTGACCTTAAAATACCATTAAACATACTTGTTTTGGTAGCAGAAAGAAAACATAAAAAAGAAACTAACAAAACACATTTAATTTTTTTTTTACCTTGAATGTTGCTACTGAGGACAAGGAGGTTTAGTTTCATTAGGGTGTAGGTGAAAGAGAACTGACTTTGGAGTCAGAAGTGTGTTCAATTCTCACCTCTGACATTTAATGTATGTGATCTTGGGCAAGTCACTTAACATTCATTGACCTCAGTTTTTCTCCTTTGGAAAATGAAGGAGTTGTAGGAAATGACTTCTCAGGACTCTTCTCGCTCTTAATCTATGATGCTAAGAAGGGAAATAAAGAAGTAAATGGAGATTTGTCTGGAAATCCCTAAATGAACGTGTTGAATAACTTTAGAAATTGATGGCAATAGTCCTTTTAATACTTTTTAGAAATAGCTTTTTGTAGTTGTTTAGGAGTGGAGGTGGGGTAGCATTTGGACATTTGCTCTTCCTCAAGGTAAATTTCCTTTCAGGAAATAGTGAATTTTTGAGTAACGAATAATGAATTGACTTTTTAAAAATCTACTAGGCAAGAATTAGAAGAAATAGGGAAAAGAAGGATGTCTAACTACAACGGGTATATTTATGAAAGAGATTTTCTTGTAGTACTGAGTATGAACAGTAGAAGAATGCAATGAAAGACAATAAAAATGGGGCGGCCAGGTAGCACAGCGAGTAAGAGCACTGGCTCCAGTGTCGGGATGACCTGGGGATCGAATCTGGGCTCAGACACTTAGCACCCACCCAGAAACACCTGGCCATGTAACCTTGAGCAAGTTACTTAACCCCAATTGCTTAGGGGTGGCCAGGTGGCTCAGTGAGTAAGAGCACCAGCTGCAGTGTTGGGATGACCTGGGGATCAAATCCTGGCTCAGATACTCAGCACCACACCCAGAAATAACTGGCTGTGTAACCTTGAACAAGTTACTTAACCCCAATTGCTTTAAAAAAAGAAAGAAAGAAAGAAAGACAATAGAAACAAAGTAGAGTGTGTACTGTTCTCCTGTGTTATAATTAACCATAAGCAGCTTATAGAATCACCAGTCTCGTTCCAGTGGGTTGGTCCATACTGGAGATCACATTGGCCCCAGACATCTTAGTTTCTAGATATACACCAGATTTTGGGGAAGGGAGGAGGGGGCAGGTGGATGGGGAAGCAAACTGTCCAAACTTATAAATGTGTCCAAGACAAACTTTGATTCCTAAGGGATTGCTTGGAGTTGGAAAGAATTTGGAAGAAAGGGGAAGTTATTTGCTAGGAATTGGGAACCTGGAGATATTGAAGAGGAACAAAGAGGAAGAAGAAGGAAAGAATGCTAAAAAAATAAACAAACAAAACCACCCAAACCTGAAATTAGTGTTATATCCTAGAGCAGATAAACTTTCAACAGTCACTAAATGTTGTATGCTGTCACCTAAATAGCTTTTCTTTTTCAATTTCAGCAGGTGGCACTAGTGTGCTGCCAATAGGTAATGGTCAGCTAGTGTATGACATAGGTATGGAAAGTTGTGACTCCCATAAAATTCTTTGTGATAATACAGGTTAAAAGTAAAACATGAAACACTACACTTGACACCAGGAATAATGAATTATCTACATATATAATTTTGTTCTTCAGTTCCCAGGATTTTCAAATGTGCACATGAACAAAACAAATTTCAAGGCCCCTGGGTTATAGGTGCAGAGCTAGAACAGCTCACAAAATTTGACTAGTCCAGCCTTTTCACTTTATAAATGAGGAAACTGAGACCAAGAGAGGTTAATTGATTTGCCAAGCCCGGGGTCACACAGCTAATAATGGGCAGATAGGTGGCACAGTGAATAAAGTGACAGACCTAGAGTCAGACTACTCTTTGTGAGTTCAAAACTGTTCTCAGACACTTAGTAGCTATATGAGCCTGGTCAAGTCACTTAATTCTGTTTGCCTCAATTTCCTCATCTGAAAAATGAGTCACAGAAAGAAATGGCAAACTAATCTAGTATCTTTACCAAGAAAATCCCAAATAGGGTCACAGAGTCAGACACAACTGAAATGACTGAACAACACACTACTGATAAATATCTGAGATTTGAACTCATCTTCCTGATTACACATTTAATATTCTATTATGTCATGTTTTCTCCAATTTGTTTGTTTTTTTAAAGCATCTCTCTTTATTTCTGTTGGAATATAAATACATGTTGCACCAACCATCAAAACCATAATACTGGGGCAATTTCTGGATCACGTCCTCCAAATAAGAAAACATATTAGCAAAGTAATCATTCATCTGTAGTTGTCAGTCCTCTTGACACTCTCTGTGACTGCCCTTTCAACCTGTTTCTCAAAAGCTGACTTTTCAGGAAGCTTGTCAGTCGACTTTACAGTCAAAGAGTTCTATCACCTCAGGACCTAACTCCAAACAGTCTATTTCTGGCCACATGAAAATGCAGTTCTTCTCAGGGACTGGCACTACTCATACTCAAACAACCAACTAGAGGAGAAATTTGGAGATGGGAGGAGGCAGTGGGTTACGTAAAGTGTTTTCCTCTGTGATTGCATTTAGAAATCATATTAGCTAGTCAAGCCAAATTCCCCCCCACAATTTCATTAGTTCTGTTCATTGCTCCCCCCACCTCATTATTCTGTCCTCTCTGACATTCAAACCTTTTTCTCTGTCCACATCAGACTGCTCTCTGATCTCTTTGCCACTGCACTAACTCCATTAGCTTTTAAGCTGTTTCATGTAACAAGACACTATCTCCAACTATCTCCTCTGTTTCACTGATGCATTCTATATAGTCTCTCCCTACTGACTTGTACTGGCTTGTACTTGCTACTGACTGTTACCTGGGGTACAGTTAGGGCTAAGTTATGGCTTGGTTAGCTAGTGATTTTCCTTTACCCTGTACCTAGTTACTTTGAGATTAACATTCTAAAAGGAAGTGGTTGTGGCTTAGTGACTAAATATCAGACTAAAAAAATCATTTACTAGAAGCCAAAATGACTAGATTCTTTAATAAAGCAGTATTATTTTTCTATACTCTATTTTTAGGGAAAAGAAGTATGTTACCAAAAAATAGATCAAACATTAGGAAATAAAGAGCAAACAAAAAAATCCAGAGCATATCCTTAATTTAGCGTATTTCATTCCAGTCTCTCACGTTTTCTAGATTTATATTTTTATCAATCAATTACATGTAGTAAGTGCTTACTATATGCTAGACATTAAACTAGTGTTGGAAATTCAACAATCCTTGCCCTCAGGGAGCTCACAGTCTAATATAACTGAATATATAAAATACAAGAACAATTGATACTTGTATTGGGAAAGGACTCTGGTTCTGGATTTAGATCTGATGCTTACTACTCAGACAACCATAGACAAGACATTTAATTTCCCTGAGTCTCAATTTCCTCATCTGTAAAATGAAGGGTATTGGCTAGATAGGGATTCAGTGAGGCTTGAGAAATTGTGAAAACCTTAAAAATTACAAAAGTGTATGATATTCCTAATGTTTTGCTTATTAATGAAGGAAACAACTAATAGTATATATCCAGCAGCTCCTTGGAATGCAGTGTAGCTTGTGAATATCTCCCTACCATCTCTTTTGACTAGTGGGCAGAAATGCACAGTGGAAACATTCATGGAATAAAAAGGGTTCCCTCCCCCCTGCCCTTTGTTAGTGATTTGGGGATTTGCTATGCCTCATTTTTTTTTAAAGCAATCAGGGTTAAGTAACTTGCTCAAGGTTACATGGCCAGTTATTTCTGGGTGTGGTGCTGAGTATCTGAGCCCAGATTTGATCCAGGTCATCCTGATACTGGAGCTGGTGCTCTTACTCGCTGAGCCACCTGGGTACCCCTAAGCAATTGGGGTTAAGTAACTTGCTCAAGGTTACATGGCCAGGTGTTTCTGGGTGGGTGCTAAGTGTCTGAGCCCGGGATTCGATCTCCAGGTCTTCTCAACACTTGCGCCGGTGCTCTTACTCGCTGTGCTACCTGGCCGCCCCAGCCTCTTTTCTTTATGAAATAGATTAGCAGTTCCACACGCAATTATCTTTTTTTATTCTACCTTTATTATGGAAATGCTCATTTTGTTCCATTAATTAAAAAAAAAAATATATATATATATATTAAAGTAAGTTACTCTAGCTACCAATGACCAATTTGTTTGACTAATATGGAAAGTGAATGGAAGGACACATCTTTTTTGTAGAGTGGAGGAATGAGCATATCATTACATATCACTTGATCATATGAGTTAAATTGTTTATGATTAAAAGGAGGATGTTAATGACTCATGATGTGGTATTATGTTAGCTAATGTATACTTGCTGATGGCTTAGAATATTAGGAAGGTGGGTCAGGCATTTGCTGATAAAGTCTTCAATCTTTCATCCTTTTTTTCATCTTCAGCTTTGACCATGTGTTTCCTTATTGACTTATGTAAAAAATTTCCAAATATATAAGAATAACTCCTATTTACGTAGCCCTTTCTTTACAATACTGTAATGAAGGTATGCTTTTGATCTGGACTAGTGATTTTGCTGTTAAGTGACGTCCCTGAGGAGGAAACACCTTCTGGTAAGGTAGATCTGCCCTGAGTTACAGGTCACAGTCCCAGAGAGCACCCTGGGGTACTGAGAGGTTAATTCACCTACCATGGGTCACACAACTGCTATGTGTTGGATGTTAGGCTTGAATGCATGTCTACCTGCCTAAGAAGCAAGCTCTCCACCAAACCATGCTGCCTCTCATTTACATGTGAGAAAATTGGGGCCTAGAAAATAAGTGACCTGATCAAGGTCATAACTAGTGTCAGAGACTGGGTTAGAATTCTGGCCAGTTCCAAAACCAAGTCCAGCCTGCTTTCCACTGAACCTCTTAACACATACCGTTCAAGAAAAAAAAGGGGGGGGGAGGGTTCATTTTTATCTTTGTATCGCTATAGTATTTAGCACAGAAATGGCACATAATAATAGCAGTAGTAAGCCTTAATATAGCATTTTAAGGTTTATTTACAAAGTACTTTATGCATATTACTGTCCTTAGATACTCACAAAACCCTGGGAGGTTGGTGCTATAATTATCCCTAATTTAAAGGTGAGCAAAACAAGGTGGATGGTAGTTAAGCGGCTTGCACAGGGTCACAGACCTAGTAAGTGTCTGTGGCAGGATTTGAGGACAAGGGGAGGGATTAAGCATTTAAATGATGTCGACTATGTGCCAAGCATTGTACTGGATGCTTTTTACGGATATTTGATTTGATGATCAGAACAATCCTGAAAGATAGGTGTTGTTATGATCCTTATTTTATGATTGGGGAAACTGAGGCAAGCAGAGGTTTAGTGACTTGTCAAGGTAAACATTTGAAGACATATTTGAACTCAGGTCTTCCTGACTCCATGCCCAATCCTCTATCCTCCAGCTGCCTCCAATTTACTATTTGTTGAATGAATGAATGAAAGCTCAAAGTCTCACAGTTGTATAACTTGAGGAGCAGAAGGCTTATTGTGTTGTGCATTTGTTACCTTTCTATTCAGTTCTTGAATTTTTAGGACTGAATGCTTCAAAAGAATGAATCAACAGAAGTGCCTATGGAAAGAAATGTGTTATACAGACTAACATTTTTGTGGGTATTTTTTTTAAAGCAATTGGGATTAAGTAACTTGCTCAAGATTACACAGCCAGTTATTTCTGGGTGGGTGCTAAGTATCTGAGCCCGGATACGATCCCAGGCCATCCTGACTCTGGGGCCGGTGCTCTTATTCACTGTGCTACCTGGCCTCCCCTTTTGTGGTTATTTTATTAAAAAACTTAAATGATTTTTTCTTTAATTTCTTACAATTAAAAGTACAATGAAAAAGGAAACATGAAGTTAATATTAAAAAGTGGGTTTTTTTTGCCAGATGTTATTGAGACAAAATTAAATCTTTGTCTTTTGCCCTTTCATCACTGAACATTTAGTGAACTACAGATTTTAGCACAACTACTTAATTTTGACTTAAATTGTGGTTACCCAGGTGATGCATTTTTATTAACAATTCCAACTTTCAACTAGGATATATTAATTCAGGTTCATCATTTAAGGTATGGTTTAAATTCATAATTTCATTTTTTTAAGTCAGAGTAGAATATATTCAAGGGAAATGGTTAACTCCTGTCACATTTCATCATGTAGAATTTCATCTTCCTTTGGTATTTATTTCCTGTGCTGGGGTTTATTAAAGAGATGCCAGAATGTATTTACCAAATAAACCAGTCTTCCCTTTAAAAATATTTTATCTTTTAAAAAATATTATTCCCTTGTCTTCTCCATCTACAGAACCCTTCATTGTAGCAAAGAAATCCTGTTAAGCAAAACTAACCAACCATTGGCCATGTCTGACAATATGTACTTTACACTGCACATAAAGCCCACCAATTTTCTCCTGAGTGGAAGGAGGAATGTTTTACAATGAGTCCTCTGAAGTCAAGATTGATCATTGCATTGATTAGACTTCTGAAGCCTTACAGGGTTATTTTCCTTCTATTTAACCAATGAGTTTGTAAATATTGAGAGCCAAAAGGACCTTGATAGACCCTTCTGATTAAGGCCAAAGTAACTTAGCTGAGTGCCTGGTATGACCAGGTATGTGATAGTCTTGCCTGCAATATACCAAGGTCCATTCCCAGTTATGTGTTCTGATGCCATTTTCCTTCTGACTGTTAATTTAGTAGTTACTGACTGATTTAATCTCTACAGTAGCCTCTCAGGGTCCTTCATGTCCTGATTCAAGTCAAAAGAATGTTTTATGCAGTTGCTATGTGTTTGACATTGATACAAAGATAGGGGGGAACACTGTCCTTTCTCTTAAAAAGCTTACACTCTATTTCAGGAGATTAAACCATTTAGAATATGATTAATTGAACAGGAAAGATGAATTATTTGATATGGTTTCTAACATATAACGTAATATATAGATGTGAGTTATTTGAAGAAGTAAAGACCTTTATTTTAGGGATCTCTACCCTTATTATTCAATATATACTCCTTTTTTTACTTTTTATATTCAGAGATTACACTGTTTTAGATTAACATGACACTTCCCAAAACAGGATTATACAATCAAACATTTTTTCCTCAGAGGAAAAGGGTTGATCCAGTTAACCTGTAATACACTGATAAGAATAAAAATCATACTGAGATTGTGAGGATCACTTGTTTGGTTTTGAGAGTTCCTAAATGCACGGACAAGGAAAATGGAAATAAACATCAATCTAGAAAATGTGCCTTTCTCTACCCCATTCCTTGCTTTTTTTTCCCTTTTGGTGACATTTTTGTCACTGGATCCCTAGGATCTTCGAGTATTTACAGTAAGAGCTCACAAAATCCACTCTATAATACAGGAACAGCATGATTATACTGCAGATTTGTGTACTACAACTCTCTTCTGGAGGTTACTTGTAAGGAAAGTACCTACAGTGATCCCTTATTCTCAAGTCCATCCATGAATACCACCATTCCCCCCCATACCTTCACATTGGTTTTGGAATTAATGGGGGCAAATTTTCTCTTTTTTGGCATTTGTATTAGAGTCTGAGGTGATATTTTGTTGCACAGAAAAACAAGGATTTGCTTTCACCAGTGTTAAGATCATATAATTTTGTTCCCTCCCTCACAAGTAAACAGAAGAACTATACGATGGTCCTCCAAGAAAAATAAAATTTGAAAGAATAATGTATAAATTTCATATGTGAATTTCTAGCCTGCATAACTCAGAAAGAAGCAATTATCCATAAGCAATTACAGGTCATTTACATTCTAAAATCTGCCGGGCTCTCTGTGGAAGAAATGAGGACCAATTTCCATAATCCTCAGCTCAACGGCCAACTAAATTTCTGTTCTGTAATCAATGTGCCTTCGCTCCTGATACATGTCACACGTGCTGTGTGATAATCTCAGGTCTAAAGGGACACTTGTTCATCATTATATGCTAAAAAAAGAAATCATTTTGATCAACCACTGGCAGGCTACATAAGGGATATGGTGCTGTTATAGCTTCACATTAAATTAGTTGGACTCCACTCAACTTTAAAGGTATCTGGACTATGCAAATAACAGAGATTGTTCTGATAGTGTGCTCAGAATGCTTTTAGCATTCACGTTCTTTAATTACTCTATCAGGTAATAGATCCTGAACTTGATGACAGCTGGGTTTTAACTCGGATTTTTCATTTAAATCTAGCAGAGAATAATGATCAATTTAGAATGATTTAAAAATATGGTTCCCACCCTATTTGTGAAATAAAAGGAATTAGCAAAACATTCAGAGATCCTTAGAAAAATATGACCTTCACTGTTCATTTTAATTTATAGCCAATTTTATATGTACATATGCATTTATGAGTATATATGTGTGTATATGCATATTTAAAGAATTCATTATACTTTCTTGGGTAAATCTAAAATAGAACATTTGCTCCTTAATGAGTTCACTAACTTCAATTAACTCAGAACTAAGATGAAGTTCATGCTAAAGAGAGGAAAACATTTGACAAAAGGAATTTTAAAATAAGCACAATATTCAAAATGCTCCCAAAGTAAGGGGGACAGTACTAGTGAGGAAGGAATTTTCTTTAGACGATTGGCGTTTCTTCATCCATAAAACGAAGAGGTTGGAACTACATCATCTCCAGGGTCCCATTGAGCTCTAAATTCTATGATTCTACGAATAGGAAAGAGCTGAAATTCGGTAACCAAGTATGTCACCTTAGTAACAGTTCAGATGCTACATGGTCTCCTCTATAGCTTCTTACCTGTTGGTCCTAGTTTGCATCTTGGGAGCTAACCAGAATTTGTTTAAGCCCCCCTTTAATATACCTTTGCTTAAATATTGAAACACACTCAATGTTGTGCCTTAGACAATAGGGGTACCTTTCCGTAGTGTTATAGCAATTAACAATCAAAGAAAATGAAAAAAAAAATACATTTTGGATTTAATCAACAAGTTTCTGTTTATTACAGATAAGTCCTGATTAGACTAGGGACACTCTCTATACATAGATAATGCATACATCACTGACCTTGCCATTAAGGAGCAGGTATTCTGTTGTTAGGTGTGAAGAGTAGTCAGGGCAAAACTAAGACATGTTAAACATTTAACAAACAATATAATATAGATTATAAATGTTTAATTATATGTCACAGAGGATGCAGTGTGGTATAACAAAAAGAATTCTGATGCTAGAGTCAGAGGATCTGAGTTTAAATTCTATCTCTGACATGTAGGCAAGTCACTTAATTTCCCTGAACCACAGTTTCTTGACCTGTAAAATGAGTTGCTCAAGGTCCCTTCTGATGCCACCTATGATTCTAAAATGTGTTTCCTTTGTATAGCACTTTGGGCTTTACAACCCATTTTTTGTGTGCCATTCACACTGTGTGACTCTCATAACTACTCTTTAGATTAGGCAATATCCTAATTTATTTGCGATCAAACTGAAGTTTTTTTATATTTTCTTATGTTTATTATATACCATGTGACCTTGTGTATTTTTATTTATCATTTTTCTTTTCCTTCAAAATAAAGAATATCTATTCTGAACTACTATTAACTCAAGAGTTTCATCCCACTAACTCCTCTTAATATCTATGAGTTCAAATTTGCCTTAATTTTGCTATTTAATTATGCATTTTTCATTATTATTGCTTCACAAAGTATGTGTCAGTATTTCATCCTAGCTAGAATGCAACTGACTTCTAGCAGGTTATTTGAGCAGATAACAAAATCTGGTAGATGTTGTTGTATTGGAAAGATTTCAAGAAATAGATGATGTTTGCTTTCTAATAATATTCCCAGGTAAATAAAACCACAATAGTGGTATCAGTCTCAAGTAGAAATTTGCAGGCAGCACATTGATATAGAAAGCTGCACATTAACACTGTCAGTGTTTTATTGTATTTTAAAAATTAATTTTGTTAAATGTTTCCCAGCTATAGTTTAATCTAGTTTGGCTTACAATCAGGAGTCTGATCTGCCATTCTGGTCTTAGACACCTCCAAAATGCAGGAGGATTCATCTTTAGGAGGCTGGCCTCTTGTTCAATTAGTTGTCTTAGCCTATCCATGAAACAAACATAAAATATACTATCACCCCGAGTTCTATGCAGTCTTTTTTCTCTACTGCAGTGATGGCAGCAGAATGTTAAAAAAAAGGGGAAAGAGGTTATTAAAAAAACACACATTTTTTACACCATTGTTAAGCATTTAATTAGTTGCTGGTACTGTAAATGTGAAAATAGCCTTGGCAGCTGTTCAATTATAAAGTAGACATAATGCAAGATGAAATGAATCATATCAGTCATGCATTCTTAATATAAAAAAACCCAAAAGGCAAAAGGAAGTTCCAGCTAAGTTAAAAGATGACTCGTGAGTTCTTGGAGAAGCAAAGGAAGGAGATGATAGAATTGGCTTCATCATATGTTCATAGGCAACAAGAAACATAATTTTAGAGGACATTTTTCATCTCTTGTTATAGGGTTAATACTGCATGTTTGCACATGACCACAATTGAAATAGTCACAGCCTATGCATCACCATACTTTGTAAGAGTGTTGGTATCAGACATGAGGCCTATAGGTTGCATACAATTCATAGCCTTCCTTAGCGAGGCTGAACCAGATTAAAATGTAATCAGGAAATATTTAATAAAGTAAAGAAAAACATTCTAAAACATGGATAATGTTACTATATGGTTTTCCAAGTCAACATGCAACCTGCAGGGATCTTTGTGTATAAGTAAACTCTGTTTCTTTTTCTTTTTGATCTCAATACCACTGTTGCAGGGGATGAAGAGACAGAAAAAAATCTAAGTCCTCTCAATTTATTCACCATGTATTTTGATACAACTAGGTGGTACAGTGGATAGAGGGCTGAACTGGAGTCAGAAAGATTCATTTTCTTGAGTTCAAATGTGGCCACAGGCACTTGCTAGTTGTGTGACCCTAGGTAAGTCACTTAACCCTGTTTGCTTCAGTTTCTTCATCTGTAAAATGAGCTGGAGAAGGAAATGGCAAACCAGTCCAGTATCTTTGTCATGAAAATCCCAAATAGGAACACATGGAGTCAGACGTGACTGAAAATGACTGAATAAGAACCAATTTTGATAATGGTGATTTCAGTTCAAATATGGGAACAAGTGAAGATATTGAAAATTATTTTGGAAAATATGGTTTAAAAGTAAGAGGTAAGAGAAGCCAAAAACTTTTACATTCATGCCTGTATTTCATGAATGCTTTATTTATGGAAAGAGTCAGAAGACACTGAACATGGTAAACACTGAGTAACATCAGAAAAAAAATTTGATTTAACTTTGAGAGAAAAGAAACTACTCTTTTCTGATGTAGCAGTCAGCCTTTAATCACCTAGGACTGTGTAAGTCAAACCTTTATCTTCTTAGAATAAATATTAAATTTCATAAAAAGTTGAAAGAAAAAATAAAGATGAGCAAAATATGAGCTATGCAATTGTATCAATTATATCCTGATATATCTAGACAAGTTTTTATACCCTGAGATTGGAAATGTATATAGGCAACAGCGAGAAAACTGATTACAATTTCATGCAGACACTTAGCTGATGCAAAGCAATTGCTATAAGGAAGACACTAGAAAAGCCTAAAAACTGCCTTGGAAAACATGAGACTTTTCTTGCCTTTTTAAGAGATATGGGCATCAAGGGCAACACTGGTTTAGAATATAAATTCATTCGTAAAATCTTTCAAATATAGACATAAATGATTATGAGTGGTAACATCTAATAAAACAGAAGCAGTAGAGAGGAAATTTTAAAGAAAGCTTTTGAAAGACTGAGTTAAGCAAAGTAATTCTGAGGACATTTAGGGACAGAGCTAGAAAGACAACAAAAGGTGAAAAATGTCAATAATCTACAAATAATTTTAGGACCAATTCTTTTTATCATCAAGTACAATGGAGCTCCTATCATAACCCAAGATATGTCAATAGAGGAAGTAGAAATAGCCTTGAAAAAAAGCAACCAGACAAAACTAATTAACAAAAGAGATACTTGCCAAATCCAACATAATTTTGATGTCATTGAAAAATTCATTCTCAAGATTTCTGAAGAAGTTACTAATGCTTAAGTTGTGTGGTGGGGGAGAATCTCAAAATTGTTGACAAAATGGGTAGGAAATAATAATGATGCAATAAAGAAAAACATTGAACAATAAAAAAATAAAAAGAAGAAAGCTGAGGAAATTCAAAAGGAAACAGGGAAAAGGAGGCCAGGTTTGGAACTATTGTGTTAAATTTAATATATACTTAAAACTGTAGGTAGTAGGTTTTACATGTGATAGTTTATATATAATTTTCTTTGTTATTCTTTGTGTATTCAAATATTTTTCATCATGTTTGGTTATATTTGTTAAGTTCATGGCAAAAATAAATATCTTTGACTCAATACAACAACCAAAAACATAATGAGAACATTGATCCATATGAATATTTTCTCAACTACATAAATTTTTATGAGAACAATCTCCATGTATATTGAAGGCAACCTTATTGTGGGAATTGTAAGGGAACAGGCAGATTTTCAAAATGATATCCTTTCGTAGAACATACTTTTTTTTATCAAATAACTGACTGAAATATATAGAAAAATAAACTGTTGACTATAAAAATATTTGATTCATGTGACATCTGTTGACTTGAATAAACAAAACTAAGTAAAACATCATTTTGAAGGCTCTTCTCCCACAAGGTATTTCCTATGCATGTACATATTACATAATTTTTTGAAAGAAGTAATAAAAATAGCCCTGTTCAATGACCTTCTGATCATTAATACCAAGTGAGGTATAAAGATACATAAAATATACCAACCAAAGATATTGACCTTTGGTTAGTGAGAAATGTAGGAGGAGATCCAGTATGACCACCAAGTCAAGGAAGATTTCCTTATGCTCCTATTTTCAAATAATGCATTGATTCTATCAAGCCCCCAAATATTACAGAGCTCTTTAATAATATTAATAATTATTTTAAAAGACCTTGGTTTAACTATTCACACTGGAAAAATACTAAATGGATGAAGAGTGTCTGTTGTTCAGACTAATGGAGACAGTTAATATGAAACCTACAGAGATTGTGTATAAACACACTTATGTTCATTTATGTCTTGCATGTACACTGGGAATGGAGAATGAGTTAAACCCAGAATTGAACACAAAAGAAGTAGCTGGATTACTTTTAGGAAATTACAATTTCAATTATAATTCTTTTAATGACTATCAACTTTTCAGAGAGGCTCGTTTGTCCTCTAGAGTTGTTGAGTGATTATATCGTGGAACATTGTAATTTCTTTCTTTCTTTCTTTCTTTCTTTCTTTCTTTCTTTCTTTCTTTCTTTCTTTCTTTCTTTCTTTCTTTCTTTTTTTCTTTCTTTCTTTCTTT
>NW_027186473.1:2970292-2983205 GCF_028583685.1 Petaurus breviceps papuanus
CTTTCTTTCTTTCTTTCTTTCTTCCTTTCTCTTTCTTGACAATTGGGGTTAAGTGACTTGTCCAAGGTCACATGGCCAGTTTTCATGTTAAGTGTCTGAGGCTGGATTTGAATTCAGGTCCTCCTGATTCCAGGGCCAGTGCTCTATTCACTGTGCTACCTAGCTGCCCCTACATTGCAATTTCTAAAAAAACCTGAAACTGTGGATCACTCAAAGAGCAGTAGAAAAGGCCATGCATGTATGTGTGTGGCAGGGGGAAAGGGGAAATTGCAACAAGTTATAGAAAAAAGAATCATAAAGGAGAAGCAGAGTGATTTATTTATTTATTTTAATGCTTTAAGGTTTAAAAAAAATATATCTATTTTTAGTTTTCAACATTCACTTCCATAAAATTTTGAGTTTTAAGTTTTCTCTTCCTTCTTCCTCTCTCCTCTCTTCAAGATGGTGTGCAATTTGATATAAACTCTACATATAAATTCATATTAAACATATGTTCACATTAGTCATATTGTAAAAAAGAATGACAGTCAATTGGAGAAGCCACAAGAAAAAAGAAACAAAAGAGAGAGAGAGAGAGCAATGGTATGCTTCCATCTGCATTCAGATTTCCGTAATTCTTTTTCTGGATGCAGGTAGGATTTTCCATCATGAGTCTTTTGGAGTTGTCTTAGATCTTAGCATTTCTGATAATAGCTAAGTCTATCGAAGTTGATCATAGCATAATGTTGCTGTTACTGTGTACAATGTTCTCCCAGTTCTGTTCACTTCACTCAACATCAGTTCATGTAAGTCTTTCTAGGTTAAGTCTGCCTGCTCATCATTTCTTATAGTACAATAGTATTCCATTACATTAATATACCACAATTTGTTCAGTTCTTCCTCAATTGATGGACATCCCCTTAATTTCCAATTCTTGGTTCCCATGAAAAGAGCTTCTATAAATATTTTTGTACTTTTTTTTCCTTTTTCCATTTGTTTGATCTCTTTGGGATACAGACCTAGAAGTGGTATTGTTGGGTCAAAGGGTATGCACAGTTTTATAGCCCTTTGGGGATAGTTCCAGATTGCTCTCCAGAATGGTGGGATCAGTTCACAACAGAGTAAATTATTTAAACTAAATATGTTTCATAAAAAATGGTGATGGCCTGGAAACATGGGGGAACTAAGGGATAATTACTCATATTCTCATAAAACACAGAGAAATTGAGCAAGACCCAACATGTTAGAAGTATCCTCAGTGCATACTTAAGAGTGGATATTAGCTAGAATTGCTTAAAATGGACAGGCATGAATAGGCTATAATCTTCCTTGTTGAAGGGAATAGATATACTGATGAGAATACATTCATTTGAATATATTGTACCATTACTAAGGGAACAAGTATCATACATAGAACCTAGACATCTTAATTTTGTTTCAATATTGGGTGATACAATCCCATGATTTCACAACTCTGTGTGTGTGTGTGTGTGTGTGTGTGTGTGTGTGTTAGAAAGGGGTAATGATAACATTTCTATGTCTGGCTATTTTACTCCAATTGGTGAAGTGACCAGTTTCATTCTCTAAATTGACCGACTACCTTCTTTAGGTAATGCATTGTGTAGTTATTGTTAATATCTTTGTTTAAAAAAACCTCACATTTTCTTCCAGAAGCACAGCTCTAGAGTGAGATTAAAAGGGAAGAAAGTATATGTACAATTAGGGTTTATCATTTTCAAATGGAAAGAATGTGTTCATTTGGGAAATGCAGTCACGATTTTTCTGGGCTTTATTCTATACATATTAATATGTAAACATACCTTTGGTTTTGGTGAAAAAGAACTATTTTAAAAGTGCCATTAAAAATTCCTTTCAAAAGTAAATAGAATACTTAGGGAATAGGAGAATTCATTAGCCTCAGATCCCTATCCCACTTTGTTGTGCTACATTTATTTAAGTGGAAAAAGTCTCAGATACATTGCTTTGCATGACTAATGAGGTCTTACTAAGGAAAAGGAGGGCAGGACAGTTATCTGAAGAGTCTAGCACAGAGATTTAGTGAGATCTTGGATTGCTTATTATATGCCAATAGTAAAAATGCCAAAGAAAATCTTCATAATTGTTTTCCTTTGTACTAGCTCCAATTTTTCTTTGATTTTTGTTTTATTTCCAAATCGATTTAGAATTCTGTTCCCTCACTCAAATTATGTTGTTCTAAGAAAATATATAAATTTTCTGGGGTGAATTATTCTATCTTCTGTATATAACTTCTGAGGGGTAGTTGATGTAAACTCAGATTACACAGTCCTGCAGCTTAGAAGAATGACAAGAGTTGAGGATTTCAGGATCAGGGCAGAGGGATAATAAAGAGACAGAGTTTTTGTTTGTTTGTTTGTTTGTTTTAGTTTCATAGGTAAAGACTTCTGGCAATAAAAGTTTTGTTGAACACTAATAAGTTGCAGTGAAAAATGGGCTAGATTTAGAGTTGAAGGATTCAGTTCAAATCCTAACTCTACACTTAATTTCTATGTGACTTTGAGGAAGTTGTTCAATTTCTCTGTGTCTGTAGTGCCAATGCAATATTCACAGTGCCCACAATCACTAGAAATATACCTGCATGTTGCTCAATGGCAAAATATAACAGGATCTCCATATATAAAACAGAAGCAAAACAATTATTCAGACACCAGAAAACCAAATCCCAAAACCAGTAAGCTGATTCCATCATAGTAGCAAAGAAGTTAATAAGCCACAACATCTCAGAGAACCACAGCATCCTTTAGCCTTCCCAAAAACCAACAACAAATAAAAAACATTTACTCACAAGCCTACCTGACTCCCTCAGATGCGTTCTCTCCTCCTCCCAGTCTAGCTAGCCCTGACTCTCACTTCCTGTGGGCTCTGCTCCACCCTTCAGCAAACTTCCCACTACAAGCTCCATGTGATTACATCCAGCCTATCAGGGGCAGAGTTTATTTTCAAAGAAGGGAAGGTCTTCAAATTCCCTTAGCCTTATTAAGGGGCAGGGAAGATCTTCAAATTCCTATTACCATTACAATGCTTCTTATCTATATCATGAGGGATTTGGGCTAGATGACCTTGAAAGTTCCTTTTCAGCCCTAGATCTATTATTGTAGTCCTAATTTTGTTGTTATTTTCACCAATCCTGGGTATACATAGGTGTGTGGAGCTCCTGGTGATGAAATTTCCCCAGTGTAGGTTGACACCTTCTTTGTAATTTAAAGTGTTAGTTCCTGACAAGCTGCAAGGTTAATGGACTTTCCCTGAGTCTCACAGTCATCAAGTCTTGAACCTTGGTCTTTGTGAATCTGAGACCAATTCTATATCTATTGCTTCTCATTATTTCAAATAGTGGTTGGAAAAATGATTGAGATAATAAACCCAATTTCAAAATTATTTTGAAGAAACTAGCTTATCATGGAGAATAAATGAAAATATTGAAGCTAAGTAGCAGCTAATCCTTAACTAAAAATATCTAAAAGAAAGTTTGGCTAGATGTGATTATCCAGGGAAGAGTCATCTAATACAGGCATTGCATAGTTTTCTCTTGAATGTGCATTATTATTTCTATTCAAACCTGACTGTTTCTGAGGAACTTAATTTTTTACTTATAAGATAAAATTGCAAAAAATATAGGGCTTATATTTTATAGATGACTAATTCGTGCGTCATTAAAAAGAACTGTTACCAAAGAAAAACAACCCTTTCTAACTTGAGATACAACTCAAGTAAAGCTGAACATCATTGATAAATGGGGGTTACTTATCAGTGCTCAGCATATTAGGAATATATGAAAGGAAAACCAGTGTAATTGTTTAAAAGCAATTAGTTTTCTAAGTTACAGATAAAGAATTAAGTATGGGTCCTCTTGGAAGTACACTAAGGGAAATTAAACACTATACTTGAAAAACTATAAATATGACATTTGCAAGCTAGCTTTGCCTGTAAAAGTGATGGACGTCTTTGTATTCTCATACTTAAACCTGGGAAATACAGAATTATAGTCATGGTTTAATATCTTCCATGATCACCTTGAAAAGTAGATGGTAAACTATAGGTACAAGAAAAGTTTCTAGTCCTTTTTCCTTTATTTTTTAAAAGGGTAAGCAGTGCAGTAAAGCATATAGTTCAGGTTTTGCCTACAGGATGACTCGAGGACTCTTTGAGAAATGGTTTATTTCAATTGATATATCCTTTTGATCTATGTCAAATTCAAGTAACTAGTTTGATTATTCCTCTGCCCCATTTCCCCACTACTCTGAAGGAACACCAGACAACTGGTTCCAAACTGAAGAAATCAGCAATTCATCTGAGTGTTTTAAGTACCCAGCACTGAGAAATTGATTGGAACAATTGTTTCTGCTACTTGACTCACTTGACTGGTTGAACATGACTTGCAGTAGGCATCCTTTTCTGTGCCATTTTTTTTTTGGGGGGGGGGAAATGTCTTTAAAGAAAGTTTGGGGCTGTCATTGGGTCTTCTTGAATGATAACTAGTAACTGTAACTCATTGAGATCCATGGGAAAATAGAAGAGAGGATGAAGGATGATGCATAGTTCTCCCTCTTCTTCTAAACCCAGTCCAGGTTTCCTAAAGCACTATTTTCTGCACTTTGCTCATAATCTCTTCAGATCTCCCTGCAATCAGCCAGAAACTTTAAACTTGGAACACCAGTTAACTTAAGCCTTCTTAAGGGTTGTATCCTCATGATTAGACTTTCAGCTATGCTTAATAGATGCTCTTCTCCACCCTTAGGACATTGGGTAAGTTTTGCCTATTTTGAATGCCAACTTCTCATATTAACACATTTTTTTTTTATCTCTGGGCCTCTGAGCATTTTGAGTGGATCCCACCACTAAACTTGGCCACGCTGAAGTAATTACTACTAATGGAGAGAGAGAGAGGAGTTACATGGGACTGGAATGGGTGATGCAATGTACAACCCCTTATACCTCCCAGATAATTTAAAGTTGAAAGGATGGGAAAGGAGAGGTAAATAAGCACATGGAGTTCCTATTCTATTTATGCAGATAAGAAGAAAAAGATAGTGGAAATTTATTCCCTTTATATAGGGAATGAAGCATTACTCTTATTCTGTCTGTGGTCAGCATGGTGTAGTATTATATAGGGCACTGGACTTGGATTCAGAAGGATCTGGTTTCAAATCCCACCTCAGAAACTTACTGCATCACCCTTGGAAAATCACGTAACCTCTCTTTGACTTCATTTGCTAATCTTTGAAATGGGAGACGGGTTGTACGCAAAGCCCTTTTAGCTCCATCCTAGCTCTACAACTGTGATTCTATAATTAATTCATGGAGGGCAACTCTCAGTTGTTTTTATACAAACTTCCCTTCTAACCCATAATTCTTCAAAAATAATTGGCAAGACAAGCATTACTTTAAAGTGACAGCATATTAACAGAAATTGAATATGTTTATTTAAGAGGTGAGAATAATTATTTTAGATTTCTGTACTGAACTGAGTCAATTAATATAGACTACAGAAATGTGTGAAATAATACTATAATATCTACATTCTGTACAATGTCTATTAAAGTAAATAATTTCATTTTTGTAGTTGAAAATCAAAGCCCTGGTAACATTTTACATGGCTTATGTTTCTTAGAAAAGTCTACATTTACATGAAAAGTCTCCATTCCTTGAAATATTGAGCTACTGAAATATATGACATATATTGTTGGTTCCCTCCTCAGTACCCAAATAATCATTGGGTGATTTATTTTGGAAGTATTATTGAAGTGTATTTAAGGTTTTTGAAAATACTTTGGGCAATTACCTTTTAAATTCTTTTCTAGTATCTTCATTTTTCTAAATACATATGTTCTGAGTTCATTTTCTTCCAGGTGTTGTCCTCTGCCCTGTTCAGACCACACCTACTATCCTGTTCTCAGTTCTGTTCAATCTATTTCAGTAAGGACAAGGAGACATTGTAGAATGCTTCAGAGGAGGGAAACCAAGGTAATGAAGGTCCTCAAGCAAGATTGATTGAAGGGATTTAAGAAGTTTTGCCTGGAGAAAAGAAAACTTTGAGGGAGGGTAGGCAGGCTGGTTGTCTTCAAGTATTTTTAAGGGTTGGCATTTTCTTCTACTTGGCCCTAGAGAGAAAGAACTAAGGCCAGGGGGAAGAAGTTGTGGAGAGGAAGATTTAGGCTTGATGGAAGAAAAAATTTCATTAAAAAAGATATTTTATTTAGACATAATGGACACTTAGCAATAGACAATGAAATAAAGCTTCCCTAAAAGTATATTTTCTCCCAGAGTCAAGAAACACTTTTAAATAGAGAGATTGTCACTAGTAATTCATTTCAGTTTCTACTTTTGTAGCATACAATCATTCATAGAAGGAAGAATGTATACATGATTTTAAGAGTTTGACACAAACCTTGTCTGTTGTCTTTGCCATTAAGTTTTATTTTCCCTTAGTTTGTTCTGCTTTACATTGTATATTGTTCTTTTGACTCTTCTTTCTTCAACCTACATCATCTTAGAAGTTTTTTTCAAATTTCTCTGAAATATTAATATTCTTTATTCATTTTGGCATAATAATACATTACAATTATATACCCTATTTTGTTCAGATATTATACAATTGATGGACTAATATTTTGTTCTTTTTGGTTATTGCAAACAGTGCCATTATAAATATTTTTGCATATGTGGATCTTTCCCCAATGTTATTAACTTCCTTTGGGCATAAAACCAGTTATTGAGTCAGAGGGAATGAGCAATGTAGGAACTTCTTGAATCAATGTTTTTGGGGATTGTTTTGTTACTTCAGAGTTCTGTTGAGTGAATTACTGTATCTGTCTTTATGAGGTCCCCCCAAATTGATTTTTTTTTCTTCTTTTAGCATTGTAGCACCAACACAATATTCACAGCATGGATGGCAACTATAAATATGCCCGACATAATGCACGAGCACAAAATATAACAGAGTCTTCAAATAGAAGACAGAAGCAAAGCATTTATTTAGACACGAGAAAACCAAATCCCAACACCAAAAAGTCAAATCCATCATACTAGCAAAGAAGTTAATAAGCTATAACATAGAATAAAACCACACCATCCTTTAGCCTTCCCACAAACAAACATTTACTCACAAGCCTAACTGTCTAGCTGGGTACATCCTTTCCTCTCTCTGTCTCTAACTTCTCTAACTCCCAGCTTCCTGTGGGCTCTGTTCTACCCTTCAGCACCCTCCCACCACAGACTCCATGTGATTACATTCAATCTACTAGGGGGCAGGGAAGATCTTCAAATCAAGAAAGGTCTTCAAATTATCATTACTATTACAAATATCTATCAGTTTGCTGGTTGTGAAGCCTTAAATCAAGGTTGCTTTAATTTGTTTTATTTTAGTCTCTGCATTTATTTATTTAAATCATTATTTAGATAATTATTGACAATTTGCATTTCTTCTTCTGAAAACTCTTTTGTTTATATCTTTTTACCTTTTTTTGCCTAGTGGATAATGGCTCTTATCCTTGCAAATCTGTGGCAATTCCTATAGATTGTGGATATTGAACTTTTATTGAAGAAGGAAAACATTTTATAACAGGATTTTTTTCAATGATAATTAATTTGTTGATTGCTCAATTTTTCCATTACTGGGTTGTCTAGGTTACTTCAGGGTTTTTTGGACAGTTTGCTTTTTTATAAAGATATTGCCCATTTTGTTGGTCTATTAGTTATGGTTTCTGATAATTTTATTATTATAGCAAAGTTCACTGTAGAATTGTTCTTGGTAATACACACTCTATAATATTAGTTATTTTCAAAGTAATTTTGTGAGTTCTTTTAAAGAAAAAATTGGTTCAATTTTGTTGATTTCAATTCTTTGCATGTATTTTGGCTTTTTTTTTAATCATTTCAAATGTTTGTTCCATATTTGTGTGTTTTTATGTAAACTCCACCATTTATTTTTGTAAAGCTCCTTGACAAGCTGATTCTAACTTCTAACTTAAAAAACAACAAACCCTAACCCTCCACTTTGTTTTTTTTTTAATTCTTTTGTGAAACTGCTCACTTATGCTTTAGGCTCTTGAAAATAGTCTACTCTTATTCATTGTTGCCGTTGTAATAGTATGCCATCCTTCTGGAGAACTTTCCTCACTTTCTTTTTATAATATAGAATTTATGTATTTATTCCATTAGGGCCATGCATCATTATTGTTGTTTTAAAATAGTTTCTTCAATTTATGTTTTATGGAAGGTTTTCCTCATGAAAATCCTTTCTCCATTTTATTTTCAGGTGGTGAAAAGGGATAGGACTTTGGCATAGGCACTCACTCAGCCAACTTGATAGAAATCTTAAGGGAACTCTTTCCAGTCTAGTTGATGATGCTTCCTTCATCTTTTTTTTTTTAAACCTGAATTAGACTTTATATTTATCCCAATAAATTGCATTCTTTTAGACTAATGTTTTAGCCTGAAAGGACTTTTTTGAATCCTGACAGTGGCACTTGGGTGTTACCTATCCCTCCTAATTTTGCATTGTGCAAGCACTGCATTTGTGCCTTTATTCTAGTTATTGATCAAAATGTTTACTCCATGCTAAGCACTGATTTTTTATATACTCTACTAGAGACTTCCTTCTAAGTTGACATTAAGTTGCTACTGTTGTAGGCTAGCTACACAGTCGGTTCCAAATCTACTGAATTGTTTTATTATTGACCTCATGTTTCTCCATTATTCATAATTCTACTAGGAGAGATTTTTGGCAAATGTTTTTTTTTTCTGAAATCTAGGTCAAGAATATCTATAACATTGCCTTGACATACCACCTTTGATATACTATCAATAAAGGAAATGAAGCTTGTTTTGTCATAACCTCTTCCTGATGAAATACTAATGCTTCTTTGTAATCACTTCCTTTTATTTTCAGTTTTTTCTTTTTTTTCAATTTTATTTTATTTTTGATTTCAAATTCTCTCCATTTCCTTTCCTCTATCCAATGAAAAGGAAAGAAAAACAGAAACTATTACAAATATATGTATATATATAGTTATGCAAAACAAATTTCTACATAAGCAATGTTAAAAAATAGAAAAAAGAAATAGATGATAGTCTCTTTCAATCTATACTATGAGTCTATCAGCTCTTTATTCAGAGGTAGTAGATAGCATTTTTTTCACCATGAGTCCTTTGGAATTGTGTTTGGTCATTGTGTGGATTAGAGCCACTATGATTTTCAGAGCTGATTATTTTTATAATAAAACTATCACTGCAGAAATTGCCCTCCTGGTTCTGATCACTTCATTTTGCATCAGTTCATAAAAGTTTTCCCAGATAATATTTGTTCTTGGTTTTAGATAGATACTACTTATACTTGCAAGGAAAATTTTTTTCATTCCTATGCTTTCTAGTGTTTTCTTAATTTTTATTTTTTCTAGTATTTTTTAATAAGAATGGATGTTACACATTGTTAAAAACTTTTCTTGCATCTGTTGAAATAATCATAATTTTAGTTGTTTTTGTTGTTTTCCTGGTAAAAAACCAGTTGTAGTGTGTTAACTTTGTGATATATTGTGACATTCTCTTTTCTAGTATTTTATTTAAATTTTTGCTTCAATATTGATTATTTAATATAAAATAATAATACATAATTTTCTTTTTCTCTTTTGCCCCTTCCTGATTTAGATATCAAGTTCATATTTGCATTATAGAAGGAATATTTTAGATGGCTTCTTTATCTATTTTTTTCAAACAGTTTATGTATTCCTAAAATTAATTTTTCTTCAAATGTTTGGTAGAATTCACTTATAAATTCATCTAGTCCTAGTCTTTTTTTCCCCTTAGGAATTTAATTTTGGCTTGTTCAGTTTCTTTTTCTAAAATAGACTTTAATAGTTTAAGTATTCTATTTCTTGATCCATTAAACTGGGTAATTTATATACTTGTAAAATCCATCCATTTAATTTAGGTCATCAGTTTTATTGGCATATAATTGGACAAACTAGTTCCTAATTATTAATTTTGTTTCATCCTCATTGGTTATGAATTTACCTTTTAAAAATTAATACCAGTAGTTAGATTTTCTTCTTTCCTTTTTAAAATTCAAATTAAGTAATAATTTCTTTATTTTTAAGTCAATTCCTAATTTAATCCATCAGTTCATTTTTCACATTATTTACTAATCTCTCCACTTCCTTTTCTATACATTTATTAATCACTCTCTAATAATACATTACTGATTTTTGCCAGGAATCCAAAAAAATCCATATCCAAATAGTTTGAGGATTTGGTTGGTTTTTTTTTAAGTGAGTATTTTTACTATTTTCAAAACCATGGTAGCTTTCCTTTTCTCTATGATCTTACCAAGATCACTAATGGAATAGTGGAATAATCATACATGCTAGTATTTGGTATCTGAGATGTGTTCATTTGGTGATTTGAATAAATAAAGGACATTAATATTCTTTTATATTCTGTCCTTTAATATCCAAAGTTCACTTTCCTTGGCAGGGAAAACAGGAAGTCTTGTCTCTGGGCTCTATTATATTCTGCAGTCAGAAGTTTGTTTATTTTATGCCAGTAGGCCCAAAGCAATAAACTAACAATTTTTTTGTTTGTTTTTCTTACTATGGCCTTCCTTAGTAATTGTATATTGTTTAGAGAATTAGGACTTAATATTATTCTTATAGGATTGTATGACATTTCTTTATGTATTTATTTTCGAACTCTGGGCTGCTTACATTATCTGATTGTTTTTTTTTTTAATTTAAACAAATTTGGTTATCTGTATATCTACTTCTGTTTAGTCATCTCAACACATTGTATTTCAGAAGACCTCTCTGCCTTTTCTCCTATAACACCACTCCTTTTTCTCTTAAGAATTTCCTTCTTGAAGGCTCTTGCTCCTCTCCTGAGCTGATATCCAATTTAAATTTGTCTGTGGAATGCAATCTATACTTTCTCTGAATCCTTTGAAATCTTCTCTCTTCGAAATTGATATATACATGCCCAGCATTCTTCTCCTCAGTCACAAATTTCATTAAAACTTCATATTTGCTTCCTCCTTGTTTGTGAAACTCAGTTCCAAAAACTTCAAACTTTTAAAAATATTTTATTATTAAAAAATCTGTGTGCATATGCATGTGCATGCATGTGTATATGTACATGTGTGTATCCAAATTCTCTCCCTCCCTCCTGTATGTCCCCTAACCACTGAAAAGACAAGCAATATGATACACATTATACATGTGAAAGCAAGTCCATTTTCAATCTATTTTCCAGTTAGAGATTTCTCCTTTTCTTCTTTTTTAAACTTCTTTTGACTTTTTTCTTGCATTGCTTTCATATCTCGCCTCCATAGTAGCTTTTTATAGTCAAGTTCTTTTTGTTGTTGTTGCTTGCTCAATTTCCCAGCCTATTTCTTGACTTTGAGCTTTATGTTAAAATTGATCTCTGCTCACCTGGGGTGGGGGTGGGGGGCACTGTCCCAAGTTTCAGGCTTTTTTACGATGCTGTTTTCAGAGCTCATTCAAGGGGGGTCTAAAAATTTTTGGTGCTTTTAGGGTAGTATGATGCTTGGAGAGGTGTGGTCACTGCTCTCCTGTTCTATGCTCTGACCTTTATCTAGGAAGGGCCGCCCATTACCCTGAAACTACAAGTGCTAGCACTCCTCTTGACCTTAGAACTGTGACAGCTCTCCTCTCTCCTACCCCAGCAAGTGCTAGTCCTCCCATCTCCTTGGAACTGAGATGAGGTCTTGGTTCCTTCTGACCATCCACAAGCCCTCCTTCCATTCTGGAAATGTGACGCAGAACTGTGAATGGTCAATATAGCTGACAGTGCCAGTCCCTGTACTTGGTGCCGGTCCCTGTACTTAGCCAGCAAATTGTTTCTGACCACTTGTCCCTTCCCTTTACCATATCTTGGCTGAGAACTCCAGAAGTTGTTGCTGTCACTGTCATGGCCACCTTCAAGGTAGCTGAATTTTGGTCCTTCCTCCATATATGCTCCAGGCTGGTTACCACCCTGCTGTCACACACCTCTCCTATTCTCCTCCTAAGTTGTCTTAGGTTGGAAAAATGTCTCACCTTGACATGTTGTCAGTTTTGTTGCTCTAGAATTGCATTTGAGGCTTATTTTTAAAATTGTTTGGAGGGGAATATTGGGAGATTTTGACTGGGTTGCTGCCTGTACTCGGCTATCTTGGTTCCCGGTCTTTTTTTTTTTTTTTGGAGAGGGGAAGGCAGGGCAATTGGGGTTAAATGATTTACCCAAGGTTACACAGCTAATTAAGTGTTAGGTGTCTGAAACTGGATTTGAACTCAGGTCCTCCTGACTCCAGGGCCAGTGCTCTATTCACTGCACCACCTAGCCACTCCTTCCCCATCCCCCTGCCCCTCCTCTTTTTGAAAGAAGAAATGATATTTAGTGTCAACTGAGAGAGTTTTAACCCATGTATTTCTGGCAAAGATATGGTCAGTTCCTGCATGTGTCTTTGCAGCTATAGTGCCACATGCGTATTTTTTAAAGTTTCTGTATCTGGCTTCTTATCAGTTTTTTCAGCTCCTTATTGATTTTCTATTTCTGACCAGTATACACATAATCTGGCTCTAGACTACCGTTCCAACAGTATTATATATTCCTTCCTTTCCTATGCTCAGTGGTCCAGCCTTACTTGTCTTGTTACTGCCACATAGGCATAGCATTCTATCTTATATCTGTGTCTTCCCACTTGTTGCCTCCTAATTGTGGAATGTACTTCCTTCTCATCTCTGTATCTTAGCATCCCAAGTTTCCTTCAAAATTTGGCTCATGCAGAAGCTTCCACATGAAACTGGAACCTAATACAGTGCCTGGAACATAATAGATGCTTAATAAATGCTTGTTGATTTATTTATACCTTTTTCAGTAGTATACTGCAATAGCAATTACTACT
>NW_027186473.1:2983215-2990114 GCF_028583685.1 Petaurus breviceps papuanus
TTTATTTATACCTTTTTCAGTAGTATACTGCAATAGCAATTACTACTTATGCTTTGTTTCTGATTTTCCCCACTGTGTTCTATGATTTGCTTCCCCCCATTCTAGTTCCTGTATTTCTTTATATGCATATACACTACATGAGGAGGATCCCTTCCATTCCCTCTTCTTAGTTCTGATTTTTTAGCTTTCTTCTTTTGCCATAAATTTTACTCTTACTTTGTATATTTCTATATACATTTTTGATGCCATGGGTTTTATTATTGGCTCTTTTCCTGAATTTTGTCTCCTATGAATTTCTGGGTAGTCTACTGTGGTTCTTAAGTTACAGTTATTCTTTATGGGTAAATTCTTTATAGGGTAAGAGAAAAACTATGTATATATATATATATATGTGTGTGTGTGTGTGTGTGAGTGTATATATATATAGTTTTTCTCTTACCTTCTTCTCTTTCAGTATAAATCTCTTTCATAAAGTTTCTCAGACTCAACGCAAATAGAATCTTATGAAACTTGGTAAGGTATCACTGGCCAGGAGCTAGTCATTAATTTTTTTTTTCAGGGTAAGGTACAGAAATCCAAATCCCAAATCCTATTCTCAAAAAGGTTATGTGATATTACTTTCTGGGGCCACACTTTGCCTCAGTTATCAAGCTTTATAAATCCCTTAAATATCTTTTTCTGTTTACTTTGCCCTGCTCTTACAGATTTTGATTTCAGATAATTTGCTTGAATGTTGTGCTACCCATCTTGCTTTGTCTTCTGGTATTCTATCTTCCTCATTCTTCTTTGATGAAAAGGATTTTTTAAAATAAAGAAGTGGGATTTTATAGAATTAAAGGGTTATAGTCAGGGAATAGAAGAAGGGGATATAGGGTGTACTGGACCCAGGATTGAGGCAAGGCATTCTAGGAAGGGAAGACCTGTCCTTTATCAGTTTCTAAGTGGTCTGCTGCTATTGGGATGCTTGATCTAGCACTCATCCATCCCTCTCCAGAATTTTTTTTCATTCCTATTGGTGATCTTGAGTTTTTAGAAAAAGAAAAGTAATACTTAAAAAAAATTTAGGAGTGCCTTTTATATAGAACTATTTTAGACCTGAAAACTCACCATTTTTCCCCCACTAGCACATTATAGAAATAAAAGTTTGGGCTCATTGACAACACTATGCTGTTTTCCAAATGCAAGTCAGCCCAGATTTATTAATTCCCTATGCCAAATCATGGAATGAAAATGATGATAAAAAATGATCTGACTTCAACTAAGGAAAAAAATTACATCAAAAGCTATGAAAAAACTATTTTAGAAGCTAATGGATAAATAAAGTTCTATGTGATCATTAATAGAACACAACTAGGATTTTAAAAAGAGAATTTCTATAAAGAAATGTTTCCTTACTTGTAGAATAAGGGAGATGTTTTTAAGGTCATTTTAAACTTTTCATATGTTATATAATTCTATTATAATATTATTAAAAATATTACTCTATGAGAATGCAGAGGTTTAATTCATATAAAAACAAACATTTTCCTCCCTGGCATCATGGAGTGTTTTTTCTAGTGGAAGAAATTACATTAACATCACAGACAGTTCAGAGAGAAACTTGCATTGAAGTTAAATGTTTATATAACTAAGATTTTATGTTGGAAATGATTCAAAATTATTATATGTAATAATATATGCATATGTGAATTTTTGTAAAAATCATTCTTGAATTAGCTTTAAAGACAGAACATTGATAGAAGAAAGATAAAAATTAATTCAAAACTAGAAGAATCAAAGTTTTAAAAGTTATTTCAACTCAATTAAGGATTTGTAACAAAAATATCAAGAGTGAATTTTGCATAATGATAAAGAACAGACATGGCTCCAAAGAAGAAATGTAGGAAGACATTCTCAAACCATTCCTTTGCAAAGGTAGTAGGTCCACAAGAATTGTGCCTTGAACATATTTTGAAACTTTTTCAATGTATTGAAGTTTATGCTGATTTCTTCATTCTCTTTTTATCTCTTTTCTTTTGTATTTCCTTAAAAACACTAGTGGTTATATGGAATGAGTCTTTAGAAAAGAGAGAAGTACTGTTACTGAAAAACCTTCATTGATATAAAACAATACATCAATGAAATGATTTTTTAAAAAGCTATTAAAGCTTAAAATTGAGAAGCTTCTGGGAAGATGGTGGTATAGGTCAGAAAAATCTAAGCTCTCAAGATTTTCCTCCACAAAAGAGATAAAATAGTGCCCTGGGGTGAACAAATTGAGGGTAAAAATAAATAAGAATGGGGGCACAACAGGGATCTTCCTGGGACACAGAAGAAAAATGTCAGGATGACGTTTGGGCCTAGTCAAGAGTAACACCTCCAGGCTTGGGTCCATTTTAACAATAAGCCAAAAGCTGCTTCAACAAGTGGGAAGTCTTAGGGATAGGTGGGTTGGGAGGCCCACTACAGCCACTGTAGCTTTTTCCCCTGGGATCGTGAGGGTAGTTGGACTTCTGAACCTGGGAATATTAAAGGAATACCTCCTAACAAGGAATATCAGAACCAACTGTGCTGCTGAGAGTTGTGGGGGCAAGAAGGAAACAGCACATGGCCAGGGAGTACAGAAACAGTGGATAGAATTCCCCTGATTGTGGGAACTGACAGGAGGCTGGAAGTTTGGCTTTGGTTCCAGGCTAGAAGGGAGAACTGAGATCTGGGTAAGAGGCACCACTCACCATGGCCCAGGGTTAGAGGTGATTACAAAAATTAAGCTATTACCACACACACACACACACACACACACACACACACACACACACAAATGCACAGGCAAAGGAGAAAGAATCCAACCATGGAAAGCTATTTTGGTAATAGAGAAGACCGGAGTTCATATTCAGAGGAGGATATTGAAAAAAAGAAACCCCCAAAGATTAATGTCAAATCATCTCATGCCTCAAAAGAATTCAAAGAATAATTTGAAAAAGACTTTAAAAATCAAAAGAGAGAGATGGAAGAGAAACTAAAAAAAAGAAAAATCTAAGAAAAACAAGAATATTATGAAAAGAAAGTCAATCAATTAGAAAAGGAGATCCAGAATCTTAAGGAAGAAAATGAAACATTGAAAATTAGAATTTGGCAAGGTGAAACCAGTAAAGTTATAAGAGATAAAGAAATAAACAAAATGTGAAGAATGAAATAATAAAAGAGAAAGTGAAACATCTTATAAAAAAACATGGGGAAGCTACGTGGCACAGTGAATAGAGCATCAGCCCTGGAGTCAGGAGGACCTGAGTTTGAATCCGGCCTCAGACACTTAACACAAAAAATAGCCATGTGACCTTGGGCAAGTCACTTAACCCCAATCACCCTCCAAAAAGAAAAAGAAAAACTACTGATCTGGACAGCAGATCAAGAAGAGAAAACATAAGAATAATCAGACTGCCTCAAATTTATGACCAAAAAAAAAAAAAGAATCGACACAATAATACAAGAAATAATTAAAGAAAATTGTCCTGAAGCATTAGAACAAGGGGGGAAAAGCAAAAATAGAAAAAAATCCATCAATCACAACTTGAGAAAGATCCTATGAGAAAAACTCATAGGAATATTATAGTCAAATTCTGCAACCCCAAGCTCAAGGATAAAATATTAAAAGCAACAAGAAAAAGTCAGTTGAAATATTGTGGTGTCACAATTAAAATCACATGAGACCTAGCAGTGGAGATACTAAAGGACGGCAGGTCTTAGAACACCATATATCAAAGAATAAAAGAACTGGAGCTCTGACTGAAAATATCACACCCAGCAAAGTTAAGCATAATCCTGAGTGGAAAAAAAAGTGTATATTGGATCAACTGTCAGACTTTTAAGACTTTGTTAAAAAAAAACAAATTTGAATTTAATAAAAGTTTTCACATACAAGAACTAAGAGAAACATAAGGTATATAACAAAGAACAATTAAAAGGGATTCAATAAGGACAGATCATTTACTTTTTATTTGAGTAAAATGTATATATGTCTAAGATTGTCATTAGTAAATGGGCAGTTTGTAAGAAATATTGGGCTAGGGGTGGCTAGGTGGCACAGTGAATAGAGTACCGGCCCTGGAGTCAGGAGGACCTGAGTTCAAATCTGGCCTCAGGGACTTAACACAAAACTAGCCATGTGACCTTGAGCAAGTAACAACCCCAATTGCCCTACCTTCCCTCCTCCAAAAAAAAAATATTGGGGTAGATCTGAGTATGATATGACTTTAAAAAGTAAAACCATTTAGGAACAGATAAAAGGAGGAATTATTTTATACAAATAAGGTACAAGAGGAAGAACCTACACAGAGGAATTAGATGGGGGAGGGGGAGGACCAGTAGTTCTGCAAATCTACTTTCAATGGGAATGGGTTCAAGATGGAATAATACCGGGGTGGCCAGGTAGCACAGTGAGTGAGAGCACCAGCTCCAGTGTTGAGAAGACCTGGAGATCGAATCCCGGGCTCAGACACTTAGCACCCACCCAGAAACACCTGGCCGTGTAACCTTGAGCAAGTTACTTAACCTCAATTGCTTAAGGGCAGCCAGGTGGCTCAGCGAGTAAGAGCACCGGCTCCAGTGTTGGGATGACCTGGATCAAATCCAGGCTCAGATACTCAGCACCACACCCAGAAATAACTGGCCGTGTAACCTTGAGCAAGTTACTTAACCCCAATTGCTTAAAAAAAAAAAGATGGAACAATACATACATATCTAAGAGTATGAAAGTCTTCTAAATTCAGAAAGAAATAAAATGCTAAGAGGATGGGGAGGGTGGAGAGGATAAGGGAGAGATCTCTAGAGGGTAAGGTGAGGGAATAGGTTAAAGAGGGGGTATAGAAGGCTGTTTATGGGAATGAGAGGATAGGAAAGGGATCCTTGTGAGTGGGATGTTAAGTAATAGCAGGGAAATGTAATGGGTAGAAATAAAGTAGAAAAGCTAGTAGGGTTAGAAAATACAAACAAAAACAAAGATCAGAAGTAGAATTTGTTAGGAAAAGTATATGTCTATATACGTATGTGTGTATGTATATATATATATATATATATATATATATATATATGCATGTGTATAGGGATAGGAAATGAGACATGCACAAACATAAAAACAGATAAATTTGCTAGGGAAACTATATGTCTATATATGTGTACACACATATCTATATATAGTAATATATTTACACTTAATTGTAGACTGGGGAGGGGGGGAAGTGAAAAAAGAACAGAGTAAAAAGTCAACAGCAGAGAACAAAAGAAAACTTACAAGCAAGGAAAGATAAGTACAGCTCTCAACACAATAAAGGCTGCCTTGAAATGAAACTTTTATCATTGCATATTTTTAATCCTCTCTTATGTTCTGCTATGAACATGACATGCTTTATTTCTTACTTTGTATTTAAGTTCCAGTATTTAAGTTTATGATTTTTTTTTCTTTTCTCTGTTGAGTATTTGTGTTCTGGTATTTGAGTCTAAAATTAAAAAAGAAGAAACATAAAATTATATTGAAACTTTTGGGATACTTTATATCTTGTATGTATCTAGTTATTTAAGTGTTATTTTCCTCGTCAAAATATTAGCTTATTATGGTCAGGAAATATTTTTTGTTATTTCCTTAGTTTTTTTTTTTTCCACAGTGACTAGATATTTGTTGATTGGTAGGAGCAATGAGAAAAAAGTAAAAAGTTAGAATGAAAAACAAAACTCTGCAAATTAGCTCAAATAGTCAAAAAATGATTTTCTTGGCTTTACCTCTCAAACAATTTTGGCCTTTCCTCAAAGAGCAAACTGTGATGAATATACCATTTTCTACTTTGAACCTCATATTATCAGGATGTTTGGAATATGATTTAGGACCATGGGCTTCACTGGGTGCATAGAAGTTTCTCAATGAGAGGTACAACAAACAAAATAAATATATCTGACTAAGTAGTGATGGGGTAAATTGATGATTATTGAATCAGTATGGTAAGGTATAGGACAAGATTTTTAGGATCTTAAAATATAGACAGAGTGGGGATAGTGTATGTGCTTATAGCTTACTATGTTTAATCAAGAGAAAATCTGTGAACTTGGATACTTCACTTCATTGGACTTGAGATTCTTTATCTAAAAATAGAGAGCATTGCATTTATGCCATTCAATATCCCTTCCACCCTGATTAAAACTGTAAGATAAATGATTACATCATAAAGTGTCAAAATGCTTCATATCCCTGGGGCCATGACTGGGTCTCAATGAATTCTCATTCTTTAATAATATCTTTTTGCTAATTTGAAAGTACTGTGGGGCTTTTTTTTAGCTTTATTAAAATTTCAAATACCACAGAAACAATTTCTAGACATTAACTTCTGCAAATATCATTAAATAGTAGTGCCAGATGGAATTATTTTGCAAACATAAAGTATCCATTTCTTTAGAATATAATTCTGAGCTTTTTCTACCATGCCACAGAAAACTCCTTACCCTGTAAGTTAACTCTAGCCCTGTACTTCTTGCACTGGAAATATCCTCTGCCTTGTGACTTCTCCATCTTATTGGCTGGTTCCCTTCAATCTCTATTTTAATGAGTACTCACTGGTCAGCCACGTCTTCATTCCTCTCTGGTTGCATTGTTAAATCTCCTGACTTTCTCTACCATGCCACAGAAAGACTTTTGTCCTGAAATTTCGCTCTAGTCCTGCATTTCACACACTAGAAATACCCTCTGTTAATTTAGCCTCTTTTTCTTTTTTTTGTTTCTTTATTTTTTTCTTTTTTCAAACACTTTATTAACTTCTGATTTACATCATTCATTTCCGCCAGATTTTGAGCTACAAATTTTCTCCCCATTTTTCCCCTACCCACCACTGATGGGGGAGGGGGAGGGGTTTATGGGCGGTGCCATGGTTGTTTTG
>NW_027186473.1:2990124-3010956 GCF_028583685.1 Petaurus breviceps papuanus
GTACAGCAATGGGTGCCCCTTCACAAAGTTAGGGATCTTGATTAAGGCACCACCCCCGACAGGTTGGGGGGTGAGGAGAATTCTTGTTCTTCTTGTCTTTCAGATTGTCGACTCACCCTCCTCATCTTGGGTCTCCTTGCTGAGAATGCCGTGACGGAATTACGCTGGGGACTGCTTTCCACCTTCCCGAGACCCATGCCTGTGACTTCTTCGGCACAAGTTTTTCCTCGTTTATTTACAGTTAACAACACCCTTAAGCTCCCTGTTCTGCACCTCAACAACGACACTAGGCCGGTGGAAAGTAACAGGACAATATCATTTAATGGGACGTTATGTTTTCAAATCACACCCACAGTTGATCCGGAACTGTCACCATGTGTCGGGCTGTTTCCTCAGGAGGCTGTGTGGTCCGACCGCCTCAACTTTACAAGCAAGAAGGCAATTGGTCTGCCGAATACGAACAACAGATAAGACAATTAAGACTGGCTATTGCATCGGTGAATTCCACCTCTGTCGATCCTGCCGTTCTCTCCAGACTGTCTAAGTGGCTGCATGATGTTACAACCTGGTTTTCACAGTGGGGAGGCTTAACCTCCTCCACCGTGGTGTTTGTTCTTGTAATTATTTTGCTTTTGTATTGTGTTTGCAAGCTACGGCACCGTCAGGATGGCTACATGCTTCTGACCCAACAGGCCCTTTTTACCCTCCAAGAGGGGGGAGATCCTCAGGTATGGTTCCAGGCCATGGAGGACGTGTGACACCTGGGGTAAGACGGGGGTGACTCCATGACGGGCAACTCCTCCCTCCTCGGCCGCCTAAGACAGGACCCAGGGTGTCGGTGTCCTAGGACGGGTAAGGTTCGAGTGAATCGGAGGTGACCTAAGCCAGAGGCCCCCGCACCGCACGTCAGAGTCCTTGGGACAGGACCCCTGAGTGGTAATGGGATTTTTCCGTGGTCTTTCGGGCAAGAAGCATGGTCGCCTGTGTCGCCTGTAGCAAGAAGCTTAGCAGCCTGTACTGCAAATTCTTTTGGTATATAGGATTATTGTTTGCTTTAAAGAAAAAGGGGGAGTTGATGGGGGAGGGGGAGGGGTTTATGGGCGGTGCCATGGTTGTTTTGAATGAATATGTATAAGTTTGATGGGGTGATCTCCATATAAGGCCATGGGGGTGATCACCATATAAGGCCATAAATGTAAAACTGCGATCTGATTGGCTCGGACTCGCTATATATTTTCTTGTGTGAGAGGGCTCTCTCTCTCTCTCCGCCATGTAACTGTTGAGGAATAAACCACCCCGCTTGACTCCTCCGCCTTCTGTCTGGTGTTTTTCCCCGTGAGGGGCCGGTGACGACCGAAGACCCGGGATGGGTAAGTGAGAGGGCCGTGGGGCTAGTCGTCTAGATCTGTTGTGAGGGCAAATGCCCGCAACACACCACTCCAAAATAGCAGTCCCACAGGATATCCCCCTCCTCCAATCTGCTCTCTCCCATATCTTATTCCATACCTCTTTAAGGTGTTATTTTCCTCAATCAGGCTGTTGACTCTAATTTAGTAATTTTCTTGCATCGTTCTCATTTCTCTTCCCAATTTTTCCTCCACTTCTCTTATCTACTTCTTAAGGTCCTCTATGGCCTGTAACCAGCTTGTATTTTCCTTTGAAACTTTTTGGTGCAGGAGTTCTGACTTCACTGTCTTCCTCCTGTTCTATGCTTTGATCTTTTTTGTCCCCAAAATAGGAGTCTAATGTTGGGTTCTTGTGTTTGCTTTGTTTCCTTTTCCTGGCCATGTTGCCACTCATTTACTTGACTTTTGGGCTTTTTGCCCCAGTAGGACTCTGCTACCAGACAGGGGAGCTTCATACCAAATGCTGGGGTTTTCTCAGCTGCCGGAGGTATTAGATGAGTGCCCTCTCTGAAGCCTCCACATGCTCTGGCAAGCTGGTCACACACCCCAGGACCTCCACCCCAGACTGCAATCCAGATCCAAGCAGGTTAAAGCAAGCGCGATTACCCCTCAGACTGGTGCTTGGTCTCTCTACACTCTGCAGGCCAGGAGCTGAAGCTGCCACTTGGTGGGGGCTGTGCTCCTCAGGGGCTTCTCATCCCGGGGGCAAAAGCCGATGCTCTCCCAACTACTGGGTCCCAAAATCCACACCGCACTGACCTCTCACTTTGTCCTTAGCATCTATGTGTTGATAAATCTAGATTGCCACAGCTGCTGCTGATCTGGAGTCCCTCCATGCGGCAGCTGGTCAGGCCCACCCTGGGGCTAAAACCTTGGTGTGGAGCTGGGCTAGCCTCTTTTTCTGATTGAACTTCCCCAAAGTTCCATATTAAGGAAGATCTACAGACTAGCAATATCTTCATTACTCTGGAGGCTGTTTTCCTGACTCTCTGTAGTTTTCCTATTGTTCCTCAATGTGGATATCATCCTTTACTCCCCTTTTATATGCTGTATTTCCTCATTGGAATGTAAGATCCTTCTTCGTTTCTGTTAGTGTTTATTTTCCCCACTTCTTAGCCCAGTGACTGCCACACAGTAATTATTTAGTAAATACCTATTGATTTGACTTGACAATACTTTTCAATAGATCAAGTATACTTCCCTATTTGGTCCTACTTAATTAGCATTTAT
Organism: Petaurus breviceps papuanus; assembly: GCF_028583685.1. Lineage (NCBI taxonomy): Eukaryota > Metazoa > Chordata > Mammalia > Diprotodontia > Petauridae > Petaurus > Petaurus breviceps. Next base: position 2,992,761 of record NW_027186473.1, read on the forward strand.
TTTAAACCTAAAAGAATATTCTCTTTTACTGTGGGAACATGGAAAAGATACTCACATTTAAATTAAGTCCATATAAATATGTTATGGATCATTCAGAATCAAATAATTGCCTTATTTCAAAAAGCATCAGAAGTCACCTAAATTATCCATATTAAATGAAGCTTCAACTGACTTAAACCTAGGATTTCGGCTTTAGCTCAGCATTTAATCTTAGTATTTAGCTTAGCATTCAATCAATGGACATTTTGGCTATCTTCTGCTTTGGTTATTGAGAACATGATAATATGATGCCAGAAATTTATTCTAGAAAACTAATTTCTAAATCATATTCTGGGATCAGTGTATTTTTGCTGGAATTTTAGGTTAGGAAAAGAATATTGGACTAAATTTTAAAAAGGCAGAAAAGTAGACTGGAAAACTGGATTTAGAATTAGAGGACCTTGGATTTGCCATTTATTAACTTTGTGACCTTATTTCCTCATCTGAAAATGAATTGCTTGAACTAGATGACCTGAAATATCCTCTCCAACTCAGAAATCAATGATCCATACTCATATCCAAGTGATCATAATTGATTAACTTCTGTTTCCTATTTCTTCATCAATTAAATGGAGGCAATACTTGCATTATGTATCTAAATAACATTATTAAGAATGTTCTTTAAAAACCTAAATGTTTTAAATAAACATCATAATTGCAATAAATTATAGTACCATATTACAGTAGCCATATTAGAATTGATGACCTTAATGCACTATTAGATCTCCATCAAAGATTCAATTTTATTCATTTGCAGTAGAATCATACCAGGAAGTACAAAAATAATTTTATAAAGATTCATTTTTGTTCATTTGTAGTAGACTGAGACTAGGAAGTACAGACATTATCAACAAAACTTCTATCACATCTTATCTTTGTGTGCCATGATGGCTTGGTAATGATTCTGGGTTCTAAAAGCCTATGCCAACAGAGTAGGGTCATTGATAACTTTTCCCATACTGGAAATGCTTCTAGTATGGTCTTGGTGATAAATATTTTCTTCTGAGGACTAGATGGACTATTTGTCAAGAGGTTTATCTCTAGTACTTACATGCAAATTCTTTGGTCATGGCAATTCAAGGGAAAATGCATAAAATGTCTCTCATCCCTTCTACTTCTGCATTGTCAATTGACAGAGTTATAGAAAAGGAGACTGGAAGAATCAAATGGACCATTTACTAACATTACCTTAGTTATAAGCACTTTAAATGTGAGAGCCTTTTCCAGTTATTGAATAGATATATTATTGGAACAATAAAATTATATACATCTTGACACTGACAAGAAGACATAAGGAAATTTTTTTTGGTAAATGAAAGGAAAACTTATAGACATTCCTTATAAAGGTACATAGAGGAGTAGTAGTAGGGATATTATCATGTATTTGATTACAAGAAAAAATCACTCATGGGATATTATTATTATCTGTTGCAGTAGTGATCATAAACATTGGTGAAAAAAGACCATCAGTGGAAATAATTGCAGCTTTTCTACCATTGTTTTCCAGAGGGCAAAAAAGTAGAAAAAATAGAATAAGTACTTGAAAAGACCCTCCAATGAAATCAACATTTTTCTTTCAAGAACAAAATGAGGAGTTACTGGACATAGTGAGTATCTCAAAAAATGAAAAGTGAGTTGATTATATTTTAAACCGTAGTAAAAATGACTGGTTAACAAAGTAGGTGTCATTTAAAATATCTGATATCTGGGTACAATCAGTCAAATTATAAATCAAAATAAATTTAAAATTATAGTAAATGATAAACATAAACACGTAACATACCATTGGAGCAATTCCATCTTGAATTATTGAAGCAATCTGTTAACATTCAAATGCATATAAAAGTGATAAAAGAATGTATATTGATATAGCTAGACCAATTTCCTAAAGATTTTTAACTGTCATATAAGTTTCCATAATGAGGAGATCAAAAGATCTTAGATGGTATCTTAGTCAGCAAAGGCATGATATGTCCAAGAAAAGAAATGTGGCAGTTAAAGTCTGTTATCATTTTAGAGTATAAACTTATGTATGAGATATTATTGGAAGGCATGATAGCAAATTATGAGCATATACCAATGAAAAACAGAAGTTATGGGTAAAAAATAATAAAAAAGCATAGTGAGAATCCAAGTGAAGGAAAATTATCCCAAGGATGAAAATAGAAGAGAAACAGGTTGAAAAAATAGAAAAGATCTGTAAATAATTTTATAATGAGTCCTTTCCTTTATCATTACCACAGTCAATGTTATATTACACAAGGGAGTAAAAATTGCATTAAAATATACAAAGAAGGAAAAGACTCATTAAGACCAAGATATTTCAATAAGGAAAACATACCACAAGCTTGTGTGTGTGTGTGTGTGTGTGTGTGTGTGTGTGTTGTATATCCTTAATAGAGCAACTAGGTAGCGCGGTGGATAGAGTGCCAGATCTGGAGTTACGAAGTCTCATCTTTGTGAATTAAAATTTGGTTTCAGACACTTACTAGCTGTGTGACCCTGGCCAAGTCACTTAACCCTGTTTGTCTCAGTTTTCTCATCTGTAAAATGAGTCAGAGAAGGAAATAGCAAATCATTTCAATGTCTCTGATAATAAAACCCTAAGTGGGGTCATGAAGTCGGATATGAGTATAAACAACTGAACAATAACAGCAACAACAGATGACCTTAATAAAATTTCATAACTACTAACCATATAACTAACTACTCATTTATACCAAATTTTCATGAAGATGATCTACATAATGCATCAAGGCATCTGATGAAAGTATGAGAAAGGAGCATATAGGGTTTCACAAATTATTATATATCAGACTGTATCTTTATAATTAGACATTTGGCTGAAAGATGTAGTCTTCTTTGTGTTTATTATGGGAATTTCCCTAGAAAGTCAGAATGAAGGATGATATCAGGAATCAAACAATCACAGGAGAACTAGTCATATTGTGAGTGAGGGATGCACAGTATAAGTATGCCATTAGAACTCAAAAATGTTCAGTCAATTAGAGGAAGGTCTCTATCATTTTAAATTGACTTCCTAGTGAAGATTTATAGAAAGATACAGAGAAATCACACAAGAAGAGAGGTCACAAATGAGTTAGAATCTGAAGTGTGACATTAATCAGGACGGAGATTCATTCCCATATTGAAGGCAGCAATAATCTGAACACAAAACAATTTCCAGGTTTGTTAAGCAAGACTTCAGTTAAACAAAAACACATTTCCTTCTTTAATATTCTATTTAATTGAAGTTTCAATATAATTTACTAACCTCTCTTTCACTTTGTGTGAATGTCCTTAAAATTCCTCAAATGCTGTCAACCCTTTAAAGCTTCACTTACCTGTCATAAGAACTGAAGACAAGATTAGTTTTAAGACTGTTAATAGTTTTTCACCTACACATACTCATTTCATTTATGATTAAGTATGAAACTAAATTTAAAACTCATTCCTCTGCTGAAAGCTAAAAACCTGCCCATTATTGTCTCCACTAGAAAGCTTTCCTCCAGACTCAGAGGATATGACAAAATGTGATGGGCAATATATAAATAAATGGTTCAATTATACTTGATCTTCAGTTGACTTCTAAAATTACAAGCCAAAAGGGAGGATGTTAAAGAAGAGTTACAGCTTGAAATATCAAAATGAAACAGGACATATGACTCCTAAGAGGAATGAAGAAAAATCAAAATTTAGCTCTGTTATTAGACTAAGCATAGGGCTGCTCACGAAGTTTTCCGGTAATAAACCTAGTTTTGCTGGGCTAAAAATGAGCAAAGGTTCTCTAAAAGGTATATGTTACTATTGTTTCTAAACATTTGAGAAAAGTAGGGAAGAGGACAGATTAGACCTAAGGCAAAGGTGAAAGTGAACATATCTTACTATGAAAGTATATGTTGGCAAAATGAAAATTCTGGGCTTGGATGGTGCCTTTGGGAACTCTAAATAGTTAAACAGAAGCATTTTTTTTTATCATAATAGGCTTTGGAAATCATGTTGGAACAATGCCAATTTAGGAAGTATGGGAAGGGAAATATGGTTCACAGTGTAGTGATATTAAATATGGCTGAGACTTCAATTAAAAACCATTTATCAAGAGCCTGCTAGGTCTTAGTCACTCTGTTCTGTTACATATTAGAGTATAAAACATGAAAATAACATAGGTATTATACTTAAGAAGGGGGATAGTACATATAAAAAATAAATACAACACAAACTACATGGGGACATGAACAAAGAGTTTCAGATATATTAATTTAAGAAAGTCTGAAGAAAAATCTGCTTTCAGTTCAGTTCATGGAATGGATATTGAGGTGATAATAGGAAAGTTTTCAGAGGAGGTATTACCGAGCTAGACTTTTAAGAAAGAGGTTGAACTGAAAAAGGGAATGTGTTTGTGTCTGTGCTGTATGTATACATGTATATTTTATGAATGGAGAACAGCCTACGTTTTACTACATGCAAGTCAGAGAAAAGCGTATAGGATAACATGAGTAGTCATACTTTTTTTTTGGGGGGGAGGGGCAATTGGGGTTAAGTGACTTGCCCATGGCTAGTAAATATAAAGTATCTGAGGCTGGATTTGAACTCAGGTCCTCCTGACTCCAGGGCCGGTGCTCTGTGCCACCTAGCCACCCCAAGTAGTCATACTTTTTGACCCAAACAAAGATTGGGCTTATCATGTAATAAGACTCAGAATATGGGTTTAAGAAACAGATACTAGGTGTTCATTAATGCAAGGGTAAAGAGTTTGTATTTTATCTGGTAGGCAAAAGAGTGCTGAATGTGTTTGTTTAGAAGTGGTGTGGTTAAGCTTGTGTATTTTTTTTTGGTTTGTTTTTGGTAGGGGGAGAAACTTCTGCTGTTGTTCTTGCTTACCAATGTAGAAATAGATTAGAATGAAAGATCAGCATGGTGGAGAGCCTTTGAGTGTCCATCACAGGAAGGAGGAAGAGCAGCATTACCAGCACTAGAGAGGGGAAGAAGAATGAAGTGACTTCCCTAGGCACCTGAAGTCTAGGATTAAAAGCTTCCTTGTAATCTTCCCAGCTGCCGTAACTGTAGGTGCCATTGTGATCAACTAAATGCCCACTAGCTGCCACTTTACTTCCCCTCTTGTACCCTTCTTCCTTTTCCAGAGCTCTCATAAAATTTATCTAGATCATCCTTATTCCTCCCTATCCTCATATGTTTCCATTAAATGTGGACTAAGAATTCCCTGCTTTCTGCTTAACAAGCTCCTCTTCACTAGTAGATCTCTTTACGACTTTTCCATTTTCCTTTGCTCAGAAAAACCTATTTCTGGGTAATATGTCATCCTCATTCACATTCTCCAGTACCGGCCATTCTTTCTCTTTTGCCCTCTGACACATTGGGCTGAGGGAGGATAGTATCAACATGCACTGTTGCTGCCCAACCCTCCCTCTACTATCTTCACTTTGTAATCGTGCCTCCTTGGAAGTTAGTTGTATGCATTTATATCACTGCTCAGATCATTGTCATCATCTAAAGATATCTAAGTCAGTCTTCTTATTTTTCATATTTTATTCTGTACTCCATTTCTTGATCTCAACTTGGGGACTTGAATATTGACACTGATATCCCCTTGGAATTAATTACTTGAGGCTGTACTTAAAAAATGGAACAAGGCCACACACCAACAAAACAGAAGAAAAACAGCCAACATCAGAAAAAAGATAAAAATAATTGAAAATAAGAATGCAAGTGAAATGATAGACAAAACAAAATCTAATTTAAAAAAACTAACAAAATTAAGATACAATTAGCAATAGGATTAGATCATTAGGATGACAGAAGCTTTTAAAAAGTGACTAAAGATTATACACAACTAACTGTATTCTAATAAATACTTGTATCCCCATTGTATCTGACCCATAGTTGCTTAATAAAATCACGTTGATTGATAAAATAACAACAATGGATGATTGTCTACAACTGTATATCATTATCTGTTAGCACACAGCACTATAACAAAATAAGAAATGGATAAATTAAATAGATCAATCTCAGAAGGAAAAATCATATGGTTCCTCCATTAAGTATGATAGATGCATGAAGTATATCATAACAGTCAGTTCATCAATTACAACTTATTAGACAACTACTATGTGTTAGGTACTGCACTAAGCAACAGAACAAGTATGTTCTATGCCACATGTGTAGACTTTTTCAAAAAAAGAGAAAGATGAGAGGCAATATAATTTCTCCCACAATTCAAATACCTTTCTTAAGAAAGAAAGAAAGAAAACTACAAACTAGTGTCAGGGTACCCCAATGTATTTGGGGAAGGTGGCAGTGTGGTCTAAACCTGAGATTTCATTGATGTGGGATGCTTCTAGTGGATTGTCATCTTCTACCAGAATCCTGTATGTGTGTGTAGGTAAGAATTCTTGAAATCCTTATAATGGGCAAGCTACTGACCTAAGCACTGGGGATATGAAGAAACACAAAGACAGTTCCTGCCCCAGAAAAACTCACACTCTAATGGGGAAGATAGCATGTATACAATTATGTACAAATATACTAAATAAGGGATCAATAATCAATAGAGGAAAGGTACTAGAATTGAGTGGGATTGGGGGAATAATTATTTTTACAGTATGTACTATCTAGGGGTAGGGAACCTATGACCTCGAGGTCACATGTGGACCTTTAGGTCCTCAAGTGTGGCCTTTTGACTGGATCCAAACTTCACAGAATAGATGTTACTATACTAATTTTTGTTTACATATATTATAGTTCCAACAATCCTGCAAAGTAGGTGCTATTATGATTCTCATTTTTGTAATTGAGAAAACTGAAGCAAAGATTAATTCACTTGCCCATGCCAAATAGCTAGTTCAAATCCTAGAAGTAGGATTTGAACTCAAGTCTTGTAGACTCTAGGCCTAGCATTTTATTCACTAAACTACCAGCTGCCTCTGGGCAAGGTTCTTATGAGCTGGGGAAAGTAAAATAAAGGATTTTATCTGGGACATGGGGAAAGCTAGAGGTGGAGATGAGAACAGATTAGGCATGGATTACAGCCAATAAAAATTCCCAGAGCTGAGTGATAGTCTCTTGGTGTATTTGTGTATGTGTGAATCAATTCAATCTATCTATCTATCTATCTATCTATCTATCTATCTATCTATCTATCTATCTATCTATCTATCTATTAATAATATATTTATTATATGCATATCTAATATATTACATGTGTGTATGTATATACATGTATGTATAACCTTGTGTTCACATATACACACTTGTATATACTTACACATATACATATTTAATCATAAACATATTTGTAAATCTCTACTTAAAAACAAATGTGAATTATTTAATAAAAACTTCTGGAAAATGGATAGCTATGGAAAAATGACTTTGTATCCATGCTTTATCCCATATACCACAAAAATTTAAGAAAATCAGTGCCATAAAAATGAAAATTCATAAATATCAGGAGGAAAAAAGCATTGAAATTTATTTCAACTATGGGATGAAGGGATCCCTTTTTCAAACAAAGAGAAGTTTGGGGAGATAAAATGGATGGGTTTGATCATACAAAGTAAAAATTATTTTGTAAAACAAATAATACTAAAATTAGAAGAAAAGAAGCATACTGAGTAGAAATCTTAGATTCAACTTATCAGTTAAAGCTTTGCTGTTCAGAACCTACTACCGTGTTTCCCCGATCTTATTATTTTTTTTTGGACAGAAAAACACCAGAGGGCTTATATTCAGGGGAGGGCTTATTTTAATGAACATTGACAGCAATGACATGTGACTCCTCTACAATTGCTTTCTTATACTCAACAGTATAGCTCTTCCTTTTTGTACTCATGTCTGGGAGTCAAAACAGACAGAATAACAAAATTATGACCATCAGTCCTTCTTTTCACTCCATCATGCCCTCTGAGTTCTTCTTTTTTCCTCCATCATGCCCTTTTTATCCTCCATCATGCCCCCTCACTTCCGCTTACATACCGGGTTTTTATGTTGTCCTGCCTCAGCTCTCCTCCGCGGCACTGCTCTCAATGGCGCCAGCAAGCAAATCACTGGGGAAGAACAGGATGACGCACTCACTGCTGCAGCTCTGATTGGATGCAGCTCGGAGCACGGCGTGCGTTTCACCCGGGGGGGGGGGGACGGTGCATACAGAGGGTACCATAATGTAGCATGTGGTGCAGAGGATCACCTTCACTACAGTAGCAATCTCAATAGGGCTTATTATCGTGGGAGGGCTTATTTTAGAGGAATCTTACACAGTAAGGGGAGGGCTTATTTTCGGGATAGGTCTTATTATCGGGGAAACACGGTAAGTAGCTATATGAAACAGCTAAATCCTATAGAAAATGCAAGTTACTCATTGACATCTAGACAGTAGTATAGGAAGAGCTAGATCTTTCTTACTTTCCCTTAAAGCCAGAGCTTTTTTCTATGTATTATTCTTTTCAAGGAAGTAAATGGTCTTTAAGTCAGACTAAGCACTCTTTTAATTTCTTAAGAGTTAAACATAATTTACTTTATCATAATATTTTTCATAAACTTACCCCTCACTCTATCACAATACCATGGGGGATATTATTGAAGCAATGAAATGATAATACTAATGTTTGAAAATACTTTAATAGCTATTGATCTTTCCTTAAGAAGGAAAAACATCTGAGTTTACTTTGTAATATTGTGGGGTCCTTTACTATTGTTTTCATGTTCATGACACTAATTATTTCCTCACCTGTGACCTTTCATGCTCCAACAAAAGAAAACAAAAAAAATCCAAACTCCTCTGCCCTAAAATGGGATTAGCAACAATGTTCTTTTCATTGCATCAGGAATTTACCTGGTTACCTTTCTAAGGTAGATTAAAGGTCTAATGGTTTCTGGATAATGACTATTACAGTGCATTCCAGCATAAATAACCTCAAAATTCTTTAAATCCCCCATTGGCCTCTCTATCTGTACTTCTTCTCAAAGGAGAAAGAAAATATAGGGAAACCTAATTGAATATTTGAGCAAATTTCTGCTTATATTGATGCAAGAGTCCCTGAGGTCTACCACTAATAGTGTCCTGCAAGCAACACATATTTAGTGAAGGCATATACTGACTCCCTGCTGTAATCATTCCTCCAGAGAAATTTAATTTTTAATTAAGTGAAGGAATGTTTACTTATTCTATATAGCTAATTAATCAGGACTTTATTTTTTGTTGAATACAAAAAAGGGGGAGGTTATTTAACCATACCTTTAATTAGACAAAGGGGAATTTACTTTGACTATCATTTAAAGGGGAGTATACATAGATATGTAGCTAATGCAAAAGGAAATACTCTGAAACCAAGATAGTGGATATTTCTAAATGTTTCATAGGAAAGTATGGAAACATTTGATCTTTTAATAATTAATGCAAAGCGTTTAATTATTTTGCCTTTTAAATTAGTTGATTTTCTTACATCGTTCCAGTTTTGTTCTTGGTGAGTCATTTCAGTGGGGGCCAATTCTTCATGATCCTGTTTGTGGTTTTCTTGGCAAAGATACTGGTGTGACTTGCTATTACCTTTTCTAGCTCATTTTATAGATGAGCAAGCTGAAGCAAATGGAGTTAGGTGACATGCCCAGGGTCACACAGCTAGTGTCTAAGGCCAGCTATGAATCCGCAAGGAGGAATCTTCCTGATTTCAGACCCAGCACTCTATTTACTGGACCACTTAGCTGTCCTCACATTGTTCCACACATAATATATTACAATATATGTTATATGTATTACATAATACAAAATGCCATATTTACTTTCCAGTCTTTCAATTTAATTCAAATTTTAAAAAGCATTTAATAATCATTGTTTTCAAGGCAGTATCCTAGGCCCAGCAATACAAAGACAATAGTGAAAAACGATTATTGTCTTCAAGAATCCTACATTGTATTATGTAAATAGATAAGTAAATACAATTATTTTCTTTTCCTCGTGGTTATCCCATCCATTTTTGTAGAAGAAAATCAAAGCAAAATGTTTGCTTCATCAAATATCCAATCTATTATTCCTCATGAGTCTAACTTTTTTTTTTGCTTTCATATAGTAATTTGCTGCCAGAAGTCAGGAACCTTCTCTAACTGGAAAAAAAATGTTCTTGTTAGAATGAGCAAAGAACTAATCAAGAGAGGTTGACTGGATATGTACAAGGCAAAGCTAGCACTTTTTTTTGTCTCCCTAACTATGGGGACTACCAACTATTCTCTCTAGCCTTGTCTTTCTTCTGCTCTGTAAGAATTTAAAACTCAATTTTGTAGTATTCCCCTTATTTTGGGTAGAAGCATGACTGATACCTAAGCAGTGAGAGAAAAAAAAAGACAAAACCCCAAACTCTAGTTGTTTTTGGGGGGCCGTGGGGAGGTCAATGTCTGTGTGTGTGTGTGTGTGTGTGTGTGTGTGTGTGTGTGTGTATAATTTTTGCTTTCTGGAGGGTAATTGGGGTTAAGCGACTTACCCAAAGTCACACAGCTAATAAGTGTGTCAAGTGTCTGAGGCCGAATTTGAACTCAGGTCTTGTCATTCAGTTTTGTACTAACAATCCACAGAGCAAAAACCAAGATGAAGAAGGCCTACTGTCTTGAATACTGTCATAATACCCCAACAAGATGGTTCATTGGTGAATATATCTTGGGCAAATGCTAAAATGTATGATAAACTGAACATGTAGTAGAATAGAAATTAAAGGCAGACTAGATAGGATGTGTGAAATTGTCAGTATGATAAATAAAATGGATAAATATTTACAAGAAATATAATATAATCAGTTTACTAGAATAAAAAATATAGGAGTGTTATGGGAATGAGAATCTGAAGATCTTCCTTGCCCCTTGGCCCTTTGATAGGCTTAAGTGACTCTGAGAACCTTCCTTAATTTGAGAATATATTAAGCACTCTAACAGGCTGAATGTGCTCACCTGGAGCCTGTAGAGGGAGGCTTGTTTTTCAGGAATACCTGAACCTTGTTACTTGGTAATTGGGCAGTGGGTCACAAAGGTTGTGATCTCTGACCCAGGAGAAGGCTATATATACCTTGATATGAGGTTTTGCTTTGGGGCTCACTTTGGGAAGAGTTGTGTGATTTGGCCAGATGAGACTCTGGGCAGCTGTTGAGCCCCCTGGCTTTGAAAACCCAAATGTTGGTGCTTCCGTCTCTGGCAACTAACTAGGTATGGGTGTAGTGGTCAGACAGTGGGAAGGCCTGTCTGTTGATTTGTGTCTATGTCTGCTTGTAACTTCTGTTTGTATTCTCTGATGTTTGATTGATTAAAGTAAGATTGTTAACCCATTTTGAGTTTCTTTCCTTTAAAAAAGCAGATCTAAGAACCTATTCTAGCAGCTACCCTGGGTATGCTAGGGTGCTTGTTTCTATGAGGAGGCAATTAACAACCCCATCTCAAACAGTGGAATTGTACAAGTCATAAATAAACTCTCAAAGTAGGAAAAAAGGAGATAAATTTACAAATTAATTCTATCAACTATTCAAAGAATATATAACTTCAATTTTTACAAAAAATGGAGAAAAATACCTAACATATCTTATTTTTTATGATAGAAATAGAATCCTGCTACCTAAATTAGGGAAATAAAAGCAAAGAAAGAAAACAGTAGCTATATTCCTAATGGTATCAATGGAAAAATTTTGAATAAAATATTAGCAATTATGCTGTAACAACATATGAAAAATGCATGTACTGTGACCAAATTGTATTTGTTGGGTTTTTGGTTACTTAGATACTAGGAAAATTATAAATATAGACAGTGTTAATAACAAAGACAATAGAATAAGTTTTATAACAATAGATGAAGAAAAGACTTTTTATAAAATATAAAATGCACTTATGTTAAAAAAAATACTAGAAAACAAGCATAATTAGACATTTCTTTAATATTATAGAGCATTTTTTTCTAATACCAACAGTTAGCGTTGCCTCTAATAGAGAAATGCTAAAGACTTTTCCAATAATATCAGAGATAAAGTGAGGGTATCCATTGTCATCACCATTTTATTTGATGTAATTCTAGAAATACTAGTTATAACAAGATTAAAAAAAAGGTTAGAGAGAATATGCATAAAGAAGAAACAAAGATATTTTCCCTAGATTATATGATTCATTTAGAAAAATTTAAAGGTTCAACCAAAATTAACATAGCACAATATAAAATCAACTCATAAATGTATCAGCTTCTCTGTATGTTAGTTAACAACACCCAGAAAGAGGTAGAAAAAGTATTTCAATTTAAAATCACTACAAAATATTTAAAATATGTGATTCCACTTGCTAAGACCCAGTTAGGAATTATATAGATACAACTAAAGCATTTTTATAGAAATAAAGGAAGATAAATGATTAGAGATTAATTAATTGCTTAAGGCTGAGTGGTACATATTTCCTAAAAATGATTCTTTGTGTAATTATGGGTGCAAAAATTCTTGAAAAAAGAAGGGATAAATTGGACAGTTTTGATTATATAAAACTGTAACATGTTTGTGCAAATAAATCCATTATACTTAGAATTAAATGGGAAATAGTTAACTGGGGAAAAATTTTCTCGAAAATGTCGGAAATTTAATATAAATAGTGATCTTTGAATTACCTGGGGCAAAATAAGATGATCAAACTTAATGACTTTAGAGAATAGACCTAATTTTTTATAACTGAAAAACTTTTGCTGAAATTACTTCTTTTGCACATTTTGGTATTGTCATCACAAGATTTTGACACATTCTTTAATTCTTCATGAAATCACATCACATTGAATATTAAGTATGCATTTTACTAATAGTCCATTTTCCAAACCTAATTTTTAAAAAAGTACTGCAGTGTATTTCCAGTATAGAATTTCACACAAGGAATGTCACCTACTTCATTTTTTCTTATGGATTCTTAAAAGAAAATCATCATAATCATTTTCTAATGTAACCTACCTCAGAATTCTCTTTTATAACAAAGGAAAAGAGTTAAGCAACACAAAGTAACTACATCTTACTGCACATGTAATATTTAAAAATCATCAACTCCCCATTCTCTACTTAGAGGAATAAAACATATTTTTATTATTGGTGTGTTGGAACTATCCAAGATTTATCTTTGCATTTAATTTAGGTTCAGATGCCTGTTATTTTTTTTTGTAATCTTCTTATTTACACCTGTGTAGTCATTGTGAAAATTGTTGTCATCATTCTACTGTCTTTGTCCTGCATTAGTTAATAAAAATCTTTCCATGTTTTTCTGATATCCTGTTATTAATAGAGTAATAGTGAGCTATAATAACACTACACTTTGTTAAATTGTTTCCCAATTAATGGACATTTCCTTGCTTAGTGTTTTACCATTACAAAAATATTGTCATAAATATGTTGGCATATATATGAGTCTTTTATTTCTGTCTTTGATGTTTTTAGGGGCACCTACACAGATAGTTGTATAGATATAAATATAGATATATATCAGATACTGAGATGTCTAGGTCAAAAATATAAATAACAATAACTTTTCTGACATAATTCTTAAAATGGTTGGTCTAAAACATCAATTTATATCCATATTTTATTGTCTTCATTTATATCCATATTTTCCCTGTAATCTCTCCAAAATTGTGATTTTCCATCTTTGACAGCTTTATAAAGATGAAATGAAAAATAAGTTTTTATTTATGCTAACTGTAATTTGAAGCAATTTTCTTATTGTTGACAGTTTGAATTTATTCTTTTGAAAACTATTCATATCCTTTGATTTCTTATTTATTGCAAAATGGCTTTTGGTCTCATATATTTGTATAAATTCTCTCTACATTTTAGATATCAGTCTTTAATCTGAGATGTTTCATGCAAAATTATTTCCCCACTAGAGGTTTTTTCCTTCTAGTTGCATTCATTTTGTTTGTGCAAAAGCTTTTTGTTTTTTTATAATTAAAATTGTCCATTTTGTCTCTTAATATCTCTTTTATCTTCTTTGGTTGTGATTTCCCCCCCAAATCCCCACGAAGGTTATAAATGAACTTAACATTGAGATAAAAGCTAGACATATTGAGTGGACTCTTCTATCAAAGATTTATAAGGGAACATGAACAATGAGTCTTACACTATAAGAAGTCATGGACAGGTGACAATCTGTACCTTTGGAAGACATACATGAATTAATTAAATCAGGGATATATTCAAATGTTGAAGTGTGCTTCTTGTAAGATTTCATTTGAGAAGTTTAGAACAATCATTATTATCCCCTTCCCATATATAATTTGCTTCTACGAAAATTATTTTAAGATGGTAGTACTCTTCTAATAAACCAAAGTGGAAAGTCATTAAAGACAATTTTGGTGATAACTACATTCTAACAGAAGGTGTTTCCTTACAAACTTTTAAAGTGATTTAAAAATAACAAATGCTAGCACCATAGCATTGAATATAAGCTTCTTTCACTGGCCACAAGTTCATCTTCTCTTGGTACATTAGTATTTGAGAAGAAAATCACAGAGCAGTCTTGAACATGAAGTCTTCATATCTAGAAATAAAATAAACAGCCCTGTGGTGGTCAGGAGAGATTTATGGGAGATTTTGCTCATTTAATGGCTTATCAATGTCATTCGCATATATAGCTTTAATTTCCTTTGTATTCGATATGCCTTAGAAGATCTTAATGATATTCCACTATTTGAACAATGGGATTTTATAGTGGTTATAATTCTTCACATTGGTGGAGGGGATAATTATTTTAACTATTGTACCATAACCCTGGTTTCAGAATACCCCTTTTTGCTCTTGAAGGAAGTATTCATTTTTGTTATAAGTTCACATAGAACATGAATGACATAATATAAGAAATGAAACAGTAAAAAATATCTTGACTTGAAAAATCCTGCATGTGGAAACTCACTTTTTTCATGGGTAATACAAAGAATCTTTAACAATTTAGATGCTACGTATCTGCTTAATAGATTGAGTAACGTCTATGTGATTTTGCTGCAGTTTCCTTTGCAGACTATGGGTGTCATATGCTGCCCAGGCAGGATTTTTTCAAGAAAGAGAATTTTAAAATCAGCTTCAGATAACCATAACTGGAAATAAATCTGAAGAATTAATTCACATGGTATATGCCAAAGCAAAATATTACTTTTTGGAGTATCTGTTCTGTAGTTTGAGGCAAAGCTTTGTTCTTATAGACATAATTCACATTATGTATACATTGTTCCCACATTTAGGTAGGCAGAGTAGTTGAATTCCAGTAACCGAAATAAAGCAGCTCATGCCAACAGTCCTGACGAGGACATTGGCCTCTCTTCCCCTGTGCTTCACTGTATAGCTAGTATAGAAGAAATAAGAGAGCATAGACCTCTACCTGGTGAACCTTAACCTAGCTCCCATGTGATAACCTAGTGGTATTTATGGGAAAAAGAAGAGAGCCTAGTGAGACTTGTTTATAGGACAGTAGTTTGAGGAATTTACCCATCTTTTGTGCCTTTCCTCATGTGTCTACAATTTTGTTTCCATGTATTTTGTATCCCCAAGGAAAGCCTTATTCACTGGGTGTTTATATGCACAGTATAAATCCTAGTTACAGGGAACACTTAATGATTTTCTGTTTATATCAAGAACAGCTATATCATTGACAATAGCTTCTGAGAACCCTTTCCTGTGTGTCAGAGGTCACAGGATCAAGGCAGTTGATGGTACTTGTATTTTGAAATATATACAGTTTTCCTTTGCTGATAATAACCTAAAAAATCTTCTGATACTTGTTCAGTGACGTCCTTACTGGTAATGGAGATGTTCTCAAGATTTTAATCTTCTCTTTACAGTTAGAGTTGTTATCCTGGTTCTTCCAAGCTATGAAAACTTTAGGAAATCACTTAATTCCTTGATGTTTTAATTTGCTTCTCTGTAAAATAGGGTTAATCATATTTGTACTGTCTATCTCATAGGGTTGCTATAAGGAACAAATGAGATGCCATCAAATACTTTCTAAATATTAAGTGCTTTCTAATGCATTAAGTGAAGGAACATGATCAGAGAATACAGGTGAAAACCCTAGTTCTCTTATTCAATCTTCTTGTAATTCTGAGTAAATTGCTTAACCTCTCTAAGTGCTCGGTTGCCATATCCTAGCAAGAAGGAGGTTGAACCATTTATTCTCTGAGGCTCCTTCCACCTCTCTCTAATCTAATCTTATGATTAAATGTAAGCCATCAGAACTACCATTTCTGATCCATAGTAAATAGTCAAGGACTTTTCTTATTCACTTTTTACTTTTAGGTACACATTCAGAGTGTAATGTGAATTTTACTTAGGAAAGAATGTTAATATTTTATTTATGAACATCCCCTTCAATGCTCAAGTCATATTCAGTCCTCATTTCAGTCTATTGAATGACAGTTCTGTGTTGAAAACTCCATTATGTCATTCTGTGTCTGAAAATTACAGCTATGAAATATATTGTTTCCTTCTTTCTAGTTCTCTTTTTTTTTCGGGGAAAATATCAAGATGTTTGCAAACATTTGCAATTTTTACATCCAATAGATAAAATACCTGGATAACCAACTAAATTTTCCTTAGGTCCAAATATATAACTCTCGTCACATAGTAGACGTTTAAGAAATGTTTATCAAATAAGGGTCTCATATCTAAAACATATAAAGGACTTTGTCAAATCTATAAGAATACAAGTCATTCCCCAATTGATAAATGGTCAAATGATATGACCAGGCAATTTTCTAATGAAGAAATCAAAACAATTTATAGTCATATAAAATGCTTTAAATAATTATTGATTAGAGAAATGCAGATTAAAACAACCTTTAGGTATAATTTTATACCTACCAGATTGGCTAAAATGATAAAAAGGGAACGACAAATGTTGGAGAAGATATGAAAAAATTGTGACACTAAGTCATTGTTGGTAGAATTGTAAAATGGTCCAGCTATTTTGGAGACCAATCTGGAATTATACCCTAATAGTAATTAAACTACCTATACCCTTTGACCCAGCAAAACCACTAGTTAGTTTATTTCAAAAAAATGATTAGAGAAAAAAAAAGAAAATAACCTATATGTTCTAAAATGATTATAGCATTTCTCTTTGTGGTGGCAAAGAAATGGAAATTGCAGGGATGCCAATCAATTGGAAGATGCTTGATCAAATTGTGGTGTATGATTGTGATGGAATATTACTATACTGTAAGAAACAATGAGCTTGAATACCTTAGAAAAACATGGCAAAATGAACATAAATAAGGAATAATTCACAAAATAATGAAGAGCAGAATGAACGTAAACAAGAGAACATTTTATACAGTAACAGCAGTATTGTTTTAAGAACAACTTTTCACTATTAAGTCATTTTGACTATTATAAATACCCAAATTAACTTAAAGGTTATATGAAGGAAGATACTATCTGCACCCCGAGAAAGAATTGATAAATAGAAGTATGTATAGAAAGATTTTACATATTTATACGTATTTGTGTCTAATGGTAGTCATCTCTAGGGATAGGGAGAGGAAGAAAAAAAAGAAATTTTCATTATTTTGTTGTATATTGGAAAGGAATAGGAAATTGTGCATAGTAGATTTGCAGTTTCATGTACGATCATCTATTTTATTGTACAATGTTAATGGAAATGCTTGCTTTAGTACATAAGTTAAAAATAAAATTTAAAATCCTTGTTTTTATACTATAGACTTGAGCTGTGTTTCAGTACCTCTCTTAGTAAGAAAGAGCTAACTATTAATTTCTTCCTGTTTATGCATCTTACAGGGATAAAATTCAACAAACATTTGTTAAATTTTCTTCTATATGCAATGAAGTGGGTTTGCAAAGATGGAAAGGATATAATGTTTGCCTTCAAGGAATTTACATTGTATTGGGAATGATTATAGCATCTACATAAAATATTAGAATTCAAGGAAAGTTAAGGAGGACATAATACTCACTGATGGATAAGGAAGGCTTCATAAAAGAGGTAGGATCTTGAAGTAAGACAAAATATCTTAGAGGTAGAAATAAGGAGTGCATTCTAAACCTGAGAGTTGGGTTGTTAAAATTTAGGGAGGGAGGAAGGGCAGGAAGGGAGGAAAGGAGAGAGAGAGAGAGAGAGAGAGAGAGAGAGAGAGAGAGAGAGAGAG
>NW_027186473.1:3010966-3071609 GCF_028583685.1 Petaurus breviceps papuanus
GAGAGAGAGAGAGAGAGAGAGAGAGAGAGAGAGAGAGAGAGAGAGAGAGAGAGAGAGAGAAAAGTAGAGGGAGAGAGAGAGGGAAAGAGAGGGAGAGGGAGGAGAAATAAAGTGGTTAGTATAAAAAATCTAATTTGAATCAAATATCAACTTTATAGACTACTAATATAACATAAGGATGGAAAAGTAGGAAGGGTTAATATGTAGAAATCCATCAAAATGCCATAAACACAGAATAATAATTCTAAACATTTCTCTCTATTGAGATAACATGGAGTAGTGGAAAGAATACTGGATATGGAATTAGAATTCCTGGGTTGAAATCTCCCCTGTAACACTTCCTGTGTGGTTTTAGCCCAGTCACCATTTGGCCTCAGTTTCCTCATTTTAAAAATGAAGAGGTTGGATTTGATAACATCGAGTCACTTAAATCTCCAAATGCACAAGCCTGTGATTTGACATAAAGCCAATCAATATGAAGAATTCTGTGATTTTGAAATTGGTAACAGAGAAGGAAATTTATCCTTATTTCTTGAAAATTGATGACTTTGGAATTTTAAACCACTGGAATGCTGGTGGCATAGAAGAGAATTATTTTGCAGCTCAATTTTCTAAAAACTTGATTCATAAATTGCGAGATGTTATAAAAGTAATATATAGTGACCAATGTCCTAATACTTATTTTTTCCTCATTGCCGCATACTATCTGGTTCGGCTAGACTACTTAAAAATTTCCAAATGTTAGGGAGAAAAAAGAACCATTATGCTACAGGGGAAAGAGATCTGGACTTTGCCTCAGAAGCTACTTTAAGATCTAGCTTTGCTTCATTTTCTGATGTTACCTTGGAAAAACCATACATTTCCACACATTTGCAATTTTCATATCCATTTAGAACAAGTATCTGGATGACTGACTAAAATTTCTTTATACCTGTATGTTTAACACTTTTCACATAGTCAGTGCTTAAGAAATGCTTGTTGTGAAAAATATTTGTTGGATTTTAATACATAAAATGAAGAAAATACATGGTCCAAAAGGTTGTCAGAATCAAGTGACATAATGTATGTGAATGTGTTTGTGGATTGTACAGATGGAAGGGATTGTGAAATACATGGTGGGCAATAGAGGAATAGTATTTCCAGGGAGAGGGGTCAAAACTGGCTACTTTTCCACCTGTGTAACCCTTGGCAAAACCTTTTGTTTCCCTGGACATCTTTGGGAGTCAACTTCCTATACTTTAAAATGAGGAGTTTAGACTAGATGAATTTTAAGGATTTTTCCAGCTATGAAATTTTAATCCCTTGATCCCATTTTCTGACTTTATGTTCCTAGCCCCCCTCTAGAAAATTCTTCCTAAAATAATCCTGCCAAACCTTTTTGAGTTATTTTGCTCCATCTTGTTAACTCTCATTCTCTCCCTGTATAACATGGACAATTTAGAATCTGTCTTCATTCATTTCCTCCATTGTAATACATTGTAATAAGAATATGTTGTAACTATGCTCTGCAGAATTGAGAAAATGATGCCTTCTTTGTAGAATTGGGGGATTATGGATGTGGAATATTACAAACACAGTCAGGCACAGTTAATGTGTTGGTTGTACTAACCTTTTTTTCCTATTTTGTTTCAAAATATG
The DNA here is from genome assembly GCF_028583685.1 of Petaurus breviceps papuanus. Lineage (NCBI taxonomy): Eukaryota > Metazoa > Chordata > Mammalia > Diprotodontia > Petauridae > Petaurus > Petaurus breviceps. The sequence continues at coordinate 3,012,605 of NW_027186473.1, forward strand.
GTGCACTGGATAGAAATTAAGGTGATATAGAAACAAAAATAAATAAAAGCTTCTCTGACCTATCTTGGATTAGTCTAACTGATTTTAAGAATAAATAATGGGGGGGGAGGCTAAGTGGTACAGTGAATACTGCACTGTCCCTGGAGTCAGGAGGACCTGAGTTTGAATGTGAACCTAGACACTTAACACTTATTAGCCGTGTGACCTTGGGCAAGTCACTTAACCTCAATTGCCCTGCCTTCTTCCCTCCAAAAAAGAAAAAAAAAAAAAAAAAAAGAACAAATGATGGGGGAGCAGAAAGTTTTATTTTCTTCTCAATCACAGAATAGATTATTTTGTGTGCCTGAATAAAAGAATAAAGTTGAATAAGTTGTAATTAAAAAAAAGTTTGTCTCAGTCTTCTTTACTTCTTTGAAAGCAGTAGGGCACAGTCCTATTTTTTCAGATGTCTGTTTATACCTTAGGCATCACTCAAAAAAGAAAATGAAATCTAACATAATAAAGTAGCTTAGTCAGATAATGAAATAGAAATACAAAGCTGCAGGAAAATGTAGGATTTTTCCAATTCTGAAATGAATACAGATGCTTATATCTCAATGTTATAAAGGGATATCCTTGAAAAATTCTCCCGAGAATGCTGCTTCATAAGAGAAGTTGGTCTCAGGTGTTGTTTGGGGCATATATTCTGTGTAGTTCACATTGAATTGTTATGCAAAGATGGTAGGAAATGACATTCCAAGGGGTCAGATTTCCCTATAGCTATAACTTTTAGAAATACCATCAAACCCAAGACTGTTAGTAGGGATTTCATTTTTTGAGAACAAAGACAATTCTCTGAATTTCTTATGCCCTTTAGATCTGTATTGAGGTACTACAACTGAAGAGAGGTCACTAATTACTAGCAAACAAATAATGAATTGTTTAAGCAAGATAGAGGCTGGAGGCAAGCACAGGCTGGTTTGATTGAATTTATTTTAAACATAAAGCTTTTAAATTAATTAAATGCAACTAAAATATTGCCACATATGCTTTATAAAATATATACTCAGGAAACTGGGAGCAACATGTGGTGAATCAGGAATTCTAAGTTCTAGGCAAATACTGACTAAGCGACCAATCATATCATATCACAGAATCTTAAGTGGAAGGTGAATTCAGATAACTGCATGAATATCCTCTATAACAAAATTCTAGCTTATCCAGCCTCTATTCCATGTCCTCTAGTGACAAGGAGCTCTTTACTCTCTAGTCAGTTCTAATTCAGGATACTCTCTCAAGTTGTTGGAATATTCATCCTTGCAATCAACAAAGATGTGCTTCTATGCACCTTCTAACTCTTGGTCTTCATTTCATTCTTTGTGCATAAGCAAAGCAGATCTAATCTCTTCCAAATAACAGCTTTTTAAATATTGCAAATGATTCTAATGACTCTCCATAAATTTTGTCCCTCCCCCCCGTTCTTTTTTCAAGTGTGTGAAATAAAATTTATGTGTTAGGGGATGATCTGTGGACATTTGAAACAAACAAATGAAATAATGCTGAATGAATCAGACTCCTCTGGATAATTAGGTCCATCTCATTCGTACTTGGGTTTGTCTAAATGCTTTTGGTGCAAATCAGAGACTTGGTACAACAGTCTGATTTCATCATTTACTTGGCTTGCAGAAAGTCAAATAAATCGAATATGCCTTCCATTTACCCAGCAATTTGCAAGCCCTGGTCTGAGTTTCCTCTCATAAATGTTTCTCAATAAAGTCTCTTGTCTAGGAACATTTTTCCTTGAAACTATATGATGCACTCACTTTGAATCCCAGCCACCTCTCTCTCTGCACATTTAACCCTCCATGTCTTGGAAAGTAAAAAGGTTTAGGGGTAGTTATTTTAGTTTTTGGCCAAATGCACTTTGAAATATTATATTGCTTTTCATTCACTCATAGTGAATGAAGTGCACTTACTAAGAATTATCCTCAAAGGAATTTGTCTTTGAGATCCAAGTGGAAGTTGAACAAATAGGATAGAGTCAACAAATAAATAAGTTGCATTAGTTAGTGATGTGTGATACTCATTGTAAACACTTCATTGCAATTACAAGCATAATGGACACTGTTCAATATGAAGAAAAGGTAGGTTCTTTAGAATGGGAATTTTGGAATGGGTGCTAAGTATGTACATATGTACTTTAGTATTTTAACTGTCACAGTTTTATGAGTGTGAGTACTCATTTTGCTGAAACAGACTGAAGCTTATGCAAACTTTCCATATATTTTTATTGCCTGGTCATAGGATTGTAGTATCAAAAATCTGTAGCTACATGGTACCTCAAAGACCTTTTAGTCAAATCCTCTCATTTTATGGATGATGAGACCAAGACCCAGGAAGTAAGCATCACCCAGGAAATAAATACTTAGGCTTATCTTTGTTTAAGGCCCAAGAAAAGGTCTTTAAAACTTGATAGGACCCAATAAAACTTGGACTTTGGGAATTTGTAGTTCCTTTTATGCCATGCTATGATGAGAGCTTAGAAAAGGGCTTTCGTATAAGGGAGTGGATATATGAGCATGCACACACATATATATCATGTGTTATATATGTAATATAAATGTATATGTACATGCATATACACATATGTAGATAGATAGATAGATAAATTGGCTGTTAGTTGACAAACACTTTCTATACCCAGTCATAGAACTAGAGAAAAGAACTTTTTGTTTCCATAAGCAGAATAATTTGTTGGTTCTAAGAGTCTTAACCTTCAGGAGTCAAGTTTTTTCAGAACACTAAATAATATTCAGTCTGTCTTTTGAATTCCTTTGACTGGGGCTGAATCATAATCCATTGTCCCATGCAAGTCATAGGGTTGAAATTCATATACCAGTATATGTACTGAAGAGGATCATGTGCCTTTAAAACACATTGGAGGAATATGAAGGAAAACCTTTTTTCCTTGTGTTCTTTACAAATGTAGAGACAGTAGTAGTAAGATACTGATGTGTTCCTAGATTGTTTTATCTCGCAAAGAGAAGGAAAATTAGCAGTAGCAATTCAAACTCTAAATCAAGTCTCACATAAGTGAAGCCATGTCTATACCTTAACACAATTTACTAATTATCCATCAATATTGCCTGGTCTTGGTATTATAAAGGAAATGTTTTAAAATCAAATAATAAAAGCAATAGTAACTGAGGATTATATAAGAATTTTAATGTTATTAAAGCACTTCATATACATTATCATTTGCTCTTTAACTGAAAAAAAAACTATTTTTCATTTTTCTGATTCATAATATTATTATTTCTGAATTCAGATTTTTGCCTCCAGAAAGGAAATAGTTTTCCTAAGAAGAAAGGGTATCAGAATGCTTCCTGATTTTATTCTTCAAAATTTTAGGGAGACCCCAAGTTTGAGAGGCTAGATACCAGACATATATACATAAAAAAACAAGGATTTATTTTAAAAAACCACAACAATGATGATAACAACAATAGCAACAAAACAAAAACGAGTGAGAGAGGAGAGATTGGAAATGGAAGGGAATAACCTCACAGGAAACCTGCTTTTTATTGAGCTTTTATTGTTTTTTTGTGTTTTTCTTTTCTGCATTCATTTTTTAGATTCCTTTATTCCTTGGGCAGTTAGAGGGGCAAAACAGCAGTGTTCAGATGCACACAACTCTTCTTGAAGTCTTTGGTGGACCACATCCTTCAATGAGTTTCAACAGTATTTGATCTGCTTCAAAGATATATGGATGTTGTGAATTTCTTACTCTGTGTTAGATAGTATTACAGGACAATGGATTGTGATTCAGCCTCAGAGAAAGGGATTTCAAAAGATACATTAAATGTCATACTATGTTCTGAAAGAGGGACAGCTGGGGGTGCACTAGATAGAATATCAGGCCTGGAGTCAAGAAGACCTGAGTTCAAATATGGACTCAGACACTGAGCAGCTGTGTGACTCTGGACAAATCACTTAGCCCTGTTTGCCTTAGTTTCCTCATCTGTAAAATGAACCGGAGAAGAAAATGACAAAGCACTCCGGTATCTTTGCCAAAAAAACCCTAAATGGGGTCACCAAGAGCTGGAAACAACTGAAATTATTGAACAACAACATATATTCTGGAAGAATTTGACTTCTGGAGGCTAAGACTTTTAGAATTAGCATGTTATTCTTATTTTGGAGATAAAAGGCTGTTTTTTCCCTAGCTTGATGACTGGTTGTAGAAGGACCTACATTCCTTCTAATTTTTTTAGACTAATGATAGTCTAAAATAAAGAGAGCTGGCAAAAACCTCACTCTTTCTCTCATATGGATGGGGATAGGCCTTCAATTTAGGCTTCCACTTGAAATTAATGAGGTGGCAGTGATAAGAAAAGTCCAGAAGAGAGAGGTTAAAGAATCAAAGCCATGACATCTCACCAGCTAGGAAGTAGCAGAGAAATGATGGGATACTCTAGTGTATACCCAGCAGAAAGGTAAACCTATTATGGAGCAGACCCAAGAATAGCTTGACAAACAGGTTTCTTGGTTGCCCAGTCATGGAGTCCATTCCACCAATATGATTTGGCTGCATGTGTTGATCTCATGAATTATTCCTGTATCTTCCCACTCATTATGCATATATTTCTGGGAGAGTTGAGCCACAAGTTTATGAGGGGAATGTTCTCTTGCTCCTCTTTTTATGCTGTGTTACTTAATGTCTTTGCTTTGAACAAATTATGTTCTCTGAATGATTAGTATGAGTAGATATCAGTAGGGGTTCATAAGCTACAGTTTTGAGTGGATACAGATATAGAAGATGCCTTGAATCTCTGGTAGCTTTTCTAGTGAACCTGTATATAGTAGAGGCACCCCCAGATACTGCCAAAATATGAATGGTGATGGAGCATAGGTATTAATAATTTTGTATTCTTTTCCATACTGTTAACACACAAAAGAAAATGTTAAAATTATAAACGTATAGGTGAGGCCACAGAGATTATATGGTAATGTCATATATCTTCAAAAGTTTTGCCTAATTTCTCTAAAATCCTAGAAATGTTTTCAATTTTTGGGGATTTCTTCAGGTTTGTTCATTTGTTGTATACACCCATCTTTTCAGGTTGAGAATTTATTCCCTACTGAAACTCATGTATATAATGGCAAGAACTGTCTTTGTTTTTGTATCTTTTTCCCCAATACTTAGCAGGTGACCTATATCCTGCCTCCATTTTTCAGTGTGGTCAATTGAAATTCAGTTTCTGCCAAGCAAAAATGCTGGATTTCTCTTTTTAGCAGACCCAAAATGCCTTTGCCCATTGAAAAGGGCCAGCCCAGACTCTTTGGCTATACTTTCCAATTTGGGGCTTGCAGTAGATATAACCATGTCTATCCTTAATGTCTCCTTTTTAAAAATATGTTTTTATTTCTTTAATTATTTCCCAATAATTTGTAAACATTTTAAACATTAATTTTTAAAAAAATGTTTCAAATTCTCTCCCTTGCCCCTTTCTATCTCTTCCCCACTCATTGGAAAGACAAGAAATATAATATTGATTATATATGTGAAGTCATGCAAAATGTATTTCCATGTTAGCCATGCTTCAAAAGAAAACACACATACACACACACACACACACACACACAAACAAACAACAAGCCCCTGCACTCTGAATTCATCAGTTCTCTCTCTGGAGTTGGATAGCATTTTTCATAATGGGTCCTTTGAATCATTGTCTTGATCAGAGTAGCTAAATCTTTCACAGCTGATTATCATTACAATATTGCTATTGCTGTGTACAGGGTTCTCTTGTTTCTGCTCACTTGACTTTGCTTTGGTTCATGTAAGTCCAGTTTTGGTTTCTTTTTTTCTGAAATTCTCATACTCATCATTTCTTATAAAACAATAGTAATCCATCACCATCATGAGTCCTTTTCTTTGATCTCTTTGGGATATAGACCTAGTAGTGGTATTGCTGGGGTCAAAGGGTATGCACAATTTTCTAGCCTCTTAGGCATAGTCACAAATTTTTTTCCTGAATGGTTAGACAAGTTCAAAACACCACCAACAGTGTATTAGTGTCCCAGTTTTCCCATATCTCCTCTAGCATGTAATTTTTCTTTTCTCTCATGGTGACCAACCTGAAATGTGCAAAAGTGGTATCTCAGAGTTGTTTTATTTGCATTTCTCTAATCAATAGTAATTTAGAACACTTTGTATGACTATTGATAACTGATTTCTTCTTCTAAGGACTGCCTGTTCATATCCTTGGACCATTTTTCAATTGGGTAATGGCTTGTATTTTTATAAGTATGACTCAGTTATATATGCATTTGAAAAATGAGTCCTTTATCAGAGTGTTTCTCTGGTAGATTTTCCCCGTCTTCCTGTTTTCCTTCTAATTTTGGTTGCATTTGTTTTGTTTGTACAAAAGATTTTCAGTTTCCTTTACTCAAACTTATCTATTTTACTTTCTGTGATGCTCTCATTCTCTTATTTGTTAATAAACTCTTCCATTATCCATATATCTGACAGGTTTTCACTCCATACTTCCATAATGTACTTATGATAGTACCATTTATGTCAAAATCATTTATCCATTTTTACATTATCTTGGCATGTGTTACATGATTTTGGCTTATGCCTATTCTAAACTTCTTTTTTGTTTTCCAGTAAATTTTGTCAAGTAGTGAGTTCTTACCCCCAAAGCTTGGGTCTTTGGATTTATCACACTTGATTACGATGGTCATTCACTAATGTGTATTGTGTACCTAATCTATTCCACTGATCCACTACTCTATCTTAACCAATACCATATTTTTTTCATGATAAATGCTTTATAATATAGTTTGAAATTTGGTATTGCTAGGCTGCCTTCCTTCACAAATTTTTTCATTGATTCTCTTGATATTCTTAAATATCTCCTCCCTTACCTTTTTTTTCAAAAGTATCTGTAATTCTACTAAAAAAATCTGTAATCCTAATATCACCTTACATGAAAGTAGAAGAGTGACTTAAGTCCTGTAAAGTTAGGTTGGGTCTATTTTGCAGGGGGCTCAAAGTCTTGTCAGACATGCTCTCAACCATGTTCCTTTCCTTCATTATCTTTTCTAACTCTACCTCTTCTGGAATCCCTCAGAACCTCTTCTCCCAACATCTATCTTAAACCATGGGTGAATAAAATGAAAACATGAATGCTAAAAATTAAAAAAGAGGTGGATTTTAGTCAAGATAGTGGAGAGGAGCAGGGCTTCCACATAGCTCCAGCTTCCACCTTCCCCAATTCCTGTACAAGGATCTCTAGACAAACTATGGAGCTACAGAACCTACAAAATGACACAGAGAAGCTAACCTCCCACTGAGGACAGCTTGGCAGGTCTACAGGAATTGGCCAGCACAGGGCTCTCGGAGCCAAGCCCAGGCCCACCTAAGCTGGAGGTTTTAGCCCCAGGGCAGGCCTGACCAGCCACTGGACAAAGGAACTCCAGATCACCAGCAACTGTAACCATTTCCAGAATTATCAACACACAGATGCTAAGGACAAAGTGAGAGGTCAGTGGAGTATGGACTTTGGGACCCTGTAGTTCGGAGTACATCAGCTTTTGCCCCCGGGGTGAGAAGCCCCTGAGGGCTATGAGCACAGCCCCCACCAAGTGGCAGCTTCAGTTCCTGGCCTGCAGAGTGTAGGGGAACCAAGCACCAGTCTGAAGGGTAATCACTCTTGCTTTAACCTGCTTGTTTCTGGATTGTAGTCTAGGGTGAAGGTCCTGGGGTGTGTGACCAGCTTGCCAGAGCATGTGGAGGCTTCAGAGAGGGCACCCAACTAATACCTCTGGCAGCTGAGAAAACCCCAGCATTTGGTACGAAGCTCCCCTGTCTGGTAGCAGAGTCCTACTGTGGCAAAAGGCCTAAAAGTCAAGTAATTGAGTGGCAACATGCCTAGGTAAAGGAAGTAAAGCAAACAGAAAACTTCAACATTAGACTCCTATTCTGGGGACAAAAAGGACCAAAACATGGAACAGGAGGAAGGCAGTGAAGTCAGAACTCCTGCACCAAAAGCTTCAAAGAAAAATACAAACTGGTTACAGGCCATAGAGGACCTTAAGAAGCAGATAAGAGAAGTGGAGCAAAAGTTGGGAAGAAAACTGAGAACAATGCATGAAAATTATGAAATGAGAGTCAACAGCCTGACTGAGGAAAATACACCTTAAAAAATAGATTAACTCAAATGGCAAAAAAAAGGCTCAAAAAGGCAATGAGGAGAAGAAGCCTTAAAAAGCCAAATTTGCTAGATGGAAAAAGAATCTCAAAATCTCACTGAGGAGACTCATTCTTTCAGAATTAGATTAGAGCAAATGGAAGATAATGACTTTATGAGAAATCAAGATGCTGTTAAACAGATCCAAAAAAATGAAAGAATAGAAGGCAATGTGAAATATCTCATTGGAAAAGCCACTGACCTGGAAAATAGATCCAGGAGAGATAATTTAAAAATTACTGGACTACCTGAAAGCCATGATCAAAGAAAGAACCTAGAAGTCATCCTCCAAGAAATTCTCAAGGAAAACTGCCCAGATATTTTAGAACCAGAGGGCAAAATAGAGGTTGAAAGAATCCACCGATAACCTCCTGAAAAAGATCCCAAAAAGAAAACTCTTGGAATATTATAGCCAGGTTCTTAAACTCCCAGATCAAGGAGAGATTATTACAAGGATCCAGGAAGAAACAATTTGAATATTGTGGAAACACAATCAGGATAACCCAGAATCTGGCAGTTTCTACACTGAGAGATCAAAGGGCTTGGAATATGATATTCCAGAGTTCAAAGGAGCTGGGATTAAAACCAAGAATCACCTACCCAACAAAACTGAGTATCATCTTTCAGGGGAAAATATGGTCATTCAGTGAAACAGAGGACTTTCAATCATTCTTGCTGAAAAAAACAGAGTTGAATAGAAAATTTGACATTTAGATACAAGAAGCAAGAGAAGCATGAGAAGGTAAACAGGGAAAATGAATCATAAGGAACTTATCAAAGTTGAACTATTAACATTCTTACATGGAAAAACGATAGTTGTAACTGATGAAACTGTTCTCAATATGAAAATAGTTGAAGGGAATAGAAATATATATGTCTATATCAGAGGATATATGGGTATATGAATACTTATGTGAATGTGTGTGTATATATGTTTACAGGTATACATAGATAGAGGGCACAGGACCAATTTAACTGGAAAGGGTGATACTTAAAAGGTGAAATTAAGAGGTAACAGAGGAATATAATGAGAGGAGATGGGTAGAGACAGAATGGGGTTAACTATCTCATACAGAAGAGGCAAAGGAAAATGATTACAAAGGAGGGGAAGAATAGGAAGGCAAAAGGGAATGGGTCAACCTTATTCTCATTGAATTTGGCTTGAGGAGGGAATGAAATACACACTAAATAGGGTATCTCACCCTCCAGGAGAGTAGGGTGGGAAGGGGATGAGAGGGGGGATGATGGGAGGGAGGGCAGGCTGGGGGAGAGGGCAGTTGGGAGCACCCACTTTTGAAAAGGGACGTGATCTAAGTAGAGAACAGAACAAGTGGGAGGTGGGATAGGAGGGAGGGAAATATAGTCAGTTTTTTACAATATATCTACTATGGCAACGTTTTGCATTAGCAATACATGTACAACCAATACTGAACTGCTTATCTTCCCAGTAAGGGTGAGTCACAAAGGAAGAAGAGAATGAATCTGGAAGTCAAAGTTTTAAAATCAAATATATATATATATATATATATATATATATATATATATATATATAGACACACACACTATTATTAATGCTATTTTACATGTAATTGAGAAATAAGGTATACAAGCATTGGGGCATAGAGGTCCACCATACCCTATTGGAAAAGTCAAAGGGGTATGGCAGACGATATGGAAGAGATCAAACTGGAGGAGGGGATATCCTGTGGGACTGCTATTTTGGGGTGGTGGGTAGGGGAAAAACGGGGAGAAAATTTGTAACTCAAAATATGGCAGAAGTGAATGATGTAAATCAGAAGTTATTAAACATTTGAAAAATGAAAAAAATAAACAAGGTATGTTGTGATCATAAAAGAAGGTTTACAAAGAAATTAAAAAGCTTTTTGTCAACATCCATCAGTTTATTTCAGTGGATGCTGTCCTATTAAGACTGAGCATTTCTTGTGAAAATTAATTTAAAAATATCTATTGGATTATCAGTAAGGAACATACAGTGAGAACAGGAATAGAACTACTAAAAGCTAATAAGACATGGGACTGAATGACTCCCAAACATTCATTTTTAAATTACTACTTCTTCTAAACCTAACACCTTAAGTCAACTCATGAGTAATTATACTGGAGAAAGCAATGGGAATCCTGATTAATTGGGGTTATACCCCAATTAACTATAGTATTCCACTAATCAGTGCTTCTCAATTTCTTTATAAATATTTAGAACAAGGGGATTGAATTAAATAATCTATAATTTCCATTTATATCTCAAATTCCATACTTCTGTTTTATCAAAAGAAGATGTCAGGTTTCTCTAGATACTACTGTCATCTTTCACAGGACTGGTGTTAATGTAAGCATTCCCTCCAACAGTGCCGAACCCAAGTCATCCATGCTTTCTTGCTCTGCATCTCTTATCCATACCCTTCTATTAAAAAAAAAACAAACAAACAACAAAACTCTACCCAACATTTTGGGGCCCTTACTTTAGATCTCTTAATTTTGAGTGGAAATTAAAGGAATATGAAAGCTAGCTATCATACCTAGTATCCCTTATGCAGATTCCCCTGTGCTGTACAATAGACATTAAAAAATAAGTTTTATTGATGCTTTCTGTTTTTAAACAATTGTTCTAGAAATGTCACCTCCTTCCTTATAATCAATACCTTCCTTTATAGGAAGGAAAGATAGTCCAACAAAAACTGATAGAGTTACTACTTCTGACAATGCATACATTCTGACCTAGAAGGTCCTATCTTCCTACCATAAGGAGGAAGGTGTATTTCATTACTTCTTCTCTGGGACCATCATCATTTTTTCAGTTTCTCTGATTTTGTTTTTCTTTTAGTGATCTTTTCATTTATATCATTACTAGTAATTGTGTATGTTGCTTTTATGATTCAGTTCATTTTTTGCATGAACAAAATCACTGCAGCTAATATAAGAAGAATTGTAAAACTGGATGAAAAAAATCTGCATTAAATATCTCTAAAAGGGTTTGAGAGCTAAGGTATATAAGGAATTAACATAAAGAGACATTTTCCATTTGATAGGGAGGTAAAAGATATGAGCATACTTTGAGAACTAGAGGGGACCTCAAGGTCTTGTGTTCCAATGACCTCTTTGTACAGATAAAGGAATGAAGAGCATAGGGAAGTGAATTGACTTGTACAAGTCACACGGTAAGGTACAGAGACAAGATTGAACCCATGTTGGCTGACTTCAAATCTAATGCTCTTTCTTCTGTACCATTCTGCTTCTTAATTAGGCCTCTCTCAATGAACAGTTCTTTAAAAAAAAAAAAAAGGAATTGCAGTTAAACAAATGAAAGATTCCTCCCAATCACTAATTATAAGAGAAAGGCAAATCAAAACAACTTTGAGGTTTTACCTTACACCCAACAAATTAGCAATGATAAAAGGCTTTTCAATGGAGATGTTTAAATTGTGCATGTGAAAGAAATTAGACATTTTATTTTCTCTAATATTAGAACCATTACAGTTAATTTAAGCATTTTTGTTACTCTACTGCAGTGAGAACAGTGAGTCAGTTCTTTTATTGATTGGCTGAAGTTAGATAATTGAATGTTCTTCAGTTTAATAAAAACACCGTAATGGAAGTATTCCTTTAATTTGAATTTGTGTGGGGTTGTTCTGTGAGATATGAAAGCAGTGGAAATCTTGACTTTTGAGTAGCTGTGTTGGAAAGGAATGTGAATGTCATTTTTTTCTGACCTACAGAAAACCTACAGACCTATGAAAACAATTCTAGTAAAAATTTACTAAATTCCAGCTCTTGGGTGATCTTCTCTGTTTCCTCTTTGAATTTGTATTTAGATGCAAATATTCTTCAAAAATAAAACTGGTAGTAAAACAAACTTTTAATTGGTAGTAGGAGAAGGGAAGACAGGCAGGAATCAGTTAAAATTAAGTATTCCGTGTCCAAAATCTTATTAGATTCAGCCTACCAGAACCTATAGATTATAAACTTTGGCTTATTGTTCCCATTTGTTTCAAGTTATAGAGGATAGTCATTAGGTAAAATGAATGCTATAATTAAGGAAGCATAAATGCAGTTTGTGTACCCCAAACCTCAAATAGTTCTCCTTTATCTTCAGGTGGAATTCAGAGCTCAGCTTAGCATGATTCCTATAATATTAAATGAATGAAAGAAGCTGTGCTAATACTCAATATTTTATGGGGATTTGCTTTGATATTTTATCAGTAAAATGGAGACTCTTTTAGGCTTAACCCTTTAGTGCTGCTTTTTTTTAAGTTTTATTTTTCTTCTGACAATGAATTGTAAATTTATGCTTTGACACTCTAATGTAAATATGAAGTTGGCAAAAATGTCTTCTATGACTCTTGCCTGCTTTTCATCTGTTTGGTCGCCCCGCCCCCCCCTACCCTTTCCCCAAATGGGCCTTGGGATTCTATTGCTTTCTGCTAGATCTCTCACTGCACCTTCCCCATCAAAGACATGACTTAGGCCTGAGATTTTTCCCTCTTCTTTCTCTACTTATTTGTCTTATATCTTATTCCTTTGTTTTATTTTGTTTTGTTTTGGAGGCGGGGGAGGCAGGCCAATTGGGATTAAGTGACTTGCCCAAGGTCACATAGCTAGTGAGTGTTAAGTGTCTGAGATTGGATTTTAACTCAGGTCCTCTTGACTCCAGGGCCAGTGCTCTATTCACCATGCCACCTAGCTGCCCCTATCTTATTCCTTTGAAGATGTATTGTTTTATAGTTGACAGTAGAGTAGTGAGATCCTATCAAAAAACAAACCTTCATTATCTACAATGTACCAGGCTCTCAACTGGGTACTGGCAATATAAAACCAAACATGAAATAGTCCCTGCCCTCAAAGTGCTTTTACTCTAACTTGGGAGACATATATGTGAATATAGAGACATATAAAATATATGCAAGATAACTTATTGGAGGAGAGCACTTGCAAAAATCTCATGTCTAAGGTAATGTGGAAGATGAATCTCAGTGGGAAAATGTGAGGAAGACAACAGTACAGGTGAAAGGGAAAGAAGCTCTCAACTAGGATGGTGATTTGTAAGGGGAACTAAGCCTTTTTACCTTACAAGAGTATAAATTAAGATATGGCAAATGACTTAGATGTGTGGAGTGAGAAACAATGCAGAGTCAAGGAAGATACAATGGTTGCCAACCTGGATTACTGGAAGGATGGCACCCTTGAGAGGAATAGGGAAGTTAAGAAGAGGTTGATTTTGGAAGAAAAAAAATGATGATTTATGTTTTGGGCATGTTGAGTTTGAAATGCTTATGGCTCATCCAGTTGGAAATGCTCAAAAGCAGATTGTAATTGAGGTATTAGGACTCTGGAGAGAGAGTAGTTCTGCATATAAAGATCTGGAAGTCATCTGCAGATCATCAAAACTTATGGGAACTGATGGAGACACCAGTAAGATAGTGTGGAGAGAAGAAAGTCCAAGGTCTGTGACTTGGGGCATATTTAGTGAGTAGGCATTATATGGATGATGATTGAATGAAGAAAACTGATTCAGAGTGGTCCAATCAGATGGGGGGAGAATCATGAGAAATGATTGTCAGGAAAAAACAGAGACAAAAGAATATCCAAGAAACAAAGTTGGTTCACTCTGTCAAATGCTAAAGAAAGGTGAAAGATGATTGAAAAGAGGTCATTAGTTTGGTGATTAAGAGATCATTAGTAGTTTTGGAGACAGTAGCTAAAGTTAACTAAGTTCAGAATCCAGGCTCTAAAGGTTTGAGAAGTGAGAAGAAAGGTGTAGTCATTTATTGTAAATATTAGCTAATTAATTAATTAAGTTTTTTTTCTTCTAGGAATTTGGCTTATGATATCCAGGAGAGATATAGTGTGCTAGCTTATGGGGATAGTTGGGTCTAAGGAGGGTATTTTTTTTTTCTTTTCTCAGGATGTGAGACTTGAGTTTTCCCCTAGGGAGCAGGAAAGAAAATTGCACATTATTAGGTAGAGACCAAAGTCAAGAGAAGAAAAAAAGGAAGAAGAGAGGATAGGAGGAGCTATTGATTGGAGAAAGAGAAAATGGGATCTAGGATACAGGTAGAAAGGTTATTCTTGGCAAGGAATATGATCAGGGGATCATTGCTCAGTAAAGAAGAAAATATTGTAAGATGATGTTCAGAGCTAATGAGAAGAGCAGGAAAAGAAGGGACTCACAATGAATGATTTTTATTTTCTCCATAAAGCATGAAGATAGGACTTCAGACAAGAAGATGATGATAATGCCAAGAAATATAGTTTCTAAATAAAATTTACTCTATTGATAGTAATTAGGGAATAGCTAGCATAAAGAGTCCTATAACTAATCAGATGTCCCCAAATGGACTTAATTTTACTCTTCTTCATCTTTTCTTTAGTTTGTTTTCCCTCTTTCCTTATTTAAAATAAAAAAAAAAGTTTTTAAATCCCCTCTTTGTCCTGATGTTTTCTCTGTTGAAAACCTCCCTATTTTACCTTTTTTTATCGTTTTTTCATGTATTTTCTCCATTCCTGTTTTCTTTCTTTTTTTTTTTTTTTTTTCTTTTTGGAGGTTAATTGGGGTTAAGTGACTTGCCCAAGGTCACATGGCTAGTTTTTGTGTTAAATTGAGGCTGGATTTGAACTTTCCTGACTCTAGGGCCGGTGCTCTATTCACTGCGCCACCTAGCTGCCCCTTCCCTCCTGTTTTCTTTCTTTCCTTTTTTCTATATCTTTTCTTTTGTTTGGGGCCCCTTAATCTCTGGATCCTTAGGTCCTTATATATCTGAGACAATTATCTTGTATATTTCTTAGACTTCAACTACAGAGCTTAAATATGGATTTTATTTATCTTTCTAACCCCTACAGCTCTTAGTATAGGGCCTAACGCATAGTAGGTGTCCAACAAATGTTTGTTAAATTGAATTAAACATGAATTTTGTGTATTGGAAATGAATAAGCATCACAGAGGTGATGTAAACTCACTGAGAAATAACCTATCATGCCGACCTGCCACTGGTTTTTTAAATTTAGACAAGATGTAAGGAATGAGAAAACAAGTCTCATCAAAATAACCCTATGTTAACAAGTCTTCCTTTGGGGTTTTAGAGCTCTGTGTTTTCTGAACAAAAATGTTATTATGAGTGCTTAATTTCCCTACTGATTTTCTTGGGATTGAGTCAGAGAAAAATTTTGTTTGAACATGGGAATGAGTTCATCTGTCTACAGGCCTGGTCCTATTTAAAATGTGTAATGGTAAAAAAAAATCTAATGATAAAACAGGACCCACTTTAGCATGGTCAAGAAGATATGGTTATGAAATATGAAATCAGAAGTTTGGGGTGGGTGTGAGCATACTAAATTAAAGTTTTCAGGAGTCAAAGTCCAACTCATTAACCTAGAAAGGATTTTTTTTTAATTTAAAACATGTATGTACATTTAAAAGTTGGAGGAGATACAGTGACTTTGGCCACCATATCTGCCCAACCTGCCACCATGAGTTACTTAGTTTATAGTACCTGGCTTCTCATATCTATTCTTCCTTGGGACCCACCTTGTTTATGTATATATAAAAATATGTACATATACATATACTCTCTCTATATATAATGCACATATACAAAAATACATATATACGTGCATGCTGCGTTCCATACATACACGCATGTAACATATATGTGTGTGTTTACACACACATAATCAGGGTTTCAAAATAAACCAGGAAACTGTTGGAGCTTTGTCATTGCTCATTTGTTGTTGTTTTTGTTGTTTGAACAGTCCCTATGATTTCCTAGGTGCTCTGATGCTGTCCACAAAGGATATTCTCTGCCAGTACAGATGGGCACTTTCTTTGAAATTTGCAATCTTTAGAGGGCTGCCTGGGGTATTGAGGGATTAAGTGACTTGCAAAGGGTGCAATATAGACAGTATGCATCAGAAGGGAACTTAACCTAGGTCTTCCTACTTCCAAACGCTGCTCTCTATCTGCTTTTCCATGTGGCTTCTCTGCTGTTACATTTTTAGCTGAAAGCTCAGTGTCTTTTTCCTTTATCTCTTTGATTTGTTTTAAGGGCCCAGTTGTAGAACTAGGGGAAATAATATCCAATGGCTCTCTCCCATAAGGTGGGCTGGGTCTGTTTCTTCAGGCTTTGACTGGAATAGGCTTTTTAACTTCAGAAGAAAGTTTTGCAGCCCAGATATTGAACTCTTTAGAACACTGAGCAGGCTTAGCTAACCAGTATTCTCTAGCTTAAATCTACTTTTCACCAAGAATACACCTTGTTTTCCTGGTAGATTGCTGAACAGGAGAGAAAATACGATATGGAGGTAGATAAATATGATGGTTTTAATGAGTCTTTACTTACTATTCAGGACACCTCAGTCATAGAGCAAAGTCCCCCAAAACTGAATTTATTAGTTCTTATAGAAGTTATCATTCTTTATAACACTAAAAGTAAATTCAGAGGGGAGGGCCTTATCTTGCCTCTGAATTGCCTTTGTGTGTGGCTAGCAATATATCTTCCTTCAACATGAACATGTAGATATAGGCCTTGACCCTATATCCTAGAAAGAGATGACATCTTTTCTTGAGGAATATAAATTAGCTTACCTGGCCAGAATTTAATGTTTAACACTGTTAAAGATAAATGCCACACACATTAAATTTATATCACACACATACATACTATATACATATATACATCTATACATACTAAATACATATTTAAGATGGAAGTCATATTTAATAGAATATACACATATATTTCACATATATTATAAAACACATATTTATAGAAGTTACTCTTAGCTATTGTATGTGGTCATTAGCTAAAAGTACTAAACAATATTTAGAAATGACTGTTACTTTTATACAAGTAGGCTAAGCTTTTCTGCTTATTTTGTTTAATTTTTTCCCTTCCTAATTCTTTGCCATCTGTATTCAACAACAAATTTGAATTTTGTCCTGGTACTTAATAGTGTTTAGTTCTCAAAAAAACAACTTGCTTAATAAAGTTTCTCTCTCTCTCTTTCTCTCTCTCTCTCTCTCTCTCTCTCTCTCTCTCTCTCTCTCTCTCTCTCTCTCTCTCTCTCTCTCTTTTTTCTCATTCCCTCCCTCCCTCACCTCTCTCTTCCCCTTTCTCTCCCCACAACCCATACACACACACACACACTAAAGATAGAGGCCAGAATCTATGATCACACCAATATCCTTCACTTATGACCCAGAGCTAAGGTTTTCTTCATTTTCTCTTTTTCCATGCACATGTCTCCCCATAGATTAGTCATTAGTCATGGTCTTAAAAAAAGTGAAATAGGAATAATCTATAGTTTTTACCCTGCTCAGTGCCCTTCTACACATAACATATTCACTTGTTCCATTTTCCTAGTTCCTACCAATAAGGGCCAGCCCTGGATAGTCTAGGACACAAGGCAGTATACTATCAGGTTGAATAGAAAGATGGAACTTAAAGGAAAACCCTTCTAAGGTCATTGGTACAAGACAGAGAGATAATGGATCGAAAATGAACTCCAGTGTGATGCAAATCCTTTGAGACCAAGAACCATATGCTAGTTCTTGTGTTCTTAGCACCTAAGCCAGTGCACTGGACTTAATAGACAATTAGCAAGTGAAGAAAAAATACATTACAATGATTCCCTGGAATCTGAAAATTTAGTGATAGAATGAAGGGAATTATAAAATGAAGAGAAACTGCTAGGTTGAGAAAGACTAAGTGATAGGACAGTGGCTGGGAGAAGAAGCCTGTGACTTTTCTGACATGAATTCACATTTACCTCAGAAAATTCACAGTTAAACTATTCAGAATTGAATCAGTTCTGTTTTGAGGGAGAAAAGTCTCAATAATTAGTTTCCCATTTTTAGCTGAGGAAAAAAAACATAACTTGAAATGGTTATAGAAGAATTTTTCAAGTCATTTGGCAAAGGAGGGAGCCAGAAAAAGCTGTGTCTCCCTCTGAAGTCTTTCTGAGGTTACATTGTACAGAACTCAGGCAAGAATGTTAAAACCTTTTGCCTCAATGGCTGCATATTGGCTGTAGGCGATTTCCAGAGAAGGGAACTTTGAGATGTTTATCAGTAGATAAGTATAAACACTTAAATTTGGGGAACTCAAAATTGGGTGGACCCAAAACAAGATCTAAGTAAAATCTAAGCATTCTCTGCAACCATCTAAGTTGTTTGGTCTGATCTCTGCCATAAGCATAGGATTAGATAATTTTCTAGCCATGTAAAACTAGGTTCAAACAATTTAAAGATTACTAAGGTTTTCCAAACAGTATAATAATATTTTTATACTCTATCTTGGTAGATCTGCCTCACACAAAACCATTTTGGGGTTGCAATTTATAATATTCTTTAAAAATTATTTGATAAGAGTTTCAGAGATTAAGTACAGTTTACTTGAATTCATCAGAGAGAACAATTTTGACTTAAATGTTGGTGTATCTTAAAGAACAATTTTCTTAAGTCATTCAATCTGGTGTAAAACTAGGCAACCACCTTTTTTAGATTAAGATATTCCCACTCTAATTCAGATTACCATTTCTAACTTATTTTCTAGGTATTTATAGTTCATTTTTTAACTTTTACCCAGTTTCCTAGTAGAAAATATTTAAACCGTTGGGAAGAAGCAATAGATTTCAATGCAGGTCAATATTTTTCAAGAATTTTATTAGCTATTGATAAGATTCCCATTGTTAATGTAATAATGGAAAGAGATTCAGACTGTTAGAAATAGTTAATTTCTTAATCTTTTATTTAAGAGAAAAAATGAGGCCTTCATATGATTTCACTAAAGGCCTAGTTCATCTTTGCAACTCTAGTATTTATAATAATACTTAACACATGGAAGGCAATTAGGCACTTAAAGATACTTATTGATTCATTATTTGTAAGGGTCCTTCATAGAAAAAATGAGAAGAGATGGGGAAAATGAAAAAGGAAAGAAAAATTCTTATTAAATCAAGAAATACTATAAGGTCCTCAGATAAGATGCCAAAAGAGAATCATCATGTAATAAATAGACTAAAGGTCCCAAAATAAAGAATGAAGTATCCAAAAGTACACCAAGGGTGTTTAAAATATCTACTTTTTTTTTTCTTTTTGGAGGGGGCAGGGCAGGGCATTTGGGGTTAAATGACTTGCCTAAGGTCACATAGTAAGCGTTAAGTAACTGAGGTTGGATTTGAACTCAGGTCCTCCTGACTCCAGTGCTGGTACTCTATTCACTGTGCCACCTAACTGGCCTGTGTTTAAAATATCTAATAAAATAATGTAAGGACCCATATGTACAAAAATGTTTATAGCAGCTCTTTTTGTTGTGGCAAAGAATTGGAAATTAAGGGGGTGCCCATTTATTGGGGAATGGCTGAACAAGTTGTGGTATATGCATGTTATGGAATACTATTGCGCTATAAGAAATGGGGAGCAGGCAGTCTTCATATTTACCTGGAGAGGTTTAAAAGAACTGATGCTGAGTGAGAAGAGTAGAACCAGGAGACATTTGTACACAATTACAGACACAACGTATGTGTGATGACCAACTTTGATAGACTGGACACTTCTCAACAATGCAGGGATATAAGTCAATCCCAAAAGACGCATGATGGAGAGAAAAACGTGCATCCAGAGAAAGAACTAGAAAGAACTAAATTTATATCCAGGTGGAAGCAAAATACCTGATCTTTTTCATTTTCTTATTTGATTTTATGTCCTCTTTACCATTTTTCATTCCAGCTGGTACAATCCATCCTTATAACCTGACCATTGTATAATGTGAAAGTATTTACAGATCTTATACTTGATTATAAGCCGGCATGGGGGGAGGGGAGGGAGGGAGACAAAATGTGAAATTCAAGGAATTGTGGAATTGAATCCTGTAAACTAAAAGGAAACAAACAAATTAATAAATTAAAGAATTAATTAATAAAAAAATAAAATAATGTAAGGAAAGGTTTTGGTGTGAATTTAAAGCATCTGCTCCAAAACAAAACAAAACAAGATGGCTTAGACTAGAAGTTGGGAAAACAACAGCTACTGCACAGGTGACACTGAGAAAAGGAATGGAAGAGATGGAATTCAAAAGTTAAAGGTTATAAAATTGGAGGGACATGTGAAAAAATATGATATGAAAAACTACCTACCTTATAAACAAGACTTGAAAACATATTCAAAGAATCATTGGTCATTCAGGAAAGAAAAATGATGAAACTGTATTTCAGGAAATCATAAAAGAAAACTGCGTAGAAATACTGGAACCAACAAGTAAAAAAGAAAAGTTATTATGACACTAGCTCATAAGACATTTCTAGATTGGAATCCCATATTTTACTCATCAAGAAATATGATTGCCAAGGTCAGATAGAAGAAAATGTTGCAAACTACCAATGAACAAAAGAACTAAGTTTCATGTACAACATGAATTAAAAAAATAAAGGAAAGAAATGTATAGAATATGTTGTACCAAAAAGTAGAAGGAAATGGCTTGCAGTAAAGAGTAACTCATTCTTCAAAACTGATGATAATCCTACAGTAGCTAAAATAAATATAAGAAATTTGAGTTAATGTGAAGATAGAGTAGAATTTATTATGTCTTATGTGAATTCAGAAATGCAAAACTGATAACCATAATATCAGATAAAACAATGATATAATGATATCATCAGCAGAGAAAAGCAGAAAACATTTTCCTTACATAGCACCACAGATAATGAAACACTATCAGTATAAACATACATACAGCAAATTATATACTTGATAACTTCACAAACCTTTTTTCAGATCAAATCTAATATAAATCCAAAGAATGAAATTAAGCATCTGAAAGAATAACAGAAAATAGTATAGAATTTTAATGATTGTTGAATGGAAATATTTGAGAGCCCTTATTTTTCTATATTGCACGTCACCTTTAAAATTGAATGTGTGATAGAACATGAAAAATTAAAACAATAATAAATGGAGTAAAACAAAAATATTAAATCACTCACAAACCATAAATCAAGAATTAAAATCAATAAAGAAAACATGAACAAGGAATATGGATCTATTTAATTCACTAAAGAGCTATGACTTGGATGTTAATGCAAATTAGAGTTGTTCTTTATGTCCCAATACATATCCCTGTGTTTTTCTTCTCCTTATCCGCCTATAAGTTCACCACAGAGGGTTCACCTAATGTACTCTATTTCTTTTAGCATTATAAAGATACTGACTGAGCACTATCTACTCATTGTCTCTTGTTCTTGTCACATAACCAGCTCATCTTTTTAAATCATAATTTTCTTGGATTAAAGTACTTTGACAGTTCTTATTTCCTATATATTAAGTATAATATACATCTCTACATCATCCTCTGAGTGAGTCCATAGTAAAATTTTTTGGAAAGAATAAGCAATTCTATTAAATACAATGATAATAACAAGACAACATATTAAAATAGGTGAGATATAGTGAAGGTAGTTTTCAGAGGAAAGTGTATCTCAGTGAGCAGATTTTTTTTTTTTAAGCAATCAGGATTAAGTAACTTGCTCAAGGTTACACAGCCAGTTATTTCTGGGTGGGTGCTAAGTATCTGAGCCTGGATTTGATCCCCAGGTCATCCCGACACTGGGGTTGGTGCTCTTACTCGCTGAGCCACCTGGCCACCCCACGGTGAGCAGATTTAATGAAGTAGAGAAACAGAAGAAAAAGGAACTGTGTATTCAATTAAAAGAATTCAGAAAGTAAAACTCAGTCTAAGTAATAAACTCCAAACAAGTATAATACTGAAAATTTAAAGTGAGACAAATTCGAATGAAAAACCATAGAGCTGATATCAACGTGTACCTAAGAACTGGGAAGTACTTTATATAAAGCAAATATATACATATTTGTGTATATGTATAATATGTGTATGTATATACACACATGTATGCATGTGCATACATACATATCTATAAACTATCTTTAAAAAATTTTTTTGGGTCTTTATTCCTTTAGTTTTAGTTTACAAGATTCAGTTCCACAGTTCTTTGAGTTTCAAATGATCTTTCTCTCCCTCCCCTCCCCCCCGCCATGGTGGCATACATTCAAGTATAGATCTGCAGACACTTTCACATTAGACATTAGTTAGGTTATAAAGAAGGATTGTATCGGATGGAATGAACAGTGGGAAAGAGGAAACAAAACCAAACAGCAACATTTTTAAAGATATTGAGACTATATTGGAGAGACAGAACCGGCATGGGAGTACAATGATGTTTGGCTGACACATTTTCTCTCTTATTGCGTGTATAAACTGAACACTCAGCTTGTATAGGGAGAGTCTACCTTGCTTTTTAGATGTGGGGCCTTATATTAAGACATCTCTAGGGTTAGTGAATTTCTAGAAGAGGAAGTGTTCTCCTTAGGCTTCATCAAGAAGGAGTTATGCCAGACTATTCCAGTTTGTATATATTTGTACACAGGGTTACTAGACAGGCATATTATCATTATCATCATCATTATTATTTTGTTCTCTTCTAGCCTTTGTTATCCTCTTCCTCTGTATTCTCTTTCTTGATATCTCCTGGGTGTTTTGCTATGGTCTTTATGCAAATGACTCCTAGATCTCCATATCAGCTACAGCCTTTACCCTCGATCTTCAGTCCCATTTACATCATTCAATCATATATGACATTATGTAATCATCAATTACATATTAAAGATTCCTGGAAACATTTCATAATAAAGATGTCTAAAACTGAGTTCATTTTCTTTTCTCCAAAATATAAATCTATTCAAAACTTTTATATTATTTTCCAAGACACCATTCTTCTAGTTTCTTAGGCTCATAATTTTGGTGGTGTCTTGGGCACCTATTTGTACATTATATCCATTCAGTTGTGGTATCTGACCACTTCTGCTTCCACAGTCTCTCTTAAATCTGATGCCTCTTCTCTACTCACACAGATACCACTTGAGTTCACGCCCTTAACACTTCTTGCCTTCCTAATTGATCTCCCTGACTCATCTCTTCCTCTTCCACATGCAAAAGTAATTTCTCTCAAGTACAGATATGACTGTGTGACTGCACTACTTCAACTCAGTGGCTTCCTTTTGGATAGGATAACAAATAAATATCTCATTTAATCATTTAAAGCCCTTTACAATCTGGCCCCGGTGAATCTTTCTAACCCAAGTGGACATGACTCCCTTGTCTGACCTGTGCTATGTAGTCAAAATGACATTTTTCTCTATTTCTCATACAATGCAAGCCAGCTCCTCTCCCTGAGCCAAAGCCTTGGTTTTCCTCTTATACTAGGAAGCTATACCCATAGACAATGAAGAATGTTCATGATGGTAGTGTTTTTTTCTGCATCAATTTCATATTTTCTCTAGAAATATGATAAAATATCTACCCTTGGGTCAGAAATATGTAACCATATCCTCTGCTTTGAATTTTTCCTATCACATTTTCAAAGTGTATTTATTAATCCTTGATTCAGATATTCCAATCTGTTTCAGGAAATTAAGTTCAACACTCGTAATTCTTTCCCAAAGAACTACTCCTTACTATTGCAAAATATTCCCCCTCAGGCAGAAATGAGAGAATAGGGCATTGTAACAGCAGTGATGACAGCCTACCTATTCTTTCCATAATGTAAAAGGCAGCATATTGTAGTGAGTAGAGTGTTAGATTTGGAGTAAAGAGGACCTGAGTTTGAGTCTTACCTCTGATATGAGCTGGGTGAACACTGGCAAGACACAATCTCTTTGAACTCAGGCAGCTCTTTAAACAAGTAAATACATTGATATTTGGGTTGACATTGGTAGAAGGAGTTCATTTACTGACAGAATCACAGTTTCCTGATTTCTGAACACAGAAGTATATAGGGAATGAATCAAAAACCCTCTTTTCTGTTAGCTTTATGTAAATGAATCAAGTTCATTATAGACTATTGTAGGAATTAATCTGAAATTTTTGTCAAATAAAACAGGCTAAAAGAGCTTCTAATAGGATTGTTTTTATTATATATTACTAAAACAACCTTTAAGTGTTTTCTATACCAGCATAACACAAAGATGTTAGGAACATATTCTCTCTTTTGCTAATTAATTCATGCATTGGTTTAAACAATTAGTAAGCACTTAGATCTACTGCAACATGCTAAATGAAGGAGAGAAAAGAATGAGTAAGAAGGGGGTACTCTGTGTTCTTAATTAATACATTAAATGATTTTGTCCTATGACTTCAAGTTACATTAGTTGAGTGTTTTTGCATACTCTTTAAAAAAATATTTCCTTTAGAAAAATAAATTATAAATCACAACAGAAGACTATTACCACAGGTCTCTTATATTGTTTACTCCAAAATGGCCATGCACTCTTAATTAAGCTCAATTTTCTTTTTTGAAATTTCATTTCAGTTTTCAAGTATCTTGCTGATTTATATTTTTCCAACTGCAGGTGATTGAATAATAATTGTCTTCAGGACAGCAAAAGTAATATCTAAAACTAAAGTATAAGAGCAGTGATGGGGGGTGGACCTCAGTATTTGGCAGAATTTAGTTTCTTCCTTTCTGACTTTAATGTATTCCAATATTTGAGCCAGATATTTCATATGGCTAAATCTTGTTTTTGAAAACTTTATTTTTTGCAAAGCTACAAAAAACATTTTTTTTTGTAATAAGAAAAAGAAAGCTTGAATGATTTACTCCCTGTCCCTAGTTGCATAGACCAATTTAATTTCTTTTTCTTTTCCTCAATTTTCCATCAGTTTAGATTTATTCCCAGGCAATAATATCTGATACCTTTGTATAACAGCAAACCTGATACTTAATAGCTGTAAGAACATTGGAAAAATCCTTTTGGACCCTGGTTTCATAATCTAAAAAAATTGGGGGAAGGGGTGGAGCATTGGATTAGATGTCCTCATGTCCCTTCTAACTCTAGATCCATGATATATGATTCTTAACAGTGTGAGATTTACCTTCATATTCAGGGACTATGGTTAAGAGGTCCCTACACAAAACTGTTTTCTCATTTGTAGTTTTTTCATTTTCTTTTAAGGCTTTGCAAAGTAGGGGTGCGTGAGATGAAAAAATTCGGAGTCTGAGTGTGAGATCAGAGAAGGTCTTTATTCTTTCCCATGAGAAAGGGCACTGCCCCTGTTTCTCCAATGGCGTCAGCCTGGGAGTGCAAAATGTGGAAGTTTGTGGGCTTCTCTTGTCTTGATCCTAACTCCACCTCTAACCCCTGTCCTACCTCACCATTGGCTGGTCACAATCTTTCTAATTGGCACAAAGCAGTTTCAATCCTTCATTATGTATTTCCTTTCACCAAATTTGGAAGTGCCCAATCCGAAAGTGGACTAGTATGATTTTTCTTTCAAATTACCTCATTTCCAGGAAATCATGAGTTACTTGTGAGACCGAACTGGTTTATAAAGTATTGAGAAGAGATAGGAATGTAACAGGGAGTTTAAAAAAAAATGAGGAAACTTCCCTGTGAGTCATCTCTCACAGGGGCAATTTGCTAACGTGAAAATCATGCCGCATTAGAAACTAAGAGATGTTTTGACTCTGACACTTATTGGGTTGAGTGACTTTATGTTTGGTAATGTAAACAAGTCACTTAACCTTTCTGTATAGCAATTTTCTCCTCTGCATAACTTTGGTAGCACCTACCTCAGAGGATTATTGTTAGGATCAAATTAATTAATGAATCTAAAGAATCATATAAATATCAGCTATTGCTAATAGTCTCAGGATTCTTTACCATACTTACAAGTTACAGAAGAAAGCTTTACACTCATAAAAATTATTGAGGACCTCAAAGAGTTTTTGTTTACATGGGTTGCATCTCAATATTCACCATATTAGAAACAAAAATTGTGACATTTAAAAATATTTATTAATTCATTAAAATAATAATCCCATTACATACTCATAAAAAGACATTTTAATGAAAATAGCTGTATTTTATGAAATAAAAGAAAATTAGGTTTTGTTCGTAAAAGTTGGATTCAGCCAAAGATCTGCAATTGAGAACCACTAGATGACCACATGTGGCCTCAAGGTGGCAGGTTCCCCACCTCTTTAGGTCCTTTCTATCTTTTGAATTTTCTTTAAGTTGAAGTCATGGCTGTCCAGAATTATATGTGTTAACTTGATTGGTTGATATGTGATCTGAAGGTTTTTTTTTCTTTGAACATCTGTTTGTAGGAATCTTAATATCAGCTCTATTCTGAAGTTAACAAGGTAATTTGCTTAATTTTTTTTCCCTGGAATTCCCTGTTTCTTTGTTTGGTAATCTGTGTATTTTATATTTATATAATTGTTATTTCTTTTAAATTATCAATTATATTAGCATTTGTTACATACAAATAGTACCTTTGCAAAAGGATTTCTAACAATTTCCCTTATTCTCTTCATTTTATAGTATTTCTAATTTTGAAATTTTGTTTATTTTGATTGTTTTGGTAATTTTTGTTACTTTTTTCTGATCAAAATAAATGACAGTTTGTCTTATTTTGTAGTCTTTAATTTTATCGATTCTTTTTCACATAATTTCCCTAAGGTCTTGTGTTTTAAACATTTTAATTTTTGCTGCAATATCTGTTTAAAACCTGAGGCTTTCCACAACTGTTCCCTCACTGGCCTTTTCTGTTTCCTTGTGCAGTCACCTCCCTTGGCTTCCTGGCTTGGATCTTGCTTGGCTAGATCTTGGTCCCTAACATGGCCCAATTTTGAATACACTGGTCTCTTAGTGTATCCTGGTCATCCCCAGACCTCCTGCCTGTTGCCCTTGTTCTAGTTCCTTTGTGTCTCCTACCAGGAAGAGGTAACTCCTGAAATGATCCTTTTTTTTCAGGTCTTGTCTCTTTGTGCTGTCCTTTATTACGTGGGAGAGCTCAAAGGTGTTTTTCTTTAATTTTAAATTTTCATATGGAACTCTTCTTCACTGTAAAAATTTTTCATTTAGGGAAGCTGAGTTTACTTAGAATTTTTCATGTTGCCACCTTACCTGGAAATTGTTCATATATTTTTAAAAATAAATTCATCATTTTGTATGCAGTTATAGCCACATTGTGCAATGACTAATTTTGATAGACTTGGCTCTTCTCAGCAATGCAAGGTTCTAAGATAATTCCAAAAGGTTTATGATGGAAAAAGCTATTCGCATCCAAAGAATTATGGAGTCTGAATGCAGATCAAAACACACTTTTTGCTCTCTCTTTTTTTTGTTTTGTTGTGTTTCTTCTTTCTCATGGTTCATGCCATCAGTTATAATTCTTCTTTACAATATGACTGATGTGAAAATATGTCTAATATGCATGTATATGTAGAGCATATATCAGATTGCATGCCATCTTAGAACTGAATATTGTAAACTAAAAATAAATAAATAAATAAATTCATCACCACATATGTGGTGATTATGCCATATGCGTGCTGTAAGTAGTACAGTAGAGAGCATGTTGACTCTTTTACCTCCTATTTTTCAATATTTTGGCATATTGTCCTAAACAATTTTAATAACTCTGCTTAGGGAAAATGGTTGGGCACTGAGAAGTACTAACAAAGAATGGAGAAATATTACCAAACCCTTTAGATGCATGTGGAGGGCTGATACAAGCAGACAGTATACTGCCCTGGCTAGAGACAAAAGTAAGCCAATTTAAGTCAAAATTAGCCAAAATAAAGCTGAGATGTGAGATACACTTACTAGCACAAGCCCCTGGGAGATCTCTTGTGTGTCAAACCAAGGACTGCAATAACAATAGTACGAAATAAGGGTTTGGAAACAGAAAACTAGAACTGTGTTTTTTTGTTATGAGAAAGATGAGTTGGAGTGTTTGAAGACAAAGAATGTGTCTCCTAGAAAAAAAGTAAGGAGGAAAAACCTCAAGTTAGAGGAACACAATCCTGAAAAACAGTAGTAATTGATGATTTTGTAGAGAGGTACCATAGGCATAAGAATGCCTAAATTCAGAAGAACTATGGAGGGGAGCTTGAACGCTGAAGAGCAATTACTGGTTTTCCATTGCTAGAGCAAGGGAGGGACTCAGTGCCTCTAGGGATCGGAGGTGAGGGTAACTCACTGAGGGATGAGTTGCTATTTCCTGTGGACTTTTATACAAGTCTCATATACAGAAGCTTGTATTGAGTCATGTGTGTTTGAATGCTTATAAAGGAATAGATAACTACACCCTTGGGATAGTCACAGTGTCAGATGCTGATGTTTCTGGGTGATCTGAGTAATGTGAATGAATTAGAGAAGGGAAGTCTTCTCTATCTCTTCTCCCCCCTTGCCCTCCCAGACCCTCCCAGTGTCTTATTTTCCATGTGTCATCAGAGAGCACGTGCAACAAGATTATACATGTTTTTAACGACATACTTATAGAACATCTGAAAATGTTGAGTCTAGGAGAAGATTGAGAATTAATCTGATTCATCTCCCCATTCCATATCAAACAACAGATGTCTGTACAAACCAAAAGTAGTGAATATCAAAGACAGAGCTGATTTCATTTTTTTAAAGTAATTCTGGGAAAAAATCTGGTTATTAGCTACTTTTTTATTGAAATGCCTGGATGAAAAAATTAAGAAATCTGTAGCTAGTTTGTTTTAGGCATGCAATTTTCTTTAATCTAGATATTTGTAAGCATCTAGATAATTGCCTAAATTTTTGGCTTTTTTCACCCAGATACTTAACATTAACAAGAGACATAGATCCCTTAATTTTCTTCAATAACATACTTCAGTGTTTTAAAACTCTTTGCTACCAAGAAATTCATTTTGATTGTTAACCTGGCTCTCCCCAGCTCTTACTTAAGCCTTCTTTTCTCTTCTCAGTGGAGATCCGGAACAACTGACTATCATCTTCTTTATAACAACTCTTCATATTCTGAAAGGTTAATGCACCTCTTAGCCTACTCTTTTATGGACTAAATCCTAGTTCCTATAGCCTGTTCATATTACTCTTGTTTTCCAATCCTTTAATCTTCCTTTTGACTTTCCTCTGAACCCACTCCAAGTTCCCTACATCCTCCTTAAGATGTGGAGTCCACAATTTGATTCACATAACACTCTATCTATGATTTTGGTAATTCACTTATCTAATAAAGACGTTTCTCAACCCAAAGCAATCTTTCATCTTTGTTACAGCTTTCAGAGATAGAGCCGATGCCTACATTTTCTAAAGACAGACCACGTATGATGTCTATTTTTTTTTTTTTACCACAGCATGAGGAGTTGGAAATTTCAGGTGAAAAATGAGAAGTGCTTCAGAGCTGACTTTATCCTAAATATCTGAGCAAATTTTGAGAATTTTAAAATCCTTCTATAAGTAGTACTATCTTAAATGACAAAAGCAACAATTGTTTATATGTTTATCAAAACATTAAAAAATACTATTTCATAACACAAGAGCATGGGAAAACCAAAATCTACCTGGAAGCTCATTAAAATTCCACCTAGTTGGTCTGATCATGCTTATGGCATTCTTAGCACCCTTATGGCAATAATTACAAGGCTGATAATTATACAGTGATCTATAAATATCCATGTAACACTTTATTTAAGAGATGCATTCCAGAAAATTCTGTTGACCTCTAATCTTTGTAAGTCAAACTATATTTTAAGTACATTGAGAGAGCTTGTCATGTATTGATAATTTCTATCCTTCATTTCATGAAACCTCAGAATGAGTTTAATGATTTCAAGGCCTAAAGTAGGCTCCTTTTAAAAAGGAAAAAAAAAAGAGGAAAATGTATCTTACTTTAATTTTTAAATATATTTTATAACATACTAAATACTTTGGGAATGGAAAAAGAAGCAAATGTGTATCAAAGGATGTCATGACTTAAAATAAGAAACAGAAAGATGACTTGTGATAGCTGTCTTCACGTCTATTTTCTCTCCAGTCCTTCCATGTTTCATTCGGCAGAAAAGTAGAGTTTATCTTTTTCATTTTGTTTAAGAATACTTTTGAATGAACTGGAGGCATTGTTTGAGTGACAAAATTGAACTCCAGTGCCAATATTATTTTAATTACATTAATGTTCATTACATAGCCTGAAATCACATTCATCCTTTCTTTTAAAGCTATTGGTGCTACATTTCTATAATCAGTTTCCTATTCCTCTGCATAAATGTTACATTTCTTGGTGGTTTCATTATCTTCAGAAGGTAGCATATATAATTTGATTTTCATTTATTTTCCCAGCAAATGAGTTGAGTGAGAATTGCTTCCCTTACCCAGAAATTCCATTTGCTCATTAAACCAATGCATGATAATCTCCAGAAAGATACTTTGTCATTTCTGACTCTGAGACACCTATGTAGGCCCAATTTCTAGCACAAGTCAATGATCACATCAATTCAGTGAGTAGTAGATGAGAAGTGTAAGAAGTTGTTGGAAGAATTATTCTGTGGTTGAAGAGCTGCCTTGATTATGAATATTGGCTGTCACCTTATTTTGCGAAAAATAAGCATGTTATTTCTGTTATATAATAGAATTTACTTTGCTGAACTTCAGACACTATAAACAGCTCCTTGGAATTTTCCCCAAGATGATTTGTCAAACTAATTGATGAAAGGACTATAACTTTCTCACACATGCATTCAATGTTTTAAATTAGAAGAAAACTTGGATATTATTTCATCTAACTTTTTCATTTCTAAACTGGTTAAAAGAAGACCTTGGTTCATATATTGCTTTTAATATTCACTTATTTTTTGGCCATAGGCAAATCATTCATCACTGACACTCAGTTTTCCCACATGTAAAAAAGGAGCAAAAATGAATGTAGTGCCTATCACACAGGACTGATTTGAGGATAAAATAAAATGATTGATTAGGAGAGCTTTTCAAACTTTAAATGGCTGTGTACTGTAAATTCAGACATTATTAACATCAATCAAAAGAATTTACTAAGCATAAGTTATGTGCCACTAGGTGGTGCAGGGGATAGATTGCCCTGCTTGCAGGCAGGAAGACTCATCTCCCTGAGTTCAAATCTAGCCTCAGACACTTAGCTTTTGCCTCAGTTCCCTCATATACAAAATGGGCTGGAGAAGGAAATGGCAAACTATTCCAGATCTTTGTCAAGAAAACCCTAAACAGGGTAACAAAGAGGTGGACATGACTGAAAATGACAGAATGACAAAATATTATGTGCCTGGCAATATCCTGGGCATTTAGAATTATACCAAGACAGAAGCAAAACAGTCCCTGCCTTCAAGGAGCTTACAATCTTGTTTCTGGGAGAGGCAAGAAGAACATATGTAGGTATAGACAAAATATTTGAAAAATACTTATGAGGTCATTTTTTTTGGTGGGGGGGGAGAAAGCACAAGGTGCTAGAAGAATCAGGAAAGGTCTCATTTAGAAGATGATGCTTGCCTTGTCTTGAAGGGAATTAGAGATTCTAAAAGTAGTAGGTGCTTAATAAATGCTTGTTAGGTGATTAATTAGAGATGATGGTGAGGACTGAGTGAACACAAGGACTGGGGGAGATCCATGGCAAAGTCACAGAGACATGAAATCAGTTCTATGTATGAGAAACAGTAAAAGACCATTTTGATTGAACCATAAATTAAACAAAAGTCATAATGTGCGAAAAGAATGGAAAAGTAGGTTCAGTTTAGATTGCACTTTAAATATGTTCCTAGGGATAATAGGGAGAGCCTGTAGCATCTATTGAATAGAGAATGGCATAGTCACATCTAGTCTTTAGGAACCTCACTTTGGTAACTGTTAACAAATTGGACTGAATTGTGGAGGAGGCAGGATAGTCAATTAGCAGGCTATTGCAATGATTATTACTTTGTAGATAAGAATACTGATGAGGTAAAATGTTCACAGGACTTGAGTTACCATGCCAAGATCCACAAAAATTACCATAAAGATGCCCCATGATTGCAAAAGAGTTACAAGGTAGGGACTTGATCACAAGGAAAAAAATTATGGGCATAGTTATAGGCACTACCACACATGGTTTCTTGGAAGCCACTACAGTTCCAGGACTGACTTCATGCTATCTTTAAGCTGTCTCTAGGGTATTTTATATTCCCATTTCTTAAGAATCTAGGCAGGTCTAAGGTTATAGTTCAGGATTAATTAGGAATGGAAGGCCTTGGGTCCAGAGAGCATATAGGAGCATTATAAACCTCATATATGCCTGGCATGTAGAAAATATTCAATAAATATTGGTTAATTTGTTAAAATACCAATGGTAGTAGAATTTTCCAATCCAGTCTAATCCAAAAAATCTATATATTGAGTTTCTGCTATGTACTTGGTGCTGTGCTAGATCTTAGACTACAAAGAGAGTACAAATAAACACACAACAGCAACCTTTACTCTAAAGTGGTATACAATCTACTTGGGCTGTGGCGATGAATAGGGCACAATATATGAATATATAAGTAAACGAATGGTTTCTTGAAGAAGGAGAAAAAATAATGACTAAGAGAATCAACAGTGGTTTCCCATGGAAGAAGTGGCACATCATCATAGACTTATAATTCTAGAGCTAGAAGGCGTCCAAGAGATATTTGTCTTTTTACAGGTAAGGAAACTGAGGCCCTGAGAGGTTAATTGTTTTACCCAAGGTCATACAGAGCTGAGTCTGAAGAAAAAATATGAGTATAAGATGAATTAAAAGGAAGAAGTAATTTCTAGGCCTGTGCACAAGAATGGAGATCCAAAATGGAATGCCTAATTTGGAGACTATAGCAAGGAAGCTATTTTGACTGGTAGACAAAATGTATCAAGCCCCTGAAGGAATGTGAAATACATCTAGATAGGAATGCTGCAGCCACACTGTAAAGAATTTTAAATGATAAAAGCTAGAGCCTGGTTGTGAAGGATTTAAAATGATAAGCTGAGATGTTTAGATTTTATCCTGCAGACAATAGGGAGCCACTGAATGTTATTGATTATAGGAGGAATATGGTCAGCGTGCTTTGGGGAAACTATTTTGGCAGCCATGTGGATGATAGATTAGAAAGGGAAGTTAGACTGGATGCCAGGTGGACAGTTAAGAGGCTGTTGCAAATTGTCCAGAGAAAGGATGATAGCTTCAACTAGAACGGCAGTCATAGGAATGGAGATGAAGAGTAAGGATGTAATATGTGTTGTGTAGATATAATCAGTAAGACTTAACAACTGATTTGCTACGGGCTTGTGAGGGAGAAAGAAGATTTGGGGATCACTCCAATGTCGCTGACTTTGCGGATGATAAAGCTTGTGGCTCCTTTAACAAAAATGGGAAGTTTGAAGGAGGGGGTAAGCGTAGGATGTGGCTATAATGATTTCTGTAATAATTTCTATAATGATTTCTGGAAAGGGTACTAGATTTGGAGTCAGGAATCGAGATTCAAGTATTGGTTCTGACACCTAATATCTATATGTACTAGAGCAAGTTGCTTATTCTTTTTGGGCATCAATTTCCTAACCTACAAAATAAAGGAGCTGGATTAAATGAAAGTCTCTTCCAGCTCAAGATATCAAGGTAAGAACAGAAGTGGAGCTCAGGAAAGGAGAATTAACGTCTCATTGAATGAATGAATGAAAATACATTTTGGGGTGCATACTATACTAAACACTCTGCTAAATATGGAGATACCCCCCCCCAAAGCAAAAAAAAAAAAGCTCCTTCATGGAGCTTCTATTTGAGGCACTGTGGCACATTGGAAAGAGCATTTACACTAGAATCCAAGGAATTTGGTTTAATCCTATCTCTGACGTTTTTTCATTACTTGTGTGTCCTCGATCAAGTTATTGGAACTCCCTGGACCTCAATTACCTCATCTGTGAAATGGACTAGATGGGCTAAATGAACTAGTTGGACTAGATGGCCTCTATAATTCCTTTTACCATGATCCTGCAGACAAGCTTGTTAGATTAACTTCGGTTAAAAAAAATCAACTTAGCTTTGCTATGGATTTTGTTATCCTTTGTAACATAAATTCTCTATAGCAGGGAACATATCCATGTTATGTGCAACACACTCTGGGCTCCAAATTAATGGTATATAATAAAAATAACCATGATGGAATGGATGTTAAATCATTCATCATATCCACTGCTACAATCAAGAGAGGCAGGGGTCCTCTTACTTCCATTTATACCAGCACAAAAATTAATGAAGCCTGAAATTCCTTACTTCTTCACTGTCATAGCATAGACAGCTTTGTAAAGCTCTCTCCAATAATAATATTCAAGTCTTTTAGTGTAACAGTCTGGCAATCAGTTCTAATTCTTCGCAGACATTAGTTCTTTAAATGTTATCCTCTCACAACTAACTGTGTTGACTCAAGGATGAAATTTTCACCTTGACTTGACTTTGAGTGAGTTCACCTACTCCCACCCCCCCCCAAAGCATCTCACCAAGCACTGGAATTTAGCTCAGGAGAACTATTCATTGTATGATATCATGGATTATTTTAATAGTCTTCCTTCTTTCATTTACTTAAAACATTTCCAGAATTGAGAGACCTGGTTAGCAACTTTCCATCCATGTTCAGATCTGTATTTCTCCAAAAAAAGTGGAGACCTTCTCAGTTTCACTGAACACTTGCCATTAAAAATCTGCTCTAACAATCAATTAAAAAAAAAGAAAAGCCATGCTGAACTGTTTGGCATTATAATGGGTCCTAGCAGAGAAGGGAATACGGCAGTCTGTGAATAGAGCAGGTGTTTAATGTCTGACATTGGTTAAGAATGCCACACTCTTCAGAAGATAGGATTAGATAGTTGACACTCATCTTGAAAACAGGTGTTATATCTGAAGGGAACAAAAAAGGAGAGAAAAAAGAGAAATCCTGAAAAACAGCTTTATGATTTATGGGTTCCTATCACTAACTCTAAACATTTAAATACATCTTTAAAATTTAGCCATCATATTTCCCCCTGTTCCACCCTGCCCTAAATAGGACTGCATGCTGATCAGTTTTCCCCCTTCACACAAAAAAGAAGAAAATAAGAATAAAAAGATAAAAAGCTCACAAGCCTTGTAGATTCAGTGTCATCCAATGTGTGTAAAAGTTATTTTCCCTCCCAGGGCTCTCCTCTTATGCTCCAGAGGTTTTGTTTGCTGTGCTACTTTGCTATCTTAATTCCTTCTCCGGGGTTCTATTGTTTCCCTTGTATTCTTGACTCAAGAGAAGGCTGAATCACATTGGGATCTTCCCCCTGGATTCTAGGGCCTAGAGTATCTGTTGTCTTAGTTACTAGAAACCAAATCATTAGTACCATACCAGATCTCAGAGCCACATCTTAGTGAATAACAACTTAGTTTCTGGGGAAACTATTCCAAAAATTGTTTAGCAGGAGCTTATGCCCAAGGGTTAAAAAGTCTGGCACATTATCACAGAGACATTGTTGTTAACATACAAAATGTTGACTTAGGGTATTTGAACCCAGGATTCTCTACCTGGGAGAAAAATGGTGAAAATGTCAGGCAGCAGGTTCTGGAGGACAGCCTTTACCTGTCCTATGTTCAACCATTGCTGTTCCCAGTGGTGCATAGCCAGCAGGCATTTTGCTTGACCGGAATTTGTCCATTCAATTGGGCATGGCATTATGCATTCAGTAGGGAGGACCTCTGATAAAACAGGTGTGATCCATAGTCTGACTGGACTATGACTAGATTGACACATTCTAAGGCTCTAGGTGACAATACAATACATTTCTTCTTGTCTTTTCAGCCAGGGTCAGTGACATCAAGGGTAAGTAGTGACAGGGGTACAGGTAAAATCTCAGTTTGTATAGGCTGTTTTTGTGGTTGGCCAGTGCCACACTGGTTATTAAGTCCTGCCTCAAAGTAATGGGCCTTTCCTTCCCTGACACATCCTAAGCAACCCCCTGGGATGTGAACACAGTGGGTTTGCTGCCATGGGCTACTGCCATCACCACTGGCTGATGCTTTATGTTAGAACTTTCATAATGATTGTAGATGTGGGTACTGTTGTCTTTCATTTTGGAGCCAATGTCTTTAATTTTAATAGAGATCCTCAAGCTAGTAAGTAGTTCTTTAAAAACAGAACAAAGCAAAATAAAACCCAAAACTCTTTCAAGGACATTTGTGTGTGGGGAGTGAAAACTTCTCAGGATGGTTGACTTCCCTCTTCCCCCTTCATTGCTGCTGTCAATCAGCAGCAAGCCCTTTTAGGAGCCTTTTGAACTCCAACCTTGCTGGAGACCTTTCTCCCTCTCCCTCCCTTGCTTCTGGACTTTTCCCCCTTTCCCTTGCTGTCAATCAGCATGAAGTCCTTAGCCCCTCCCTTCTTCACTTTGGCACTTGCCAGATAAGAATAGTACATTTGAATTGGCTATCCCCCATTTCCCTGTTCTTTGTAAGCCCACCTCCCAGTCACTAAGGGATAGTGTCTGGTTTCCCTGTTATTTGCCATGGGGGAAGATTTTTGCTCTGAGACTTGAGCCTGCCTCTCAGCCAATGGGAGAAGGTACAGCCCAGGGGGAGGGGGCTTGATTGTGTTAGGTTATAAATTCTTGTTCTGTCTTTTGTAACATGCCTCCTCTCCTTGACCCTTCATGGGTACGACAGCCTTCTTCTCTTGGGGGAACAGAATAAAATTTCCTGTTTTTATCCTAAGAAATCTCCATGTTCTTGATTTTAAATTTTAAATGGGGTTTTTCATCCCACACATTTGTGAGGTTAGACTAGAGATATTAAAACATTTTATGAAGAAGAGCTATTTTTCATTTATGCAAAACCTTGAGCTCATAAGACTTTGAAGTTAGACATGCAAAAGGGAGAGAAGCATAAGATAATTAATTTAGAGCTATAAAAGACCTTAGAGGTCATTAAGTCCCCTTTCCCACTCCCTCAGTGTTTACAGATGAGAGAAATAAGTGACTTACCTAGGGCCATACCACTCATGGCTATGGGGTAGGATTTGAACCTAAATCTTCCTGACTCCAAGGCAAGAGCCCAAGTCTTACCTGCAGAAACTGCTTCCTTCCCTCAATACTGCTAAGATCCTGAGAAATGCAAATTATTTTGCTTATGGAGAGTAATTAACTGAAGGTGTCTTCCTAGTACAAGAGTGTCTCCTACTAATAGAGTTGAGACTTAGTTTATCTGGGCTTTAGTCTAAAAGAGAAATGGCAGAGCCCATTTTTTCTCTTGTGCTGAAGATTGGGGATTCTAGGTAAATCCAGAAGCTGATGGTAGCAAATAGCATCTTAATTATATGCTCACTGAAGTAATATCCAGAACTGACCATGAGCTAATTAAGGGTCAATAATTAGGAAACAACAGCATCACTGGACCTGCAGTGTCAGAGGTATATATATGGGCTGTCCATATGTATGTCCTAAGTTAACATTTCTCTGAATATTTCTCTTCCATAACTGAACCTTGGTGATATGTTCCCTTTTATTCATCTATATCTATACATATACATATATGTGTATGTACACGTGTGTATGCATATATATGCATATAGGTATATGTTCTTATAAGTACTTTCTTTTCCTATTGTATATGTGTATATATGTATATATTGAAATATATTTATTTCCCTATAACTATCTTATCTATATATCTACACACATATATTCATTTGTATTTTTATGGAAGAGTGTGGTCCAGTTTTTGTGGAAGATATTTTATTGCTACTTCTAAAATGTATTATTTTATTAAATGTCTTTGCTTTAAACTAACCATATGTTCTGACTGCTTAGCAAAAGTTAATATATGAGTAGGACCTCATAAGGCTTGGTTTGCTGTGAATGAAAACCCACTGATTACCTTAAAAATGGTTTTACTTGTCTGGGAGACCATATGCATGTAGCTGTGTCCCAAGATGGTACAGAGGTATACCACAGGAAATACTGTTAGAATCTAATTCAGTGATTTGAAACTCCTGTTATAGTGACAAACGGATGAAGATATATCAGAATTGGGGAGGAGGGGTTTACAAAAATTAGTTAGAAAAAAAGAGTTTTAATTTTTATTCAAAGTTTCTGCTCACCTTTATTCTCAAGGAGTCTGGAATAAGAAGAAAAGGGCCTAAGGCAGACAGAAGTTTAAGAGGAATTGCTTTCTAGGCTGAGGATTACTAAACAGTGGAATGCGAGCAGTTGTGGTCCTTTCTAACTTAGAGTGATTTTTCTTTGGGAAAATGATATTCATATTACAGGATCATACATTTAGAAGTGGGAGGGACCTCAGAGACCACCTAGTCCATCTGCCTCATTTTATAGATACTGAACACTAGGCCTGGAGATTGTGATTGGCCTGAGTTCACACAGGATTATTCTTCTTAGAATGATAAAATCTTCGATTTGAAAGGAATTTAAATGATTAACATGATTGTTAGGAAAACACTTTACAAGGCTTAATATGAATTGATGTTATTTTTATCATTTTTTCATCTTTTATCCTATTTGATCCACATGGAAATGATTCTTGGGCACATGCTATCCTATTATTTTTAATATCCAATTTTCTCTGAATTATCATACAACAATGAAACACAAACTCATCCTCTGTAGGCTCACTGAAAGAATTTCTAGTATCTGAAGAGACAATAGGATATGCACCTCCTACTACCACATGATTTTATCTCCTACATTTCTAAATTGTTTAGAGTTTTTTGTTCTATGTAGCTTGCAGATTGACTTTCTGAAATGGCAAAATCTATTAAAAACATTGTCCGTGTTATAGGAGAATTGGAATAGTGCAAGGAGAATGTTAGAAAGTCAAAGACTCTATAGTAAGCTAATGTTTATTTATTTCTTCTTCTCCTCTTCCTCTTCTTCTTCTTCCTCTTCTTCCTTCTCTCCTCCTTCTCTTCCTCCTCCTCCTTTTCCTTCTTGTTCTCCTCTTCCTCTTCTTCTTCCTTCTCTCCTCCTTCTCTTCCTCCTCCTCCTTTTCCTTCTCGTTCTCCTCTTCCCTCTCCTTGTCCTCCTCCTCCTCTGTCTCCTTCTCTTTCTTTTCCTCCTCCTGCTGCTCCTCCTTTTTTCTTTCCCCTCCTCTTATTGTTCCTTTTCCTCCTTTCCACTCTCCCTTCCTCTCTTCCTCTCCTTCCTTCTTTTTTCCTCTACCCCTTCTCCCTTCCTACTTTTCTCTCCTCCTCTCCTCTTCTTCTGCCTCTTCCTAGATCCACGCTCTTAACCTTGATACAGAATCTGACAGCAAGGATTATTTCAATTATTTTCAGCAGGTACTCAGTTCCTGCTCAATCTGAAAGCATAGTTTTATCACAGATTGACTACCTTGAATAGTGCT
Source organism: Petaurus breviceps papuanus (assembly GCF_028583685.1). Lineage (NCBI taxonomy): Eukaryota > Metazoa > Chordata > Mammalia > Diprotodontia > Petauridae > Petaurus > Petaurus breviceps. The sequence goes on from NW_027186473.1 coordinate 3,052,077, forward strand.
ACTCATGTGCATGTAAGAAACAAAAGAAGGAATTCTGTTTCCACAGGATTAAAAACTACTCTTAGCTTTGCAGGAGTGATAACAGGATGTAAGTCAGAGGCAACTACTTCTAATAGGAGCTGTGACCCAGCAGAAACAGGTTTCTGATTAACTAAAAGGTTAGAAGCTTGTACACATGCTTAACATGCTGTTTGAGGGGGGAGTATATCAAGAGGTGGTCCAGGAAATTGCATCTAGCCAATAGGGAACAAGAGAGGAACTTCAAAGTGGGAAGAGAGCATAAATAGCCTTGCATCTGTCTGAGCAAGCATGCTCCTTTATGGAGTTAGTTACCCATCCACAAGGAATGGAAAAGAGAATGAGAACTTCCCTGGCTTCACAACCAATATTTTCTTTCTAGAGCAAGCACGCTTTTCACATGCCGAGCAGTGTGTTAGCACGACCAGAGACACCTAGATCAGCTTGGGGTGAACGCACACCTCCTGTCTACTTTCTATGTCTCCTTTGCCAGAGGGTTTATACACCAGCAGATCATAGCAATGCACAGTGAGAGGGAAGCTGTTGGAGTGACGCTAGCTGGCCATAGCCAGAATCTTCCCTCTCCCTTCCATTCTCTTTGTAAGCATCACCTGCACAGCGGGAAGGGGGGTGATGCTATCACTGCTGCTTCCTCTTGCAAGCTCTGAACCATACTTGCTCCATGCACAGGCAACTTCTGTTACCTTCCCTGCTGTGCAAGCAGCAGCAGTCCCTTCTCCAGTTCCTGACATATGCTAGGCCATCCAGTATCTGCTTCAATATCTGTCTCCGGTGACATTGCATAATTAAGGAATAATGGCATAAAAATGGTGGTAAGATTACTGACTACTAAGTACAACCTGAGTGACGGGCTATATATTTGTGACCAGAGAATCAGCCTGGGGTGAATTAGTATTCACCGCTAGGAAGCATGGGGTGATTTTTTTTTTTGCCACAACACTTTTAAAGACTATTATGTGATACATACAGGATTGACATATACAATGATGGGAATGGAAGACACACATGCAGGAAGTTATGGATCACGAATCCTAGATTCAGACACAGAAGGAACCTTAGCGGTCACCCAGTTCAAACTTCCCTTCCCCATTTTACAGAGGAGGAAGCTGAATCTTAGAGAGGTCAACTGTTATCATAAAGGTTATGTGGGAGATGTTGTTCAGTTGTTTTCAGTTGTGTCCAACTCTTCATGACCCATTTGGGGTTTTCTTGGCAAAGATACCAGAGTGGTTTGTCATTTCCTTCCCCAGCTCATTTTACAGATGTGGGAACTGAGGCAAACAGGGTTAAGTGACTTGCCCAGGATAACATAGCTAGTATAAGTGTCTGAGTACAGATTTGAACTCAGGAAGATGACTCTTCCTGCCTCCGGGCCTGTCACTCTATCCATGGTGCCACCTAATTGGGATTAGAAACCAAGCCTTCTGAGTCTAAATCAACTAATGGAAAGCAGTAACATGCTGAACGTAAACAATAAAAGAAATACCAGGTAGTTTTCCAAGTGACAGCCCCCACCTTCAAAGGATAAATGAATATGTATAATATATAGACAAAATTCACTTGAAGAACTAAAATAGCCTACTTTAATGGTATACTAAACTCTTTTGCTTTTTTTTTTTTTCCCGAGAAAATGTGGTACTTCGAAAGCACTCGTAAAATAACTGCTATAATTATTTTTTTAACTTCATAGCTCAAAAATACTTATTTTATCCTAAGAACATTTCTTTTTATTATGTGGCTTTCACTTTCTGACCTTTTTCTTGGAGTTGAACAAATAAGTGATTCCAAACACATCATATTTCAGATTTGTGACGTATCTTTCAATAATTATTTCACTACAAATATAAAAGAAAATCCTGGAAGCAGATGCCATTTTCAATCTGAATTCACATAAAGTATATAATGTATATTTATTCATGCTCCTTACTGAAAGTTCTAAGGTAATTCCAATGAAGTAACAGGTAAATGGAGGCAAGTGTAGAGGGGAAGGGTGTGGGACACATAGAGGGGAAGAATGACTGGGAAGAATGAATGAAGCAAAATAGAGAATTGGATAATCTGTGAAGGCAGCTGCCATTTACCAAATAGCTCCACCTCTTTGCTTTCACAGGATACTAGGCTGTTCAATACAGATAACTGGTGGGTGGGCTGAGACCTTAGCATTGACAACAACATCTGCTTCAAAAGACCAAATGACACCCAGGGCACAGCTAAGTTTGATTTCAGAAAGAGCAAAGCTATTCATCTGGATGCAAGTTCTGACTGCTCATTTCAATGCCGATAAAAGAAAAGTATGAAAGGAGGAAGTGAATTTCAGGAATACAAATAGAGTTAAGACTTCAAACAGTCTGCTTTATTCCACAGCCTAGCCATTTATTTAAAAAAAAAAAAACTTACTAAAATTAGCATGTTCAAACATCTTTGTTTGGCCTGGATAAATATCCTTTGGTTTGCATCAGGGAGATGATATGTTTATTATGTTTTAAAAAAAAACATTTCAGAGATACAAATTGGATATGGGTACTAGGAGTTATGAGACTTTCTGACTCATAAAATAAACATAGCTAGTTTCCATATATTTAAAGGCATCAGTCTACAGTGCCTTAAAAAGTCTAGACTTGAAAATAGGAAAACGTTTTCACTTAATATATATATTTAATAAACAAAACTGCCCATATAAAATTACTAATGGAAATCACTTAACCTGTCAAATATTCAATCCAATACAATCAGTATTTATTAAACACCTACTAGGTATAAGTCATTGTGTTCAATATAAAATCCTGAAGGAATGCCTTGGAAAGAGAGAAAGACAAAGACAGAGAAGCATCTCTATTTGTTGTCAGACTTGTTTTACTGAGCTATAAGTGTGGTCATGAACACTCAGGATCCATTCCACATATCATAGAGAAAAGACTTGCAAATGACAGACATAGGTAAGGAGCTACATGCAACCTGGGTTCTTGAAAGAATATATTCTCCATCTCCCCAACTTGTACAGAAGGAATTGCACAATTCTTGTTGGCTAGGGAATGTTTTAGTGTAATGGACCCTAACAGATTGAGTATACCATTTCCTGTGCTCTGTATAATCCTTTAAGAGCCCAGAGGTGCTGGATAAGCATTTCTTTTAATCTTGGGTAAAAACTGAAAACTGGAAAGTCCACAGGCAATTCATTTTCTGAAGTAAACAAAGCTGTGTGCAGTAATTACTCTTTTCTTATCACAACACTTTTGGGCTGAATAGTAAAGCTTGGGGTATGTGTGGGGTCCCTGTGGTTTCTTACTGAGACTGAATGAGACTACTGAGGCTGGGCAAGTCCCAGAGACATTTCCATGATCTCATCAGCTTCTATGGGATTTCTATCCTCTCTAAGCAAATGATCCCCTGATACAAATATTTAGGCATAATCTCTCCTTTGCAATATCAAAATTTACCTGTTGGACATCTCCCCTTCAGTATTTGACTCGGTGTCTGGCTCATAGTAAGCCTTAATAAATGTTTATTGACTGACCCCATAGGCATGTCAAACTCAACATGAGAAACACAGCTAAACTATGCAATAGATATACTTATATGTGTTTGCATAGTGCATACATATATATGTATGTGTAAAAACATACACACAAAGAGAAGGTGAGGGTCCTAGATGAGACAAAATTTTGAGGAAGTTGAGCCATTAATTCTCAACGTGTGTGGATAAGTAAAAGACAACAAAGGTGTTCCTACCCAACACAAACAAATCCTAATTTTTATTACCACTCCCCCCACAAAAAAAATCAAAACAAAACAAAAAACAAGAAAACTACTAATAGAATATAAGTACCCATCCCAAAGGGATTCACTAACTTTTTTGACCAGGTCAGCAAAGAAGCTCTGCACCATCTTATTAGAGTAAGAATAGCAGTGATAATATTAAGTCCCTTTCCCCCAGTAGGGAGTTTGAGTATCAATCATTGTCATTTGGGGTGGGTGGGGGCCTTTCCTTCCCCACTTGTAAGAATCAGCTCCAGGCCCCTCCCTCCCTTCCTTCCCCAATGCCTAGTCTTTCCAAACTCAGAGGATAAAAACCCACCAGACTTCACTATTTTAGAAGAAGATGCCTCTTTCAATATGCATTGAAAGTCATCCTTGATGAGAGTATTATTGGACAGCAGGCAGAGTTCTGTAAGTGACACTCCATGTTAGACTCTATTTTCCTATAGATTGAATGTAAGATAATATTCTGCTTATTGTTCATGGATTATTGAAGAAAAAATAGTATTTTATTCAATGCCGCATAATACCCCTTTTAAAAACTCTCTTTTAACAATGTGTCTTCCACAGTTAAAATGATATCAGATTCCTTGAAAACACAGTAACAGAGAAAATAGGATTTCCCAAATGAGCATCATTATTCAAAGAATTTGGCCTAGTTATATTCACACAGGAAAAGTTAAGTGGATGAAGAATGTCCATTGCCTAGATTATGGAATGCAATTAGATGGGCAGCCTGAGATAGCGGCTCAATGACATGATGGAGAGAGCATTTCCAACTGTGGTTTACTAGATCCTAGATTCCAATCCTGGCACATTTTATTTTATTTCTTTTAAGGAAGCAATAAGGTATAGAGAAGGCAAGCTAGATTTGAAGTTATTGGTCCTGAAGTTATTGATCCCAACTCTATTCTTTGTTATCTGTACCACAATTTGGGGAAATTAACATAACCTCTCCTGGTTTTAGTTTTCTCATTTGTATGTATCCCCTTACAGACTTTTGGGAATCCTTATTCCAACTCACCTTTTAAAATCAATTGGGATCCCCAGAGGGTGGCTAACTACATCTTCCTCTCCGCTTCTAAGGGATGGGATATCTTTCTTCTCTAATGCTATTGGCTTGAAGGACCATTCCAGTGTGTTGTCCCCAATATCATTTACTAGTGATTAATTCCTTGATATTTAGCCCATTTTAAATCAACTACCTTTTAAAAAAGGATATTTGCTGAAAAGATTCAGTGAGAATAGAATCAGGACTGAAACAGACACATTCTTTTTTCTATCACTTTGGTTCTTGCTCAGATTTAAAGTGGTTGCTTCAAAACATTGGCCCTACTCTTTATTTCTTAATGTGGCAGAGCATACAGAACATGGCATCACAGATACAAGAAGAATTACTGTTGGGTTAGGTTAAGCAGGTGCTTCCTCAAGGCTGTACCAGACTCACCTATCTGTAAACTATGGTCTGGATGTGTGTGGCAATGAATCTCTACTTTACCAGCCTGTCATCTCACAAGGCCATGGACCTACAAAGTAGACACAAACAGGAAGTGATGCCATCTCTTTTCTAAGAGTCTATGTGCTCACGCAAGTCTATGTGCTCACGGCATAGGCCTCTATTGGCTCAGTCAGATTAAACCTTCTCCATTGGACCTTTTTCATCCATTCCCAGTTTCAGCTCAGTGGCCAACCAAAAGTATCTTTCCCCACCACCCAAGAAGCAGAATGGAAAGAGTTTAAGTGTATTCGTGCATGTTCTGAAGGATAAAGCCAGGACCCAATCCATATCACCAAAGATTTCTGGACATGTAGGCTGGTAGCAAGAGATGTGCACACACTGAGAACTGGCTTAAATTCCTCTCACCTGCCCTCTTACTTTGGTCCCTTCATGCTTCAGATACATGGTCCAGCAAAAATGAACCTCGCTACATTCTCCCCTAAATTTGCCCTTCTTCCTCCAAACTTTCCTCCATGGTTCTTCTAGCCACTTTATTTATCAACATCAGTGTAATCCTATATACTTCCATTTTTCTCACCCTCCACCCCATGCCAAATCAGTTTTGAAATTTTATTGATTCTGCCTCTATAGCATTTGTGGTGTTTTGCAAATCTTAAAGCACTAAATGAATCTTAGCTATTTTTATTCTCACCTCTATTCCTTTTTCTCCACTGATAAAGCCATCATCCTGACCTCTGGATTAGACAGCCCACTAATTGGAATCTTGGCTTCTAGTTTATTTCCTATGTCTGATTAAGCACTCTACACAGCTGTTAAAATATTCTTCCCAAAGTGGAGGAAAGGGAATGGACATTTATTGAGCACCTGCTATATGCTAGGCATAATGCAAACACCTTGTAAATATTACTTCAGTTGATTTTCACAGCAATCTTGCTGTTATGATCCCTATTTTACAATTGAGGAAACCTAGCTAGACAGAGGTTAAATGACTTGCTCAGGGTGGCAGAGCTACTAAGTATCTGAGTCTAGGATTTGAACTCAAGTCTTCATAACACCAGGCTGTATCCACTATATCACCTAACTGCCTCATAAAATGGGCAGCTACCATGTAGGATTGTTGTGAGGATCAAATGAGATAATATTTATAAAAAGCACTTAGTGTCTGGCATATAGTAGGTCCTATATAAATGCTTAATACAAAAAATACCTTGAGGTCAGAGACTGTGTTTGCTGTTTTGGGTCTCCTGGCAAAGGGCTTTGCCCCTAACAAATACTTATGGAATCAAATTTATCAGATTGGTTGGTACTCTGAATGTTGAAAGCAAGGGTGGTGGTGGGGTTGTTGCGGTTAGCCTAGAAAACCATAATCAGAAAAGCCAAACTCAATTCCAGGACTGAGTGGTCAGGTTTGGGTAACAAAAACTTGGGTAGGGGTGGGAGGTTAGGAGTATATTGGTCCTGAAAGATATCTGCTCAGCTCAAGGATGCAATGTGAGCTCCATTCCCAGAATGCTTCCCCGAAGGTAGGAACGTGACAGATTTGAGATTTTTCTCTTTCGTTCCCAACTGTGCCTTTCCCTTTCATTACTTCATTTACTACTCTCCATGCCTGAATGAAAGCAGAACTGAGCTATTAAACTGGGCATACAAAATTTTGCCTGTACAAAAGATGTTTTGGAGACCCACTTTACAAGATGTTTATTGCAAACTCTCAACAGGGAGAGCCTGAAGGAAGACTAATAGTCATAGGGACAGTTTAAGGAGGAAATGCATCTTCTTCTAGCACAGGTATGGGGAACCTGCAGCCTCTAGGCCCTCAGTTGCGGCCTAGACGGAATCCAAATCAAAGGGCTACACTTGAAGACCTAGAGGGCCACATGTGGCATCGAGGCCACAAGTTCCCCACCCCTGTGCCTCATACTCATTTTAACAAGTGCTCAGGAGCCTCCCTAAGATTACATCAATAGATTTAAATTTGGTGGTGCTCTCTGTCGGCACAGATTTTCATTCTTCTTCTCTCTGCCCCTGATTTCTTCACATTTTTTAAACCTGCATTTCATGTCTCTGCCCCTGTTTCAGTCCTAGGCCCAAGGCACCTGCCTCAAAGGGATAAACTATAGTAACCCCAGGAACAAATCCTATAAGCTTTTCTTTGCTTGGATTAACCTTTCCTGGGAAAACAGAGGAGAAAGAATTGCTGAGGCAGCACAGACACAGTGAGAGTGCCTATTAGAATTATATATGAATCACACAAAACACTTCACTCTTCTTCAGAAGGGTGTAGGCCAGAGAACATAAATCTAATCTCGACATCCTCCTTTGTCCTCATCTGGGATACAAGATTCATTGTCACTAGAAAGCCTTTAGTGATACCTTGGTCTGTGGTGGGAAGTGTTTTCTGAATTTTATCTTTTTAATTTACCTAATCTCAGGCTACTGGAGGTCTAATGCTCCCTTTTCTTTGTAACTTGGCCTGTTTTGTTTTTGTTTCAGACCTGTAGCATCTCCACAGGTGCCGATCAGGAGCTTAACTGAATCTATGGGATTAGAGAGTTTTCTAGGGGGCACTGAGATATTATAGCACTTCTCCATGATCATATAGCCATTAGTTACCTTTGAAAAGCAAGACTTGAATCCAGATCTTCACGAGGCTAAGGCTAGTCTCCTCTCTGCTTATACCATGCAGCCTCAAACTGCAAATCAGTCAAGCAGAGTAAATGATTACACAGACATGGAGGAAGAGAGGACTCATCGGTACCAAATGATCACGGTTCTTTTGTCAGTCCTGAGAATCAAGCTTCAAATTTCAAAGCCAGCTATGACCTCAATTCCTTACTTTGATACATTTTAAAACTGGGATTTCATTGAAAGTGCCCTTGTTTACAACTTCACCTTGTTATCAGGGCAAGGATTAATGGTACATCCTATATTACGGAACATCCTACTGCTTTGATAACTTTAATTCCTAGGAAAACCATTTAACTCTTTTGAGTTTAAATTTTTCATCAATACACTAAGAAGTTTGGATTAAATTACCTTTAAAGTCTTTTCCAGCTCTAAATCTATAAATTTGTAATCCCATGACTGTATTAAGTATGAGATTATCCACACCCCCAAATGATTTGCCAGTTCCAGCAAAAACAAGACCTTTTTTTTGGACCAGTTACTTAACCTTCTCAGCCTCAGTTTCTTCATCTATAAATGAAAGAATTAGAATAAATTATCTCTAAAGACTACCATTGAGTGGTATGCTAGTAAACATTTAACAATCGACTCACTGAAAACAAGCATGTTTGACATACTTTAAAAATAACTTTTAATGGATATTTTCTGTTTCTTATATCACCATAACATCCCATGCCTCTCTTTGAGCACTGACATATGACAAATAGTGTTTTTAGAGAGAAAAAAAAGACAGCACAACTGATTGACACATTGAAGATGTCAGAAAACATATGCAATAGGTAATACCTATCAATTTCCCATCTCCATGAAGAAGTAGTTTGGAGATGTCTTCTCATATATCTATATTCAAATCCCACTTCCTCTTTATAGTTTATGTCATTTAATTTTCATTTTTTGGTTTGTCATTGTTCTTTCCATTTACATTGTGGTAGGTACTGTCTATATTGTTTTCATGGCTCTGCTTACTTCACTTAACATCAGTTCATATAGATCTTTCCATGTTTCTCTGTTTTCAACCCACATGCTATTTCTTACATGACAAAAAATTCCATTTCATTCATGTACTACCATTTGTTTAGCCATTCCCCAACTGATAGACCTTTACTAGTTCTTAGCTATCCCCAAAAGTGCTGATATAAATATTTTACAGTATGTAGGGACTTTTTTCTGATGGCTTTGTTGTGGTATTAGTCTAGTAATGGAGTCACTGGCTCACAGGGTACGGGCATTTTACTCATTTGATTTACATAATGCCAAATTGCTTTCCAAAATCTTTGTACAGCCCCATCAACAGTATATGAGTGTGCCTACCGTCCCCAAACCTCTCCAACATTGACTTCTGCCTTTTTTTTTCAGGGAATGAATTAAACCCTAAGGATTGTTTTGGTTTGGATTTCTTTCATTATTAGTGATTTAGAGTATTTTCATGTGCTTATTACTTTGTAGTTATTTTTTTGAGAACTCCATTCATATCCTTGAACCATTGATCTACTAGGAAATAGCTACTAGTCATATATATATATATATGTATCAGTTGTTTATATCTTATAAACTTTTATCAGGAAGAACTAGGACCTTTGGTATAAGGGCTTGCTGACCCCTTGTCAGCTCTGCTCATCTATCTTTGGTGTCCACCTGTCACTCAACTCTCACCTGTAGCTCTAAGAAGCCACACTCCAGTAAAAAACAAACGAACAAAACCAACCACATCTTTGTAGGTGAACTAGACCAGGCTGAGGGTAAACAACAGGCCTCAAGCCCATTATTGAGTTAGGGGGGATGTCTATCCCAAGCATGTGAAGACTTTCCCCGGCAGAATGGGCAAATCAGAACACTTTTCCCTAAGTTACTTATATTTTCTACTGTGTCAAAAACTAGGTTATTGAGTTTTATTGTTCCTGAATCTCACTTGGGTTATTTAAGATCTCTATCCTGTCTTCTGAAAGTCTGGGTACTTTATGTTTTTGAAGGTATTACAGTTTTATATACCTAAAGGTAGGGTATCACCAAGTTCTGTCCACAGTGCCTCCCACATACTGCTTCACTTTATGTCAACCATATTTCCACATTCATCCCTATCTCCATATGTGCATTTAGAAATAAGTCTCTTGCCAGTCTTTCTATTGTCGTCATTGTCTGCATATATTTACTCCTCTTGCATTTCTGTTTTTTGAGGAATGTAAGAAGCATATAATTTCTTCAGTTCTGATTTTCTTTCTGAAAATATTCCAAAAATCTTCTTTGTTATTGAATGTTCATCTTTACTCCTGAATGGTTAAGCTCAGATTTGTAGGATAGGTCACCCTGGGCTGCATCCTGAGATCTAATGCTTTTCAGAACATATTATCAATGCTCTCCCTTTTCTAGTGGGTACAGAGTAGTTTTGCATTATTCAAACATCCTTTCCCTTAAAGTTGAAGGTCTTTCTCCTAATGGCTCACAGAATTTATTGTTTCTGAACTAAATAATTAAATTTAGCCACTATATATCTTAGAATTTGGAGCTTTGGATTTTTTTTCTAGGAGTAATCTGTGAATTATTTCCATTGGAATTTCATTTTCTATGTTCAGTAGTTCTGCACAATTTTCTTCTATTATTTCTTTTGTTATGGTTTTAAGATTTTTTTTGTCTTCTCAAAATCTTCTGGGAGAGTTATGATACTTAACATCTCTGCATCCTATCTTTGGGATCCATATGTTTTTCTTGAAAAATTAACTTATTTTCTTTAAATGTTTTTTTTTTTTTTTTACTTTTTGCTTTTCTTCTTCTATATTGTGTTTGGCTTCTGTGTATTTCCATTTCTAATCCATTGTTCTCTCTTCTGTTTGTTTGGAGAGGCTTGAATTTTCAGATTCAGGTTTTTTCTTTCTACTTCTTATTTTTGAAGCACAGAACAGAAATTTTGCTTTCAGAATTCTCAATTATCCTTTACTGATTATAACTGAATTGAACTATATCAAACTGGATGGAACTGGATTTAAATAGTTTGAACAATTTTTAACTGGTTTACACTGGATTAAACAAGATTTGAATTGTTTCAACTGGCTTGGAGTTACTGGTTTTAAGGCTTTTTTACTGCTTTTAACAGATTCTAACTAGATTACACTGGTTTGAACTGGATTAAACTGGTAATAACTTGTACCATTTTGTTATTTTTATATTTTATCGTTTTATTATTCAATGATTTTACATTTATAGTTATCACTTGATTATTCAGTTATTCTATTATTTATTATTTTCTTATGTTACCATTTGATTACCTTACTATTTACCTACCCTGAAGTTCTGTGGCGGTGTGTTAGTGCTGAAATAGCAGGTATGACTCTGCTGGGAGCTGACGTTACAACCCCGCCCATAGGTGGACCAGGCCATATGGGCATCTTCTCACTGAAATGAAGCAGCAGTGAGATTCTGCTGGCAATTGCATGTCTGAGTGGCCTGCACTGTTCACCTTCTACCATGTAGAAGGGGCTAGAAAAGCTGCCCTAAAAATGTGACTGCTTCACCTAACCCTGGCCTACTCACCACAGTATAAAAGGATCCCAACCTGTGGTTGGAGCTCAAAATACACCTCTGAAAGCTTTTGTGAAGGTGATCCCCCACTTAGCATTGGTACACGGATGCTTATGGACAACAAGAAATCCAGTAGACCTGAAAGACAAACAACTTTCAAGACAAACAGCAAGTTCTGCATCCAGTTAGCAGCCCTGAGTAAAACAAGGCTGGCAGATGAAGGTCAGTCTACCAAAATTGGAGGTGAATACATGTCTTTCTGGAGTGGTCACAGTGATGAGTGACTTTTTAAAAAATCTTTTATTTATTTAATTTTGGTTTTCAACCTTCATTTCCAAAAGATTTTGAGTTATTAATTTTCTCCCCATCTTTTCTCTACCTCCACCCCAAGATATCGAGCCTACTGAATACTCCCTCCCCCAATCTGTTCTCTTTTATATCTTCCCCGAGACACCCCCCCCCAACTTTCTAGTAGGACAGGATGGATTTCTATACCCCTGTGCCTGTATACCTTATTTCCCAGTTGCATGTAAAATTTTTTTTTAACATTTGTTTTTAAAACTTTGATTTCTAGATTCTTTCCCTTCTTCCCTCCTCACCCACCCCCACTGGGAGGACAGCAATTCAATATAGGTTGTACATGTGTAGTTGCACAAAACGTTTCCATAGTAGTTATACTGTGAGAGACTAACAGTATTTCCCTCCATCCTATCCTGCCCCTCACTTATTCTATTTTCTACTTTGATGCTGTTCCTTTTCAAAAGTGTTTGCTTCTAACTACCCTCTTCCCCAGTCTGCCCTCCCTTCTCTCATCCCCCATCTTATTCCCTTCCCCCTATTTTCCTGTAAGGTAAGATACCTACTTGAGTGTGTATGTTATTCCCTCCTTAAGCCAAATACAATGGGAGTAAGGTTGACCCATTCCCTTTCACCTTCCTTCTTTTCCCCTCCATTGTAACAGTTTTCTCTTGCCTCTTTTATATGAGATAATTTGTCCTATTCTATCTTTCCCTTTCTCCTTCTCCCATTATATTCCTCTCTCACATCTTAATTTTATTTTTAAGATAACATCCCTTCCTAGTCACCTGATCCTGTGCCCTCTATGTATATATGTACACACATATACACATACACTCACATACTTATATGTATACATACATACATACTTATATATAAATATATACTCCATTCAACTATTCTCATACCGAGAAAAGTCTCATGAATTACAATGATTGTTTTTCCATGTAGGAATATAAATAGTTAAACTTTAATAAGTTCCTTATGATTTCTTTTCCCTACCTTCTCATGCTTCTCTTACTTCTTGTAATTGAAAGTCAAATTTTCTGTTCATCTCTGGTTTTTTCATCAATAATGCCTGAAATTGGGGCAGAATGAAGATGGAGGAGTCGAAACAGAACTGACTTGGGACTTGGGCTTCCACCTGCCCCAATTCATGAAAAGGGGATTCTGAACAAACTTTGGAGCTACAGAACCCACAAAATGACACAAATAAGCTAACCCCCTGCTGAGGAAAGCCGGGCAGGATGGCAAGAATTGGCCAGCGCATTGCTCTGAGAGCCGAGCCCAGTTCCCACCCACCCCCCAGGCAAGATTTTAGCCCCAGGGTGGGCCTGACCAACCACCAATTGGAGGGACTCTAGATCACCAGCAGCTCTGGCCATTCTCAGAATTATCAACACAGAGATGTGAAGGACAAAGTGAGAGGTCAGTACAGTGTGGACTTTGGGATCCAGTAGTTGGGAGTGTGTTGGCCTCTTCTCCCCAGGCAAGAAGCCACTGAGGAGCCATGGCCCTGTAGCCACTCCAACGTGGCAGCTTCAGTTCCTGGCCTGCAGAGTGTAGAGGGACCAAGTGACCAATCTGAGGGGTAATCGCTCTTGCTTTAACCTGCTTGGATCTGGATTGTGGTCTAGGGTGGAGGTACTAGGGTGTGTGACCAGTTGCCAGAGCATGTGGAGGTTTCAAAGAGGGCACACAACTAATACCTTTGGCAGCTGAGAAAAACCCAGCATTTAGTACAAAGCTCCTCCGTCTGGTAGCAGAATCCTACTGTGGCAAAAATCTCAAAAGTCAAGTAATTGAGTGGCAAAATGACCAGGCGAAGGAAGAAAACCAAGCAAAGCAATCAAACATTACACTCCTATGTTGGGGACAAAAAGGATCAAAGCATGGAACAGGAGGAAGACAGTGAAGTCAGAACTCCTGCACCAAAATCTTCCAAGAAAAATATGATCTGGTTACAGGCCATAGAGGACCTTAAGAAGCAAATAAGAGAAGTGGAGGAAAAATTGGGAAAAGAAATGAGAACGATGAAAGAAAATTATGAAATGAGAGTCAACAGCCTGATTGAGGAAAATAACACCTTAAAAAATAGATTAACTCAAATGGCAAAAGAGGCTCAAAAAGGCAATGAGGAGAAGAATGCCTTATAAAGCCAAATTTGCCAGATGGAAAAAGAATCTCAAAAGCTCACTGAGGAGAATAATTCCTTCAGAATTAAATTGGAGCAAATGGCAGGTAGTGACCTTATGAGAAATCAAGATGCTATAAAACAGATTCAAGCAAACAAAAGAATAGAAGGTAATGTGAAATATCTCATTGGAAAAACCACTGACGTGGAAAATAGATCCAGGAGAGATAATTTAAAAATTATTGGACTACCTGAAAGTCATGATCAAAGAAAGAACCGAGAAATCATCCTCCAAGAAATTCTCAAGGAAAACTACCCTGATGTTTTAGAACCAGAGGGCAAAATAGAGGTTCAAAGAATACACTGATCACTTTCTGAAAAAGATCCCAAAAAGAACACATCCTAGGAATATAATAGCCAAGTTCCAGAATTCCCAGATCAAGGAGAGAATATTACATGCAGCCAGGAAGAAACAATATGAATTTTGCAGAAACACAATCAGGATAACCCAGGATCTGGAAGCTTCTACACTGAGGGATCGAAGGGCTTGGAACATGATACTTTGGAGGTCAAAAGAGCTAGGATTAAAACCAAGAATCACCTACTCAGCACAACTGAGTATCATGTTTCAGGGGAAAATATGATCATTCAGTGGAATAGATGACTTTCAAGCATTTTTGATGAAAAAACCAGACTTGAATAGAAAATTTGACATTCAGATACAAGAAGCAAGAGAATCTTGTGAAGGTAAACAGGGAAAGAAATCATAAGAAACTTATCAAAGTTGAACTATTAACATTCCTACATGGAAAAATGATAATTATAAATGATGAAACTGTTCTCAGTATGAAAATAGTTGAAGGGAATAGAAATATATATATATATATATATATACACACACATATATATATATATACAGACATATACATATATATGTCTATATAGGATGTTATATTGGTATATGAATACATATGTGAATGTGTGTATATATGTTTACAGGTATACATATATAGAGGGCACAGGACCAGTTTAATAGGAAGGGATGATACTTAAAAGGTGAAATTAAGAGGTGAGAGAGGAATATAATGAGAGGAGATGGAGAGAGGCAGAATGGGGTAAACTATCTCATATAGAAAAGGCAAGGGAAAATGGTTACAATGGAGGGGAAGAACAGGAAGGCAAAAAGGTAAAACCTTATTCTCATTGAATTTGGCTTGGGAGGGAATGACATGCACACTAAATAGGATATCTCACTGAACAAGAGAGTAGAGGGGAGTGGGATAAGAGGGGGGATGATGAAAGGGTGGGCAGGTTGGGGGGGAGGGAAATTGGAAGCACCCACTTTTCAAAAGGGATAGGTTCAAAGTAGAGAATAGAACAAGTGGGAGGTGGGATAGCAGGGAGGGAAATATAGTTAGTTTTTTTTACAATATATCTATTATGTTAATGTTTTGCATTAGCTACACATGTACAACTTATACTGAATTGCTTATCTTCCCATTCAGGGTGGGTGACAAGGGAGGAAGGGAATGAATCTGGAATTCAAAGTTTTAAAATATATAAATACAATTATTAACACTATTTTCCATGTAATTGGGAAATAAGAATCAGGCATTGTGGCATAGAGATCTACCATGCCCTAATGGAAAAGTCAAAGGGGATATAGGAGAAGATATAGGAGAAAGCAGATTGGAGGAGGGGATATCCTATGGGACTAATATTTTGGGGTGGTGGGTAGGGGAAAAAAGGGGAAACAAATTGTAACTCAAAATCTGGAGGAAAATAATTAAAAATTAAAAAAAAGAATGCCTGAAAGTGCTTTATTTCATTGAATGACCACATTTTCCCCCTGTAGCAGTATACTCAGTTTAGTTGGATATATGATTCTTGGTTTTAATCCTGGCTCATTTGACCTCCGGAATATCATATTGCAAGCCCTTTGATCTCTTAATTTAGAAGCTGCTAGATCTTGTGTTATCCTGATTATGTTTCCACAATAGTAAAATTGCTTCTTCATGACTGCTTATAATATTTTCTCCTGGACCTGGGAACTCTGGACTTTGGCTATAATATTCCTAGAATCTTTATTTTTGGAACCTTTTTGAAGAGGTGATCAGTGAATTCTTTCCATTTCTATTTTGCCTTCTGGTTCTAGAATTTCAGGGCAATTTTCCTTGAGAATTTCTTGAAGGATGATTTCGAGGTTCTTTTTTTGATCATATCTTTAAGGTAGTCCAGTAATTTTAAAATTATCTCTCCTGGATCTATCTTCTAGGTCAGTGTTTTTTCCAATGAGATATTTCCCATTGCCTTCTATTTTTTCATCTGTTTGTATCTGTTTTATAATATCTTGATTTCTCATGAGGTCATAAGCTTCCATTTGCTACAGTCTAATTTTGAGGGAATTGTTCTCTTCAGTGAGTTTTTGAAATTCCTTTTCTATCTGGTCAATTTGACTTTTTAAGGCATTCTTTTCCTCATTGGCTTTTTGGGCCTCTTTTGCCATTTGAGTTAGTCTATTTTTTATGATGTTATTTTCTTCAGTATCTTTTTGGGTCTCCTTTAGCAGGCAGTTGACTCACTTTTCATGATTTTCTTGTATCATTCTCATTTCTCTTCCTAATTTCTCCTCCACTTCTCTGACTTGATTTTCAAAATCCTTCTTGAGCTCCTCCTTGGCCTGTAACCAGTTCATATTTTTCTAGGAGGCTTTTGATGCAGGAGTTTTGACTTCTGGTTCCATGTTTTGATGCTTTTTGTTCACAAAAGAGGATTCTATGGTCTGATTTTGCTTTGTCTGCTTGCTTATCTTGCCAGCCAATTATTTGACTTTTGAGCTCTTTTCCAAGGTAGAACTCTGTTTCCAGAGTAGAGGAAGCTATGTCCCAAATCACTGGGGTTTTCATAAATGTTGTCAGAGGTCTGAGGAGGGTGCTTTCTCTACAGTTACTATAATCTGTGGCACACTGGCCACACATGCCTGGATCACTACCCAAGACTGAGACCCAGATCCAAGAGCATTAAAGCAAGAGCAATTACCCTATGAATGGTCACTTGTTCCCCCTATGATCCGCAGTCCAGGAGGTCTGGAGGCAGCCACAGGGCAGCAGGTGCAGCCAGATCACCTCTGTTACCTCTCACCCCGGGGCCAGGGGCTGGACCATGCTTTTTGATCACCCAGTTCCAATAGAGTTCCCCACTGACCTTTTACTTTCTCTTTGGAGTTTATGGGTTGAGAAGTCTGGAAATTGCCACAGCTGAAGGTGGTTAACTCTCTGGAAGTCTTCTTTGGCTGGTCTGGGCCACTGGTTGGGGCTGTCCTGGGTCTGGGACTGTGTGGTTCACATGAAACTGCCTCAGCTCCCAGTCTGGTGTGATAGACACTTACTGTTGTCTTGCCAGGCTGCCTTCAGTGGGAGGTTTGTTTCTCTCTGTCACTTTGTGGGTTCAGTAGCTCTAAAATTTGTTTAGAGTCATATTGTACAGGTATTGGAGGTGGTTGGAGTGGGAGCTCAGCCAAGTTCCTGCTTTTACTCCCCCATCTTTGATGGGTGACTTTGAACAGATATATTCACAAAGATGATGAGGTTGATGCATGCATTGGCAAAGCTAGGTGAGTGTTTGAGAGGGCCTGAAGGAAAATGTAAAAGAGAAGAGGCTTGAGGCTGAACATTACTGCCAGTCTACCCAGTGCCATGGCAGAAAATTGAACTGTTTCCATTTGAATTGTCTTAGAAACATTCAGCACGTCACCTGGCAAGATAAAGTACTAGACGCTGAGTTCTTTTCTCAAGTTGAACTGCCAAGCTTTTAAACTCTGTTGCAAAGAGCACAACCCCATGGTATGGCCACATTGTTCAAATGCTAAATGCCTATTTTATGGAGAGCTCACACAAGGCTGGAACTCACATGGTGGTTAGAAGAAGCAGTACAAGGATACCTCAAGGTTTCTCTGAAGAACTTTGGAATCGATTGTGAAGAGGAGACCCTGGCACAGGATTGTTCAGCATGACATGCCTGTATTGAAGAAGGTGCTGTGCTCTGTGAGAAAGAAGAATTGCGGTAACTCAAGAGAAATGTAAGATGTGAAAATTTAGAGACATTGTTTTCTCTTCCCAAATGGCCATATGGATGAGTTGTCTTACCTGTGGGTAGAGTCTTCCAAGCTCATGTTGTTATAATCAGCCACAGTCAGACATCAACCCTGACATCATGATGGTTATCTTCAAGCATGAAGGACAAACATCAACAACCACTCTGTTTATATGCTATAACTCAATTTCATCTGTACTCACCTTGAAAGGGAATTCTTTAGCTTTGGACTCTGGATTTCATATAGATCTCAAGGAAGATTCACAGCTTTGGGTGGGTACTGAATAAACATCAGCAACTCTGAGTCATAAATGAATGGTTGGCCCCTGGAACTAGGGAAAACTGTTGCAATGTTCATGGATGAGAAAAGTGAAACTGTCATCATAAACCCTATGAATTTAGAGGAGTCAAACCATTAAGAGTTGACAGTTAAGCTTAGGTCTAGCATCTACTCAGGGTACCCCACTGGAGTGCTTAGGGCCACAACAAAGTCGAGGTGTTTTGCCTTCCAGAGTAAACTTGGAAGGCATTAAAGGTAAAATGGATTTGGAAAGCAAGAGGCAGAAGAGGATTCATTCCCTCAATTTAATTCTGCCACAAACTGGAAGCAGCATTTTAAAAAAAATCCCCTGCCAGAATCAATAGAGTTTCTGTTTGTTAAATTTTGAAGGAATTTATCTGGGGTTCTTCAGGAAATAGGAATTTTATTTTGCTAGAAGGTCCTTACTCAGGCTCCATAAGCATGGTACTTGAAAGGCAATAGTGGTTCTAGATAATTCCTTTTTAATTATTCCAGCAGCAGAAGTAATCACTTCTGTAACCCATGAAAGGAAAACGCCTCAGACTTTCTTGCAAACACATTTGAAATGTAAGCCTATATATCTGTTCAATTCTTCGAATAAAAATTATTTTTCAAATTATTTACTGAAGGAAATCTAGGAACACAGATGCAAAGATGTTTCTGTAAAGAAGCGATAACATTAACAAGCCATTTAAAAAAAAAAACCTGGATAAATAGCACTGCTAAGCCAGGGATTTAGTTGCTCTTTCATTATGCATATTTATAGTGCCAAATGAGTTTATATTTAATCATTTTTTTTTCTGGCTTACAATGAGGTTTTATGCAAGTGTGTAAAAAAGGTCCACCACATTAAAGGGCTATTCTTTCTTCTTTGAAAATCATTCTTGAATGATTTTTTTTCAATTAGTTATGCTTCACAACCCTCTTTCAGTCTATTCATTTTACAGAAGGGTAAACTGATGTAGAGCAAATGGAACGGTGCTTTGAAAGGTCATGGAAGACAAGTCTATGGACTGTCAGAATATCCTAGTCAATGTATTGCCCCACAGCAAGAAAATATGGGGTGTAAACACAATCTCAGTATCTATACCTTTCTTTGTATTACACAATTAAAAGTAACAAATGAAAAGCAACAGTGGGACAACTATGCTAATTAGATTTTGATCTCTCTAAAGGGCGTTTTCTAATTGCAGTTTTCAGTCATGGTGAGGAAAAAGCAAACATTGGCACCTGTAGAGCTATCCTCGCTGAAAGGAA
>NW_027186473.1:3071619-3165944 GCF_028583685.1 Petaurus breviceps papuanus
TCTACTCCCTAACCCCCACAAACCTTTTACACACACACACACACACACACACACACACACACAAATGTTGTCTATACAAGTTTCTTCCATACTGCATTTGCAAAATTGCAAAATTGGTTTACGTAGCCCAAGGACAGAAGTTTGCATTAGTTATAATTTTGGTTTGTTGACAATTGTTCCATCATCTTTAGACATTTTTTGGATCTCTTGAGTCTTCTATTTGAGTTATTATCGACTTTTCATAATTTTGAAGCAGCCACAATTTGATACCTTTATTCAAATTTTTGATAAAAATATTAAGCAGTATATGACAGAGTCTTGTAACATTGACTAGAAACCTCCTGTCCATTTTACATTGAAGAAAAATTTGTTAAATTCTTATGATATGAAAGGCTTTGTGATATGCTCTAGAAATAAAAAAATAAACAGTCCCTGCTCTCAAAAACCTTGACATCAGTTCATTAACCACCACTCAGTGAATATGGTCTTTCAATGAGTTCCTGGGTGTATCTAACAACACTGACCGCCCAGGCCATATAGCACTATCTTGTCCACATGCAGGTCATGGAAGTTGTTTTCCATTGTGTTGGTGGAATCTAGGTATGCTATCTGTCTGTTTAATAACCCTGTCAAAAAAGAAAATGATGTTAGTTTGGCATACCTTGTTCTTAGTGGACCCTTCATGACTTATAGTGATCACTGCTTTTGCTTCTAAGGCACACAAATAACTTAATTATGTGTTCTAGAATCTTGTCAAGCATAAAATTAAAATTCACTAATCTGTTATTTGAAGAATTTTTCTCCTGTTTTTTGAATATAGGACAACCTTTGCCCATATCTAGTCATGGGATATCTTTTCTATTTTTCATTATTTTTGCATATATTTGTTTATATTTTGTTTTAAAAATTATCATCAGTGATTTAGAAGTCCTATCTGCAAATTCTGTGACTGGTATCTAGGTCTGATGACTTAAATTCATTTGAGCTCTTGGTATTATTTGCTAACTCCTTACTTATTTTAGCTTTAAATTCACTTTTCAGTCTGAAAATTATTCACCTCTATAGAGAAAGTATAAACAAAATAGGAACTGGATAGCTCTGTATTCCTTCTTTTGACCACTGTGATCATCCCATGTATTCCTTCTTTGAATTTCCTTTTCAATCCAATATAGATTAAATTTCATGTGCTCTCATTCTCTCTGTCTCTCATCTTCTCTGTCTGTCTCTGTCTGTCTGTCTGTCTCTCTCTCATACACACACACAGAATTTTCTACACCCCTATATAGTTACCTTGACCTCAGTTCATTCTGTGCTTTAGCTTTTCTGATAACATACTTATAGGAATATATGATTCTTCTCTCTTTATACTCATTGACCTCATTTTTTCCTTCTGTATGTGTCTTTATGTAAGTTGGATAGTGAATTCATTTTATACCTGTTTATCTTTTTAGACTGTCTCCTTTTTTCTTATGTATCAGAATTATATTTTGGCAGAGGCCAGTAGGTAGGGACTGAGCCTTGAGTGACATGTCATGATTAACACATATTCTTAGACAAAAGAGTTTAAGATGCAAGAGGAATAGGTGGGATGCTGGGTGATGGACAGCCATCTGCCTCATGGTTCTGACTACTGACAAAGGCAAGCTGGTAAGAAATACATGTCTAAAAAATAAAATTATGAAGAGACAAAAAATATAGTTCTGATGAATAAGAAAAGGAGAGGTTGTCTACAGAGACTACATTTTACATTTTAACATGGCATGTATAGAAGGAGAAGGAAAGAATAGGTCAATGAAGATACAGGGAGAAGTCATATATTTCCTCAAGAGAACTAAATCAGGAGAGCTAAAGGCCAAAATGACTGAGGCAAAAGGGATGTGTGTGTGTGTGAGTGCGTGCGTGCGTGTGTGTGTGTTCAACCTATGTTGGATTAAATAGGATGATCAAAGAAGGGGTAGATGAGATAATTACAGTGGTTGAAGGAGAGAAAATTACCCAAGGCCTGTTTTGTTTATGTTTTCTCTATAAAGGAGAATGATCTTCATGCTGAATAAGGAATAAAATTGAATTTAAATTCAGGATAAATGAGAAGCTAGCAAATGAGCACCAAACTGATTAAATGAATGTAAAGTCTTTTGCAGAAAGAAGTGATTGGAAGTGATCTGTTTTCATCCACGAGGTCCTATAATGCCTGCTGCCATGAATTTTGTACTCATCATATATTGTCTTGTATTTTTATAGAGGCAGCATTGTGTAGTAAAAAAGCATTTGAATTAAAGTAAGAGAATCTGGGTTCAGATACCATCCCTGTTACTACCTGTGTGACCTTGGACATGGTACCTAAGCTCTCTAGGCTTCAATTTCCTCATTTATAAAATGAAGGGGTTTAGGCTTTGCTTCTAAGATTCTTTTCAGCTCTAAACCTGTCATTGTCTTTTTTTCTGTTTAGTGAATGGATCTTGTCATCCAACCAAAGTGTTATTTCCTTGAGAACAAAACACTTGTCTTATACTTCTCAGTATACCTCATAAGATTTGGTTTGGTTTTCAGTTTTGCTGCTTTCTGAGTCTCCTGGACCAGGTCACTTAAACTGTCTGGGTTTCAGTTTCTTTCTCTGACAGGTGGACAGGGGTTAACATAAATTAACTTTAGGGGTTCCACTCACTATAAAATCTGGGATCCTACAATTTATCCTATCACAGAACTGGGAATTCAATATGTACTTAATATATTCTTGTTTATTGATTTATTAAGGTGTAAAAGACAATCAGGATTTTGACATGGATATTGTGAAGCTTCTATTGAAAAGATAATTCTTTTAAAATAGATTCTGTTATTAGTTCTTTCAACAATCTATATAGGCTATGCACGGCACATGTATCCCTTCCTTATAACATCTGCTTTCTGGGTGGCCTGAGTCTTTTTGGAAGTTGTGCAAGATTTCATGCTAAAGAATAAAGTTTACTTAATCAGTGGTTTTAGGCTGTCTTTTTGTTCATATGATATTGTAATTTCACAGTTTTGGACCCCCAAATAAGTCATTTGCTGACCCAGTTGTTTTTAAATAGAATGATGAAAAAGGCTATAGGAGAATTAAACACATTTCTTTCCTCTCTATGAGCATAATCTAATGTCACATTTCCATAAATGAATATTTTGGAATTAGTTCATTTGTCAACAGTTTAAATGAGTAAAAGCAATTAGAAGGAGAGGTGGTGACAAGTGAAAAGAAATGTTGAGAGTAACTGTTAAAATAAAACTCTGACATGGGCTGAATGAGATTAGGACATAGAAGCCATGTTAAAAGCTGTATTTTGGTTAAGTTTTCCAACAGATTTAATACATGCTTGGGGCTGCATCAGGGATTTTGTAATGGTCCCTCTTGTTATGAAAAGGGCATGAGGTGTAAAATCGGATGTCACGGTATACTCATTGCTGTGAAGATAACATCCAATTACCCTTATCCACTACTAAGAGACTTATTGTAAAACATTATGGTTTGGCTGATCACAAAGTCCAAAATGACTGTCCTGTCAAAAATTCTTGTATAACCTGCCATTCCAATGAGCACTGAAATATTGAAGGAAATGAAAAGAATTGCATCTTAATAGTACAGTATAAGAATCATAGAAGTTTTAGTGGCAGTGTAGACTTATGAGAGGGGAATAGAAAGAACTTTTAAGAACTGATTTTAATTATTCTTTGTGCCAAAGAATCCTTTAGGGATGTGTGTGTGTGTGTTATATTCAGGATTTTGGGGAACATAGAAAAAGCTTCATGCTCTTTTGGTCCAATTATGGACTTTGCAATGATGTAATCCTCTGAATTCATGTATACAGGAAGGGTATTAGATATATGCATATAGAGACAGCATGGCAGTCTACCAGCCATGTGACCACAGGCAAGTCATTTAATTTTTCTGAGACTCAGTTTCTTCATCTTTAAAAGGAGGGAGTTGGGCTTGCTATCCTTCAGTCATTTCAGTTGTGTCTCACTCTTCATGACCCCATTTGGAGTTTTGCCATTTCCTACTACAGCTCATTTTACAGATGAGGAAATTGAAGCAAACAGGGTTAAGTGACTTGCCCAGGGTCACACAGCTAGTAAATTCCTGAAGCTGGATTTGAATTCAGGTTTTCTTGACTCCAGGCCTGGCCTCTGTCTGTTGCACCATAACATCTAAGGTCTCCTCCAATTCTAAATATATGATCCTATTTTCTTTGATACAATTTGTGTCAATAGGTATTTTTAAACACCTAGTATTTGTTGTGCCTGTGCTGTGTATAAAAGTGGTCAAAAGTACGAAAAAGAAAGATTGTCCCTGGTCTCAAAGAGCTTACAAACTAATGGGAGAAGATAACACACAAAAGAAAGCAGGAAAGTAGTTGGGGTGGGAGTGGAATACCAGGGACATGCCACTAAGGGGCCATCATGTTCTAAACAGTTCAGACCAAGGAGTGTTGCAGATTGAAAGTAGAGAGTTATTAGAAAGGTCAGATTACAGCCCATTTAAAGAAAAGCTCTGGGAGGAGTTTAGTTTAGATCTACCATATTGCCATCTACTAATTCTTCATTTTCTACTGGTCTCAGGGAAATGAGGCTATAGATATAACTGTTCCCAGAAGGCTAACTTTTTCCAGAACCTATTAATTTTCCAGCTCAATTGCCCATCATTTGATGGGCTACGTAAATTTATGCTGAGTTAGGAAAGAGAAGCAGTATCTCTTCTAAATGCAAGGGTAATTGGATATATAGGGCTTTGCAAACCTTAAAGAACTATATGTATATGATGATAGCAATTATTATTGTCATTATTATTATTATTTTGAAGTCAGGGGCTACATTCCTGGATAAATCCATAAACTACTCTAACTGCATATTCTCCATTCCATTTGGATAAAGGCATTTATCTAATTTACTTGCAGTAATTATAGCTGCTACTTATATTTAGTGTTCTGATTTCTCTTATGTCACAAGCTAGCAGCTATGGCAAATCAATTACAGTAATGAAAATAAGAGAACAATAAGAATAATAATTCCAGGGGGTGGCCAAGTGGCGCAGTTAGTAAGAGAACCGGCCCCAGAGTCAGGAGACCCGGGATTGGTTATGGCCTCAGATACTTAGGATCCACACAAAATAACTGGCTGTGTAACCTTGAGCAAGTTACTTAACACCAATTCCTTTAAAAATAATAATAATAATAATAATTCCAAAGGAAGATAGAGACAACTCTTAAGGCTTGATTCTGGAAGTTGAACTGATGATTATTTAATTTTAATAACTAATAATAATAATATTTTAAAAGAACTTGGTTTTGTCCAGGCAAAATATATAAAAGCATAAAGCTCTTAATGAGAAAATTGTGGGTGAAAGTGTTATGAGACTTGTTGGCATGAAATCAAACCTGAATGATAACACATTTAAAGCAATGAAGACTTAGGTGGTCATTCTTTACACACACACACACACACACACACACACACACAGACACGGGTGAGTACTGATTTGGAAAATCTCCTAATAGAAATGAATACAGTTAGGAAAACACAAGGTCCATTATTCTGTGTAGGTTATTAAATGATTAATACTTCCTTGTCAAAAAGGAAGAAGATTGATAGACTTTTTCAGATTACATGATAGAAAAACCAAAAAATCAATAGACATACTTTTGAATGAGCAGCAATCATTTTGATGAGGAATAGTTAAGTCTGAAGACAGGTACACACCATTGGATATGTTGAATGTAACCCAAAGTCCTTCACCTGAGGATAGAGTCTGTAAAACAACTAACATCCAAAAGAGAATAATCAAAAAGTCTTCCAAATCAAAAAGCTTATAATAGCATTTCAGGTGTCATCAACAACAGAATGGTTATGCAATATACCACTTCAGGCTTAAAAACATTTGGTACCTCCTAAATACCTGGAAAAATAAAATCTAGCGACTAAAGTTATAAATCATAAGGTTACTATCATTCATGGGCTGACAAATACAGTCCTCAAAATATCCTTTGGAATTCAACCAATTCTGTGCATTATCACAGATTGGACTGCTGTTTGTATTTGCCAGGACAAGAAATTGATATATTGAAAATTATGAACTATATTTTTAATAGATGCCACCATACCAAATGCTTGTAATTTCTAAACTCTGCAGAATAAAAAGAAGCTTTGAAAAGAGACCCAGAAGGGGAAATCAAAATTATGTTGATGAACAGATGAGATATGTATTATATCTATTATATTGCCTGCAAATGGAGTTAAACTGAGGATGCTTTCAGTGAGCCTATAGAAAATGTCTCAAAACTTTTATTAAACTACAAAATATATTCACTTTGTCTATTTGTGATGAAGATTCACAGAGTATTAAGTATAAAATAATAATATCAGGACAACTACTTGTCCCGTGATTATTTTATTTGGACTCCATAGAATAGCATGATAAGAATGAAAATAACAATAATATCAGCAACAAACACAACAATTAATAATGATGAAAATAGAAATAACTCCAACCAAATAGTGTAGAGCACTTATAAACTTGTTTTAGCCGACAAAGATAGATATCCTGCAAGATAACTACTTATGTGATTTATTAAGCTAGGTGGCACAGCGAATAGAGCTCAGTGTCAAGGGTCAGGAAGGCTTGAGTTCAAATTTTACCTGAGATACATTACTTGCTGTCAGAGTTTGGGCAAGTTGTGTTAATTTCTGTATATCTCAGTTTCCATATCTGTAAAAATGGAGGTAATAATAGCACCTGTCTTCCAGGGTTGTTGTGAGCCTCACATAATCGGTAATTGCTTAGCATAATGTCTGGAACTTAGTAAGTGCTATATAAATGTTAGCTACAAAAATGGAAGAAATCGACCATGCTAATCAGGGCCAGAAAAATAAAGCAAAAGAGATCTACAGATAATACCTATTTTTCATTTTTGGTCATTTACTTCTGCCCTTTTACCAGAATTACTAACTAATCATTAAATGGACTAATAGGAATTTGATAATTCTCCCACCCCTGTCCTCTGACTTTTCCTGAAGGTAATTTCTCCACAAGGTACTGCTGATAGTTAATAACGTTATTCTGCTCAGCAAAAAGTATCGGCTTCTCTGGAATTCGAGGCACACTCTGGTGATCTGACTTACCATCTTTGAACAGAAGGGTCTTGGAAGTAGGGAGCTGGGTCTCTATGTTTCCGATAGAGTCCTTAACCTTCTAACCACTTTGATCTCCCTTGCAGGATGATGCTGTCTAAACCCTAGAATACAATCAAGGGGGTTTATGGGTGGATCCAGACAAGAATCATTTATTAAGTAATGACAGCTCTTGAAGCTTCCTTTCTACTGATAAACCCTACCTCCTGACTTTCTTAAGCAGTTTCATTGCATTTATTATGACCACTCTCTATCTTCTTCTCACTTCCTTAAGACAGACTTGCTTCTCTCTGCTTAGGGTAATTTGAAAGAAAATTTAGGAGGAAGAACATAGACAGCTGAAGAGGAATGCTATAGTACTAACAATCAATGAAATTCTCAGACATAGGAAAGAGGAGAGGCTCACCTGGAATGGCCCAGGACAATCAGCCCCTGGATCATTGGTCAAACCATCAATGAGAATCCATGAGGTGTAATGGATAGTGTACTTTACTTGGTACCCGAATAGGAAAGACAAGGTTTTAATTCTGTCCTAGAACAGACAAGTCATTGAGCCCCTCTGTGTCTGTTTCCTCATCCATTAAATGAAGGGACTGGGCTCAATGGATTCCAAGGTTTCTGCTAGATCTAAATCTATGACATCAACATCCAAAGTGGTGCTGTGGGTGGAGGTTGGATTAGGAGTCTGAAAGGCCTGACTCCATAGTCCTTCTTCTAAAGCTTATTATCCACCTGGCCCTGAGAAAGCCACTTTTAATTTTGATCTACTTCATTTTCCTCACATGTAAAGGGGAATATAATATCACTTATTTGCCAGGATTGGTAGAAGGATTGCATGAGATAACATTTGTAAAGTGTGTTGCAAACCTTGAAGTACTATACAGATGTTAGCTATTGTGGTGATGATGATAATCATCATCATCTTTTATTAATTTCATGCAAAATGCCAGGTCTTAAAGAGAACACTTTATCATCTGAGAGTGGGGAAGGCCACAAGCAGCTTGGGGAGTCAGGAAATGCCTCATGTAGGAGGCAAAGGAGATGAACAAGGTGGGAATTCTGCAACTTGAACAGGTAGTGCATTCCTAGGCATGAGGATGGTCAGTCTGTGCAAAGGCAAAGAGATGGGAGATGTAAATTCCAATACATGGAACCATGAATAGCCCTTTTGTCCCCTTGGAAAGGTAAGTTCATGAAGAGAAGTAATGTTTGAAACAGAAAAGCAAGAGAGGGCTAGATTGTAAAACACAGAGGACTTTGTATTTTGTCCTGGAGAGCCATCCAGATCCAGCAGAGTTTTTTGAGCATTAAAGGGACATGGTAACTCAAAATCTTATGGAAATGAATGTTGAAAACTAAAAAAAAAATAAATACATTTTAAAAATATATAAAAAGCGACATGGTCTTTTCTCTCACTGCATGAGTTTATATTTCTTTTTTTTTTGTTTTCAATAACTATCTCTACACAAGCTATCTATTTTTTCTTCTTCCTTGAGAAAGTAACTTAAGTATCTAAACCAGGTTGAGAGACTACTCAAATTATGACTGTATTAATGCTGAAGAGAATAGATCAAGGTTGCAGTAGGGATGGATTAAATGAACCATTCTGTGTTAGCAGGAACATCTCAGCGTTATGTTGCCTGATGAGAAAGCACCAGCTGTTTACCTAGCTAGTGCCAAGGCGTTAACAGTCATAACAAAGCTTGGCGTGTTTCAAGTGATTGATGACTAATTGAATCAGGTGGTGGCTGCCTACTGTAATTCTTTATCACTTCACTAACCAAACAGCCATATGTGGCTTGCATGACAGATGCTAGCAGAGACTTGGAATAGGCCAGTGCAATTCAAGGAAATGCAACTTTTAATTCTATGGTACAGATTTAAAAGTCATTCTGCTGGGATCTGAAGATAAAAGACCCATCTGGTACAGGGCAAATAGATAAAGTAAACTTCTCTTTGAATTTATACAGGTATCTATTGAGATATACTCAAGCATGCCTGTGAAATGATACTGTTTGGCGAAGAATGTACCTAGTGCAGCTAAGTTCTGCCTTGTGAGCAAGTCTTGGTACCAAAGTTGCTTTGTAAGTTAGTTGTTTGAAACTTGGAATGCATGTGGCCAGAGAAATCGTGCAATGAATGGTGACTATATTTTGGACTAACCTGCGAAAACCAATTTAACCAAGGGAGTACCTGAAAAAAATCACTCCAGTAACACTATTTCAACTATTACATGTAAACACTTTTGGAGATATTGTGGGGTCTTTGGTGTTTTATTTTTTTTACAGGAAAATGTATTCAGAATATTAACTGGGGACTTGAGAAACTCCTCTGTCCTATTCCAGCACAGGAGATGTTCATAGAATGTTGGAGGTGGATAGGACCCTAGAGGTTATTCAATTCCAGATTATTTACTTTATTGGTGAGGAAACTGAGGTAAGACATGTTGTGACAAGCTAATGCAATGCAGCTACTTAGTGAAAGAGTTGACTCCTCTTATTCTGAGGCTTTTCCCACTATAGGAAAGTACATCAGCTTCATTCCTGTACCAGTAACTTGTTAGCTTCTGCAGTTTTGTAAAAGAAGATGCCTCTCTGTATTTATATGAGAAAGGGCAACTGCCCCATCAGTTAATCAATCAACAAGCAAGAATTTATTAAGCTCTCTGTATGTGCACATGCTAGATGTTGGGAATATATAAAGAGAAATGAAACAATTTCTGTCCTCAAAAAACTTATTTTATTTAAAGAGAGACAGCATGTATATGTGTGTATAGAAGTTTGTACTTTATATATAAGCATGTATTTATACATACACCCAAACGTACATATGCACATATGGGCATATACATATACCCATGTGTGTATACTACCCCTCTCTCCAAAGAGTCTCTGGGTAGATTTGTGTCCATAAACTTGGGGAAAATATAATATATGTGTATACACTTATATGGTATAGCAGCAAGCACCCTAGCATACCCAGGGTGGCTGCCAATACAGGTTCTTAGATCTTCTTTTCTAAAGGAAAGCAACTCAAAATGGGTTAACAATCTTGCTTTAATCAATCAAACATATATTGTTTACCTAGTTCAGAGGAAAAAGGTCAGCAACCCAAACTTCAGAGTATACAGAGGTTACAAGCAGAAGTTACAAGACAGAGAAAGATTTCAGCAGACAGACTTCCAAATAGTCCAACCATTACATACATCCATACCTAATCACAGTTACCAGAGAGGGAAGCATCAACATCTGGGTTTTCAAAGCCAGGGGACTCTCAATGGCTGCCCAGAGTCTTGTCTGGTCAAGTCACGCAACACTTCTCAAAGTGAGCCCCAAAACAAAGTCTCACATCAGGGATTATATAGCCTTCTCCTGGGTCAGAGAATGTAACAACCCTCTTGACCCACTTCCCAATCACAAAGTGTCTCCTGAAAAACAAGCCTCCCACCATAGGCTCTAGGTGCGCTTAAGCCTAGGGGCAGGGAAGATCTTAAAAATTTACATTCCCATTATATATGGGAAGGCCATGGGGCTATCTGTATGTATTTTTTATGTACACTCATGTCTGCAATACATATATACATTGTATTATGTACACACATATGTATGATATATGTATATGCCTACACACACATACACAGACACATACACACACATATACAAGGCCATGGAAATTGAATCTTCCCAGGAATCTGAATCTAAATTGATTTGCAAAGTAGCTATCCCTAATGGGGAAAGAAGATAACTAAGCTCCTTATTCTTAAGTAGAGAGCTGTTTCTAGGTCTGGACAAACCTGTTGTCTTACAACAGGCATAGAGCAGTATGGCAGGAAGAGGTCTGGGACTGGAGAGTCAGGAGTTCTAGGCCTAGCTCTCCAGGTGACTTTCTGGCTGTGTAATCTGATCCGATCCACTCAGCATCCCTGGGTTTCTGTGTTCTATGCAAAAGGAACTGGTCCAACTAATTGATCTTGGTCACTTTCAGTTCTGCAATTCCACGTCTTGAGTCAACATTACCTATATGGTGAGTGGTAGAAGCAGGACAGGAAACCACCTGTCTTGATAGATGGCCTCCTGACCGCAGGAGTCCAGTTTTAATTATTCTATGGTGCTCCTTGAAAGTTTTTCCTACAACTCCTTAAATGAGCATGGAAATTGCTCATAGAAAGCTCCTTTTGAGTAGGGGTTGTTCCAGTCATCATTACCTGCAACCCCAGTGTATAGAGTTGGTGTTTAATAAATACTTATGGATTGATGCATGGATAAGTTGAGTTCAGAGATCATGTGGTCATCTGGTCCAATCATCCCTTCTGTAGTAGGAACGCTTTCTCATCTGGGCCACTGGCTTTTTTTATGGTTTCCCAATTCTAAGCACAAGGTTCTTTCAGTTGCACTATGCTTTGCTCTGGGTAGTTAGGGGTCATGATGGATAGAGTGCTAGTCATGGAGTCAGGTAGACGTATCTTTGTGAGGTCAAATCTGGGCTCAGATACTTACTAGTGGTAAGACCCTGGGCAAGTCACTTACCTCTGTTTGTCTCATCTCTAAAATGAGCTGGGGAAGGAGATGGCAAATAGTATCTTTGCCAAGAAAACCCCAAATAGGGTCATGAAGATTTGGACACAATTGAAAATGACTGAACAACACCACATTCTGTTTTACTTCATGCTTGCCTTTGGAGGATTGGTATCTATTGCTAAGAATCACAGAATCTAAGTTAGAAGATACCTCAGAACTCATTGAATTTGATCCTTACTTCAAAAGAAGTCTAGGTGGTGCAGTGGACAGAATGCTGGGTCTGGAGTTAGTAAGATCTGACCTCAGGCACTTACTAACTGTGGGACCTTGGGCAAATCATTTAACCTCTCTTTACTACAGTTTCCCCAACTGTGAAATAAGAATAGTAATAGTAGTACCTCTTTTTGGGGGGAGGGGGCAAGGCAGGGCAATTGGAGTTAAGTGATTTGCCCAAGGTCACACAGCTAGTAAGTGTTATATGTCTGAGGTCTGATTTGAACTCAGGTCTTCCTGATCCCAGGGCCAATGCTCTATTCACTGCTTTACTTAGCTGCCACAATTGTGGTACCTCAATGTGTTGCTGTGAGGATCAAATGAGACAATAAATGCTTATTTCCTTCCCTCTCTTCTGTTTTTCCTGATCAAGCAAAGAGAAAAAAAATGAGGCTTTATGACACTATATTTGTGTAAATGGATAAGGGCTTCCTGCTTAAGAGACCCAATATCATAAAATGGACATTTCTATATTTAGACCACAATAGATCAATGAACAGTTTCTATCATTTTATATTTTGAATCAAAGGGAAACTGAGGCTGAAGTCAGCAGTAGTCTAGAAAACCCAGGTCAGTTCTCCATTGGCTATTGTTTAGGCTACAAAAATATATCAAATAAGTATGTCACCAGGTGGCTCCATTGCTAAGTAAGGTTTCTTTTACTCTGGAGGATGAAAAAAGCTATACAGGCAAAGGTGTTTTAGCTGCAGCATCTCATCAGCATTTAATCTAAGAGAAGTTTAATGGGGTTTTCCAAATCCTGTGCTTTCCAGTTAATTAACTTTGTTGAAGCACTGATTTATTAGACAGGAATTTCTGATAAGTAAGTGTTTTCTTCTCAGGCTTCAGTTGAAGGAGACAGCATTGACTCCTCTGCCATGAGAGAGCACTCCAGTTTTTAATAATTATAAAAGATGATCATCCCTTTGTGAAAATGTTCCCTGACACATTCATTTAAAAGCTTAGCACAGGTAAAAGTTGATGAAATTAAATGTACACTCTGGTTGGGGATCAGATGGCTCATAGACTTTGTAATATGTAATAAGGCTCAAGGTTGCCGGCTCAGAGCCAGTTGTAGAAGATGATAATCTAAGGTTTTACTGTAGGCTGACTGTGTTATAGCACTGTAACCGAAGAATGGAAGAGTTAGCAATCTAGGTCGATATGCCAGGGTGATAAAAGCAATTAATGGAGCCCAACCATCCAAGACTTATTTGCGGTTGGTATCTGACTTTCTTTAGATCTCATCCATACGTAGACTTGTTTTTTCCCTTATTGTGACTTTCCCTCCAGATAGTTAGTGCTAACCCTGTAGGCCAGAAGGTTAGCTGTCTTGGACACTGAAAGGTTTCTGCTTCTTCCTAATGTAAGATTTAATCATAGACAGAATTATGGTTTCTTATGTGATGTTATGTGGGGGGCTGTCCAAAACTTTCTAACCCACTTTCCTGTTATAATCAATGATCACTAGAAATGTATTCCTTTCAACTAAGGTCCTGTTGCTTGGAATGATATTTCAATGCATTGTCCTCTGATGGTGCAACTCAACATTGTTTTATTGATTTGTCTTACAATGTAGTGTTCACAAAAGTTCTATGGGATAGGTAATGTAACTATTGTTATCTCTATTTTAAAGATGAGGTTAATAACCTCAGGGAATATAAGTAGCTTGCCCAGGGTCACACAGCTAGTAAGTGTAAAAGTTATTATGTAAAGCACAGTCCCTCCTGGTTCCAAATCTAGTGCCCTTTTTATCAGGATGGGGCATAGAGATTGGATTAGTAATTTTGCTGTTATAGGCAATTCCCAGTGAAGAAATTCTCTCTACCTATGCAAGTCAGAGGCTAATTTGTAACTAAATTGCCTTAGTTGCCTGAAACACAGAGAGATTAAGGGACTTGCTTAAGATCACAGGGTAAGAGTGGGTTAGAAACAGGATTTCAACCCAGATTTTCCTGCCTTCAAGGCCAGTCACTATTCACTGTGCAACATTGCCTCTCTTCCCAGTATCCGTGGTTTCTTATCCTGGGGTACTTGAACCTTCTAAAGAGTTTGTGAATAGAATGCAGGAAATCCATGAACTTTTTGGGGGAAATTATATCTCTATTTTCATTAGCCTTTAACTGAATCTTGAAATTTCATTCAATTACAATTGTTTAAAATGACATTGTTCTGAGAAAGGTCCCATAAATTTCACCAAGTGCCTAAGGGGACCATGATAAGCAAAATGTTAAGAACTCCTGCCCTACACCAATAAAACACATAAATGTAAGTATATTCATAATAACAGAAACATTGCCTCATATAGCTAGAGCTGGATATATGCACATTTTAAGTTATGACATGCCATTACTCTTTGGGAGACTTAGTCCATCAGAGCCTTTTCCAAGATGAATGTTTCCTGATGCCAAACCCGGGATTTAATAGCATATGACAGAAGGTCATATGAAGGTTTTGAGTAATGTCTCAATGAAAGAGGCACCATGGAGAAGGATTAGGGTGCTGAAAAGTGGAAATAGCAACAAAACAATGATGAACCTCACCAACTTTTCATTTACCTAGGTCCAGCCCAAGTCTTTGCAAGTCTGTGCAAAGTACCATCATTTAATAATTAATAGGTACTGAATGTCTATTATGGACAATTCACTATAAAGGATTCAGAGATGAATAAGATGTGGTTCCTTTTATTGAGGAGTCACGTAGAAGCGATTAGGCAAGTATACAAGTAACAGAAGCAAGGAATTCAAGGAAGCTTGTGTTAACCACCATATTGGTGCCACGGAACTTTAGAGGAAGAGAGCACTTGCATTTAGGGGAATAAGGCTGTGCTTCTCAAAGTTATTGATAGTGACATTGGTGCTATAGCCAAGAGGAGTAAAACTGATGTTATAACATCTTATGTGCAGAACACTTTAAGGTTATGAATTCATAACCTTATTCACATAATTGTAGTTGAATCTTAACATTCATGCATGCATGAATGCATTCATTCAACAAACATTCACTGAGCCCCATTATATGCAGAGCCTTGAACTATGAGCAGAAGAAATAGTTTAGATGACATAGTCTTTTGTACTTATCAAAATTTTTTATCTAGTAGATTAAGACACAAATTCAGATAATATGTATTTTCGTTGACCCTACAAGATAACTGCATTAAAGAAGTGCAGCACAAATTGCTTGGAGATCATATTGAGGGACAAGGGAAGGCATCATTGAGCAGATTATATTTAAGTCTAGTTTTAAATGATAACTATAAATTTAACAGGTGAAATTAGAGGAACATTTCCGGAATCAGGAACTACATGAGCAAAGGCATGTCTGTAAAAGGGAAAGCAGAAGGAATATTCAAGTGGAAAAGGGTAGACTTTGTAGATAGCTGCATCATGGGGAATATGCAGGGGAGTAATATGAGATAAACTGAAAGAATATATGGCATTATATTGAGGAGGATGTTGTATACTGGACAGAAATGTCTGAAACTTACTTTGGAAATAATAGGGCACATGATAAACGTATTTCAGCAAGAGAGTGACAGGATCAAAATTATGTGCAACAGAGATAATTGTGGCAGATGATTGTTGGATGGAGAAGGAATGGATATGATTTGTTAAGAAGAGAAAATAGATTTCTGTTATTTGTATTTTTAAATGGAGGCAGATTGTGTTACAACTATGTAATATCATGTATTTTTAGATAAGGTCATTGTATTATTTTTATTGAACTGTTTTACTTTATTACAAGAGATTTCACATGAAATAGGAGTCATTTGTAAACGTGTGGTAAGTACCAGGATACAAAGACAAATGTAACAATCCCTACCTTAGCTTATGGTCCATTAGGAGAAAAAACACATATACATAGCTCTGTACAAAGTAAGTACAAGGTCATTTGTTTGCTGTGGAGCAAGAAGGAATTAAAAGCTGAAGGGGCATCAAAAAAAAGGCTTCACATAGAAGGTGGCATGTAAGATGACCACAAAAATAAAATGATTTGGTGAAAAGAATGATGATAGATCATATTTATAAAACTGAACAATACATTTATATAATACTTTAAGGTTTGCATATTTCTTTATATATAGTAGCTCATATCATTTTCAAAATCACCTTTTGGGGCACATGGTATCATTTTCTCCATTTTAAAGCGGTGACTAAGGCTTAGAGAGTTTTATTGACTGGTCAAGTTTATATAATTAAGGAATGCCTGAGACAGGATACAAACTCAGGGCCCCCTGATTTCCAACCTAGTGTCCTAACCTATACAATCCTGCCTAATTAACTACAGAGGACATATGAAGGAAGAAACTATCTGCATGCAGAGAAAGAATTAATAATAGAAGTATATATAGAATGGTTTACATGCACATGCGTGTATATACATACATGCATGTACTTATGTGTGTATATATGTATATATAATATATGTGTTTTATGTGTACATATATATTCATATATGCCTACACATGCATATTTATGTTTAATGGTAGCCATCTCTAGAGCGAGGGTAGGGGAAAAAGGGAAAGAAAAAAAAGCTACATAACTTTATTATATGTTTAAAAGGAATAGCAAGCTGTACATAATAGATTTTCAGTTTCATGTACAATCATCTCTTTTTCTATTCTACTATGTTATGAAAGTGCTTATTTTATTTAAGTTTAGATTGAAATAAACAAAATTTTAAAAAAGAGATGGAAAACAAGGAATTTTGTTTTCCTTTCCTCAATTCTTCATTGAGGAAGAATGATATTGCACATTGACTGGGGCAGGGAGAGTGAAAATGGGAATTAGGGAAAGCTTCCAGGAGAAGCTGGAATTTGATTTGGACTCTGAAGAAGAAAAATAGAGATTTCACATGTAAAGAGGGGAAGTGAGGTTGGTCCAAGCAGAGGGAACAGGCTAAAGGATGAGAGGGAAGCATGAGAACACAGTGGTTGTTTGGGAAGAAGGGTGTAATGTAGTGAATCTGAAATGCAAAATCTAGCATATATAGAAGGGGTAAGATAAGATGATATTGGAAAAGTAAGCAGCTTGGTTGTGGAGGTCACAGATGTACAGACAGGAGAGTCTGACTATTACTCCATAGATGATTGGGAACAGTTAAGGTTTTTTAAGTGAAGACCCAATGTAACTAGCTTACAAATAGTGGAGCTAGAGACTCCAGACCAGGTCTTGCGACTGATTCTGGAGCCTTCACCATATAGCTTCTCACAAATATGCCTTTCAGAATAAATAAATAGGCTACAGATCTAAGGTTATTTTTTAAGGTCTTATTTCATAACCATCACACACACAAACACACACACACTCACACACAAAACACACAACTAAGATCATCTTAAGGCCATGTTTTCAATCCCTCTGTGGTTTAGAATTTGAAGTTGAAAGTTTGGGATTAATGGGGACCCTGCTAGGGGCTTGTGTTGATCATAAATTCTTTTAGACATTTGCAATTACATAAATTCCTGGAAGAACTCAAATATTTAGTGTAAAAAATAGCCCATGCTGCTAGAGTAGCATTCAAATTGAAGTATGGCAGCTGCATATTTTCTCCCCTGGAATTAAATTGTCTGCCTGCTCAGTCATCTGGGCTTTGCTGTATTAAGCTTCTCTTTCATCATATTTATCTCTTCCTGGCATTTGCCCACAGAGTGTCAACCAGTTTCTGGTTCCTAGAACAGGGAGCTCTGTTCTGTTTGTAAGAGCTACGCATGCCTTTGTGAAACCAGCTCATTGACATTGGACCAACCATGTAGGCCAACTCTTCACCGTGATTCATTTATGAATCCTCTTTTGAAGAGATATGGGGGAAAGACCATGGGATTCAGAATTCCAGTTGCTTCTCTACCATTTATTAGTTTTGAGACCTAGGGCAAATATTTTAATATCTCTGACTCTCAGCTTCTTTGTCTTTGTAATGGTAGAGTTATGCCAGTCCCACCTGCCTTAAAGAGCTGATCTGATATTGATTAAAATTCAATGAGAATTTGAAAGTTGTAAAGTAACCTGTTAAGTACTAAGCAGGCATATTAAAACACCTTTAATAATAGGAGTTACAGTAAAAAATGACTTAATTTGCAGGGGGTCAAATAACCAAAATTTAGGTAACAATCAGGGATAGTCTTTGTCATAGGTAAAGTAGGTAGTTACCTACCTCATATGATTTGAAGGGTAACAGGGAGGTTAAATGATTGGGTATATAGCTAAATGCTTCTTTCCCACATATTTCTTTTACTGGGAACTATATTAAAAACAATCTTAAAAAACATTTAGAAGCAGGTAGGGTGAGTCAGTAGATAGAGTGATAAACATGGCGTCAGGAACAGTGAGGCTAATTGCTGCCTCACACAGTTTGTATCTATGTGATCCTGAGCATTTCTCTTAGCCTCTGTTTCCCTCAGTGTTCTCATCTGTCAAATAGGAGAGATAATAGTACCTATACCTCAGTTGCTATGAAGATAAAATGAGATCATATTTTCAAAAGAGTTCTCAAACATTACATTCTATGTAAATGCTAGAAGATGAAAAAGATGATAACAATGAAATAGAAGCCAAATCTTAACAAATTAAAACTGGAGTTAGAAACATTTATTTTTCATTTTAGTTGTGAATGCTTCATGAAAGAATGTCAGACCAATATTTAAAACTCTTACTCGCCGTCACTACTCTAGTAGCCTGTGCATTGGTTTGTTATTCAGAGTACTCTGGGGTGTTCTCTGACTAGAATCTCTTACCACCCCATCAGTGACTGACTCAATGACACTATCTCCCCAGTTCCACTTTACAAAAGGTGATTGTATTCAACTACATGAAAGAAAGCAAAAGTACAGTTGCATGTGTTGGGGCGGGCAGGAGGCTCTGCAGTGAAGAAAGACCTTGAAAAAAGAAAAGGTGCTTTCTATACCACAGGGAAAAGGGACTAGGGACCCAGTTAGCCCTCCCTCTACAAAATGTATCAAGGGCAGGAGGCCAGTGTGGACGCCATACCTTTTAACTCAAGAAAGATGATAATGTCTAGCTTTAAAAAAAGTAATGATAGGGGCAGCTAGGTGGCATAGTGAATAGAGCACCAGCCCTGGAGTCAGGAGGACCTGAGTTCAAATCCAGCCTCAAACACTTGACATACTTACTAGCTCTGTTAACTTGGGCAAGTCACTTAACCCCAATTGCCTTGCCTTCCCCCCTCCAGAAAAAGAAGTATAACAATGTCACCTACCTCCCAGAGTTCTTGTGAGGATTGAATGAGATATTTGTAGTGATTCTTGGCACAATGTTTGGCACATAATAGGTGCCAAATACATTGTTATTGTTAGTATTCTTGAGGATCCTATAACAAGGTAAAGAGAAAGAATCCAAGACTGAGCTAAGTCATAGATGAATTACAACAAAAAAGATTGAAAGACCCAATGTCCAAGACACTTGATTATTAAGTCTTAATATTCTTATGGACTATTATTGTACAATAAGAAATGTTAAATGAGAGGATTCTGATAAACATAAGACTTATGTGAATGTTGTGAAATAGATTCAAGAAAATAAACCATAACTGGGCAAATCACTTACCCTTCATCTTGGCTTCATTGTAACATGAGGGCACAGACTAGATAGCTTTCTGAGATCATTTCCAACTCTAAAACTATGAGACAGTGATTTTGTTGTCCTATGAATTAGATGCTCTTTCAAAAATTTAAAATTTAGTTCTATGCAAGAAATGTATAAATACATACAATATACTTAACATTTTAGTACCATAGGAGCTAAAAATTCAGTATAGCCCATATCCCTTAGCCTTAAGGGATAATCCAAAAGAAGATGTGATTAAATGGCAAGATATGGTATAGAGACAATCTGTGCTGCAGGATGCAAAATACAGGGACCAATGGTAATAAAATGATAATGGCTTAGCCATTGTAACAAAATAATATTGTTTCTCATTGCCACAAAAGACTTTCGGATGCTTAGTTGACTAGTGGCCTAACCTATGCCGATGCCATATGTCACAATGGGACTTTTCTACTGCACTAGATGATAGGCCTTTCCATTAATAGATTTATCTCATTTTCAAATTCTATTTCTCTTGATCTAAAAAATGATACTTAGGACAATAATAAAGTACTGTTTCTCCTTAGGGACACTTGCCTAGTGCCAGTTTATGCCTAAAGTGGAGGAATTATACAAAAAAGGAATTTATTCCATAAGATGGTAGAATTCATTATAAGAGAATGGAGGTTTTTAAAATGTACATGAAAGAGGTTTGAATATCTTTAACAGCTATTAAGTGCTTTGTCCTCCTCCAGGGGAAATATAATTTTTTTCAGTCATATTAAGGAGAAATGCAGACATTTAACTGACACTGTCTAAAGTTAACTTTGCTTTCAAAACTCCATTTAAAAAATGCTACATGTCTTTTAGAGAACCCAGAATTCTCTACTGTGAGGCCTCAAGACAAATCAGAAAAGACTAAATATAAGGCCAATCTGTGATGCATGGGCCTTCATGAGGTAGAGCCTGGGGCTGAGTTTCAAGATAGATACCTTACCTGTTCTGTGTCTCCTTTGACTAGGAAAATGATTAAATGGCATATCATCCATGCCAGCAAATTTCTTAATTTGAGTGAATAGCTGCCCTGTGGTAAGGTTTCTTTTAGCTTGTACTTATAAACAGGGCCTGAATGTAAAAACAAAAGGAAACAAAACTTTCTTGAATAGCTTTGATGATTACTTGATGAAAGGAAACAATGCTAAGCCCCGGTTTGCTAAATGTTCTTACTAGTCCAACTTCTGAGCTGACTGAAAAGGCCTCTTGGTGTACTGTAAAACATGATTCATTTCCACACAGAGCTTCTAGTCCTCCTTATACTGGTGTCTAGAATGTTCTCATTCCTGCTTGTGCCTCACATTACCCTGGATCCTTCGAGACTTACCTTAAATAGAAACTTCCTTGGTTCTTCTAACTTCTTAGTATCTTTTCCAGTAAGGATACATTCTAGTCTGTATGTATTTCATATATACAAATGTATGTACCTGTTATTTTCACCGTTAGAGAGTAAACTCTTTGGGGGACAGAGGCTCTTTATGTTTTTTATTTATATGTCCAACATTTAGCCCTGTGTTTAACATGTGGACATAATTTCATAAATATTATTGATTGATTAATTAATTGATAACATCCATTCCCTAATAGATTTAGTCTCTTGTTTTCCCATTAGGTTGGGAAGAAACACACCTACCGCTCTTTGTTTATCTTTTCATCTCCCAATATGCCCAGATGCAGAAATATTATTGAAGTTTTGATGAGCCTTAAGGAAGGACCAAAACACTAGTGAATGGAGATGGACATAGGCAATGATATGACACAGTGGATTTTGCTAGACCTGGAGTCAGGAAGACATGAGTTCAAATCCTGGATCAGTCACTTACTAGGTATGTGACCATGGACAAGTCACTTAACCCCTCTTAATCCTAGTTTCTGTTAAAAAAATCTGTAAATGAATATTATAATAGCATCCACCTTACAAGATTGTTCTGATGCTCACATAAGATAATATGTGAAAAAAAATTAGAAAGCCTTAAAGTACTTTGCAAATGTTCTCTATTATTGTAGTGGTTAGCATTCGGCTGGCATTGCTGGTATCACCAATAAATCCTTTTACATACATTTGAAAGTTGCCAATTTTCCTTTCTCACTCCCCTTCCAAATCCTTCATTTTTCTGAAGGTGACCCTGTAGGTTTCCAAAGTCAGGGGCTTATTATATTAGTACTATACTTGGTGTGGATTACTAATCACTTTTAACCCTATTGCAAGTCAGCACTCCCAAAATGAAAGAATATGCCATCCTCAGCTTCCCCCAGTGATGGATTAAGAGCATATATAATACCTGGATGTCAGTCTTTCAAGCAAGTTTCTATACCATCACCAAAATAAATATTCTCTTTGAGACTGGGAGCTAACTTAAGGAAAACAGATCATTAATTAAGAAATTGCATGATTTTTGGTTACTCTCAGAATCACTAGAACATTAGCATCAAACTACTCCCTGTGTCCTACAGGACTGATCATGGATTTAATGTTTTTATAATGTGTGGTCCTGAGGCCAAGTCAACAGTCACTTCTTAAATGCTTGCTATGTGTCATGCACTGTGTTAAGCATTAGGAATGCCAATACACTCAGAAAGACACTACCTACTTCAAGGAGATTGTGTTGTTTGTCCTTTGTCCTTGAAGACGACCATGACATCAGGAAGGTGATGTTATGACTTGCAAATGAATTGGATTTAAGTGAGACAGGTGTGTGCAAGGTCACCAGCCTCACTCTGTTCTAGAGCTATCTGGGTCCAATGGCAAGACAGAGATCAGGACAATAGGAGATAGCTCTGAATGCAGTGGAAGACTTTGGTCTTTTAAAGCTAAGATCTTTCCCAGGTCTCAGTTTATTTGAGACAGTACCCATTCAGTGATTAAAGCTAGGCAAGAAATGACACAAAAAAAAGGCCTCTGTAACTTAGTCACAAAAAACCTCAATCTGGGAGGGAAGACCTTCAGGGCTTCTGGCCAAAACAGAAACTATTTACACTCACCCTGAACCATCAGAGCCCGAATAATGACCAAATGAGGCTTGGGCTGGGGCACATTTTGGCCAATCAATGAGATCCAGAGCACTTGAGTTCAAAGAATTGTCCTTAAAAAAAATATCTAGCTCATAAACCCCAAGATATCTTGTGAGGTTTCAGCAATCAAATTTATATTCCTTTGGGCAGAGCACCTGCAGGTAAGGGTATGATACTTTTTAAAAAAAAATTATGTTTATTTTTAGTATACAACATTCATTTCCACAAGATTTTGGGTTAAAAATTTTCTCCCCATCTTTCCCCTACACAGCACCCCAAAAAAGCAATCCCACTGGATACCCCCTCTCTCTATCTGCTCTCTCCTATATCCTCCCCCTTCCCCCCTCCAACTTTTTGGTAGGGCAAGATGGATCTCCATACCCCAGTGCCTGTATATCTTACTTCCCAGTTGCATGTAAAATAATAATAATAAATAAAATAATAATAATAAATTAAAAAAACATTTTATTTTAAAATTTTGAATTCCAGATTCTTTCCCTTCTTCCCTGATCACCCACCCTTACTGGGAAAATAAGCAATTCAATATAGGTTGTACATGTGTAGTTATGCAAAACATTTCCATAGTGGATATATTGTAAAAGACTGACTATATTTCCCTCCATCTTATCGCGCCCCCCACTTGTTCTATTTTCTACTTTGACCTTGTCCCTTTTCAAAAGTGTGTGCTTCTAACTTTCCTCCCCCCCCCCAAACCTGCCTTCCCTTCTATCATCCCTGCTCTTATCCCCTTCCCCCCTACTTTCCAGTAGGGTATAAAGGGTATGATTCTTTATGTAGACAGAAGGAGAAGAAGGAGGGAGAGAAGGATGAAGGGAGAGAAGGAAGAAAGAAGAAGAGGAAGGAAAAAAGGAAGGACAAAAGGAAGGAAGGGAAGAAAGGGAAGAAGGAAAGAATGAAAGGAGGAAGGAAGGAAGG
Source organism: Petaurus breviceps papuanus (assembly GCF_028583685.1). Lineage (NCBI taxonomy): Eukaryota > Metazoa > Chordata > Mammalia > Diprotodontia > Petauridae > Petaurus > Petaurus breviceps. Next base: position 3,095,108 of record NW_027186473.1, read on the forward strand.
AAGGAAGGAAGGAAGGAAGGAAGGAAGGAAGGAAGGAAGGAAGGAAGGAAGGAAGGAGTTGTGTTGTCCAAGTGGAACTGACTAGTTGGGCAGCCAGTGAGTTACCTGCTAATACTCACAGATTGTTGGTTGTTGTTTGTTCTTCATTCTCAAAGAGGAGCATGATATTGGGAATGTGATGTCATGACTTGCAAATGAATTAGATATAAGTGAGAAAGGGCTGTGCAAAGTCACCAGCATCACTCTCTCCTCTCCAAGGAGCTTATATTCTAATGTCAAAAGAAGAGAAATTAAAGGGAGCTTAAAACCAAGGTGGGAGTATGTGGTGAAAGGGCAAAGGGAGAGAAGTTGCCCAGCCTAGGGACAGGGTAGAAAAAATCTAGAATTTCAGGGGCACAGCCTGGAGAGAAATGAACACAACCATCCAGAAAGGAGATATAATGGCCTGATCTGAGTAGTTCCGACAAATACCTACAGACTGTGTAGCTCAAAATATAATAAGCACAGCGTATCAACTTAATGATAAATTATTCATTTTTAGGGAGGGCTTTCATTTTTTCTTTTTTTAGGAAGAGTTGGGGAGGATGATAGTTATGCTAAGAAAGGAAAGGTTAGAATGTCAATATTCAATAAAAATTTAAAAAAGGAGAAAGCAGATATTCAGAAGGTCACCCTTGACATAGATAGCATGGCAGTGTTGGAACTTCCGTGATATGCTTGTATGCCCAAAACAAAACAAAACAAAACCAAGTTGCACAAGAAGTATAGGACTGGCTTGGTGGTCCTTCTCATTGTGGTTTGACTTGAAAGGTAATGAGGGTAGAAACAGGACCTCCACACATCTCTGGCTCCCACCACTTCCAATTCATGTGAAAGGGGACTCCAAACAAACTTTGGAGATACAGAACCCACAAAATGACACGGAGAAGCTAACCTCCCACTGAGGACAGCCTGCCAGGTTGGCAGGAATCCACGAGTGCAGTGCTCTGGGAGCCAAGCCCAGCCCCACACGGAGGTTTTAGCCCCAGGGCAGGCCTGACCAGCCACCAGCTGGAGGAATTCCAGATCACCAGCAGCTGTGGCAATCCAGAATTATTAACACGTAAGATGCTAAGGACAAAGTGAGAGGTAAGTGCAGTGTGGACTTTGGGACCCAGTAGCTGGGAATGCATTGGCTTTTGCCCCCAGGGGGAGAAGCCTCTTATGTGGATCAGCAGCCACCACCTGGCAGCTTCAGGTCCTGGCCTGCAGAGTGTAGGGGGACCAAGCGACCAGTCTGAGGAGTACTCACTCTTGCTTTAACCTCCTTGGACCTGAATTGCAGTCTAGGGTGGAGGTCCTGGGGTGTGTGTCCAGCTTGCCAGAGTGTGTGGAGGCTTCAGAGAGGGTACCAAACTAATACCTCCGGCAGCTGAGAAAACCCCAGTGTTTGGAACAAATCTCCCCTTGTCTGGAGGCAGAGTCCTACTGTGACAAAAAGCCCAAAAGTCAAGTAATTGAGTGGCAAAATGACCAGACAAAGGAAGCAAACTAAGCAAAGCAATCCAACATTAGACTCCTATTTTGGGGACAAAAAGGATCAAAGCATGAAACAGGAGGAAGACAATGAAGTCAGAAATCCTGCACCAAAAGCTTCCAAGAAAAATATGAGCTGGTTACAGGCCATAGAGGACCTTAAGAAGCAGATAAGAGAAGTGGAGGAAAATTGGGAAAAGAAATAAGAATGATGCAAGAAAATTATGAAATGAGAGTCAACAGCCTGAGTGAGGAAAATAAAACCTTAAAAAATAGTCCAACTCCAATGGCAAAAGAGGATCAAAAAGGCAATGAGGAGAAGAATGCCTTAAAAAAGCCGAATTTGCCAGATGGAAAAAGAATCTCAAAATCTCACTGAGGAGAATCATTTCTTCAGAATTAGATTGGAGCAAATGGAAGCTAATGACTATGAGAAATCAAGATGCTGTTAAACAGATCCAAACAAATGAAAGAATAGAAGGCATTGTGAAATATCTCATTGGAAAAGCCACTGACCTGGAAAATAGATCCAGGAGAGATAATTTAAAAATTATTGGACTACCTGAAAGCCATGATCAAAGAAAGAACCTAGAAATCATCCTCCAATAAATTCTCAAGGAAAACTGCTCTGATGTTTCAGAACCAGATGGCAAAATAGAGGTTGAAAGAATCCACCGATTACCTCCTGAAAAAAGATCCCAAAAAGAACACTCATAGGAATATTATAGCCAGGTTCTGGAATTCCCAGATCAAGGAGAGAATATTACAAGCAGCCAGGAAGAAACAATTTGAATATTGTGGAAACACAATCATGATAACCCAGGATCTGGCAACTTCTACACTGAGTGATCAAAGGGCTTGGAATATAATATTCCAGAGATCAAAGGAGCTGGGATTAAAACCAAGAATCTTCTACCCAGCAAAACTGAGTATCATGTTTCAAGGGAAAATATGGTCATTCAGTGGAATAGAGAACTTTCAAGCATTATTGATGAAAAACCAGAGTTGAATAGAGAGTTTCACATTCAGATACAAGAAGCAAGAGAAGCCTGAGAAGGTGAACAGGGAAAAGGAATCATAAGGAACTTATCAAAGTTGAACTATTAACATTCCTACATGAAAAAACGATAATTGTAACTGATGAAACTTTTCTCATCATGAAAATAGTTGAAGGGAATAGAAATATACATACATATATATATATGTATATATATATGTGTGTGTGTGTGTGTGTGTTTATGTAGGATGTTATTTGGGCATATGAATACATGTGTGAATGTGTGTACATATGTTTACAAGTATACATAGATAGAGGGCACAGGACCAATTTAGTAGGAAGGCATGATACTTAAAAGGTGAAATTGAGAGGTGAGAGAGGAATATAATGAGAGGAGATGGGGAGAGACAGAATGGGGTAAACTATCTCATATAGAAGGAGGCAAGGGAAAATGGTTACAATGGAGGGGAAGAATAGGAAGTTAAATGGGAATGGGTCAACCTTAATCTCATTGAATTTGGCTCAGGGAGAAAATTATATACACACTAAATAGGGTATCTCACTCTGCAAGAGGGTAGGGGGAAAGGGGATGAGAGGGGGGGATGATGGAAGGCAGGGTAGGCTGTGTGGGAGGGATGTTGGAAGCACCCACTTTTGAAAAGGGACGGGATCAAAGGAGAGAATAGAACAAGTGGGAGGTGGGATAGGAAGGAGGGAAATATAGTCAGTCTTTTACAATATATCTACTATGGTAATGTTTTGCATTAGCTACACATGTATAACCTATACTGAATTGCTTCTCTTCCCAGTAAGGGCGGTGACAAGGGAGGAATGGAATGAATCTGGTATTTAAAGTTTTAAAATCAAATGTTTAAATATATATATTATTAATACTATTTTACATGTAATTGGGAAATAAGGTATATAGGCACTGGGGCATAGAGATCCACCTTGTCATTCTGGAAAAGTCGAAGGGGGTATGGGAGAAGTTATGGGACAGAGCAGATTGGAGGAGGGATATACTGCTGGTTTGCTATTCTGGGGTGGTGGGTAGGGGGAAAACGGGGAGAAAATTTGTAACTCAAAATCTGGAGGAAATAAATGATGTGAATCAGAAGTTAATAAAGCATTTTAAAACATAAAAAAGCAAAAAAAAAAAAAAGGTAATGAGACACTCATAGTTCATCTAAAAGTCAAATTGGGCAAGAATGTTCCACAATGATTTGCTATAAGAACACTATATTGATTCTGTTGAGAACACCTCTCCTCCCTTTGAATTGTCCATAGTGGTCTAGTTGGCACTAGAGCTTCTTGTGGTTTTTGGTATCCAGGTGACCAGGAAGCCAAGGCAAGGATGCCAATATTTAGTTTAGTCCTCTAGTAAGTGTTCAAGACATATAGCTAGCTAGATATAATATATAATACATATCAGATAGATGTAGATAAATATACATATATATGTATATATATAAATAGATAGATATTCATCTCTCTAGATCTATATATCTCTCTATAATTTTTTTTTCTTTTTTGAAAATAATTATGCCATCCCATATGCTGTGAAATTCTGGCAGATTTTCCTCTGCCAACCCTGGACTAAACAACTGTGTGATCTTTGGCAATTCACTTAATCTCTCTCAACCCTAGTTTTGTCATCTGTAAAATGAGGATAATAATAGGACCTAACTCATGGGTATTTTAGGGGAATTGAATGAAATAATATAAGCAAAGCACTTTACAAACCTTAAAGTTGTTATTGCCCAGGGTCCTGTTTTTGCCACAAACAAGCTGGGTTGAGCAATTAATTTAAAACCTCTGGCTCTTCATTTTCTCATCTATAACATGAAAGTGTTAGATTAGATAATGCCTAATGTTCCTTTCAATTCCAGGATTCTAGGATTTATGATTTATTTGCCTTCACAGGGGGTCCAGGGGCCATTTTGTGGTATAACATGATTGCCCCTCATGTCAACACATTCAAGTCAAAGGTGTACGTTGGATATTCCTACCTTCCCAAAATAAATGATAAGATTCTATCCACTACAAATTGAGCCAAAGCATTATCTAAACTGCTTCTATTTTCAGCTTATGCTACCTCTCGGAATAATGAGTTTCATAGGGGTGTTACCTACTGTGTAAAGAAGTACAGTAATTTATTTTCGTGCCTCCCTCCTTTAATTCATCCCCCCATCTTTTTAACACCCCCAGCTACCTCAATTTTTGCTTCACTGAATAGGACTACAATCACCATTTAATCTAAATTCCTCAGGATTTTGTAAACTTTTTTGTTGTTATTATTACAGTCTCCCCCAGTCTTCCTTCCTTTCTTTTTTTTTTTCTTCCAGGCAGAATCCTAATTAGACTTCACCAAAAGAACTGCTATAGCTTTATCATTTCTGTCTTCCTACTATGGCCTTTCCTCCCTAGTTCTATGATGTCTTTTTCTATTTTAATTCAATTCAACAATTATTTGTTGTGTACCTACTATGAGTAAGGCACTCTGATAAGCTCTTTGGGAATAAAACGAAGAATAAAGACATGGTCTCTGCCATTCTAGGAATGATTCTGAAACATTACAGCTTTGTTAAAAAGTAAAATCATGCTTTTTGTTTTATTTGTAATCAAAAAGAATTTTCACCATCATTGCTCATTACTGCTAAACTATTTTCCAATGGCCCAACTCAGCTCTGAGACCCGGACTTCACCTGCACACGGAAGAAGTCAAATAACATTTTCTGGTCACACACACAGCAAGTAATCTGTGGTGCTGGCAATTCCAGTCAGGTTTTTGGACTGCAGGTTGGCAGCAATGATCGTTTCAGACCTCATTTGCATTTCAATTTATGAGACCATAGGTACTCCTGGAGCCAAAGCTGTAGATGTCTTTGTTGGTTTTCTCTTCATCCATTCTATGGCTGGTTATTTCAGTTAAAAGGTTGTCTGAAACATTGCTTCATTATGTGCTTTTCAGTTATAAACATTCTAGGTAATTTACTTTCTCCCTTTTATTGAAGACTTCTGTCAAGAAGTTGCATGTCCTTTCCTGTGATATGTGCCTGCCTGTCTCTTGTCCCTCTTCTCTTTGGTCTGGTAGCCGTTATCAATTCTGTACCTACAAGGATACAAATCTAATTTTGTCCTCTTAAATTCTGTCTTAAAAGTGACTTGGTAGATTTAGAACTGGGAGGGATTTCAGAAGCCATATAATCCAATGAATTTAACTTTACACTTGATGAGAACCAGAATGATGAACTGACTTGGTCAAGTATACAGATAATAAGCTTCGGAGGAGGCTTTTGAACCCTGCTTCTCTGAATCCAGAGCCTTTGTTTTTGCCACAATACCATGCTGCAGGAATTACTCAGCTTTTCTACTCATAAAATATTTAGGTATCCTTTCCAACCTCTGGTCATCTAGTATATGATAGGAGATGCTCTGGGAGGTTCACATCCTACTTGGCAATCATTTCACCTAATTTCCCAAATTTTGAAGGCCTCCCAATTCTGATCACGAACCAAGTTAGGGTGACATTGGAGGAAGCAGGGAATGAGAGGCTCTTACACTCATTTTTCTCTGATTACTGTGTCATAGCTTAGCCAGAACTTGCACATGAGGAGATGGATGGAGCTGACACTCTAAGTGAGGATGGAGCTGATTACTGGGTTCTAATTGTTCATCACAGCCCATTTGCATTAGTCAAGGAAAGTATTAAACCCAGAGAAAGCGCAATATAAATAGCTTCCTAGCACATGATTTTATAAAAGGGAGAGCATGGCATAGTCACAACAGAAAGGGAAAATTAACAGAATATTCACAGCGAAGAAGGATCTGAAGTCAGCAATAATGTTTGTGGATGATTAAAGACTGGGACACAAGGGCCTGGGAATAGTTCACTTGTTCCTCCTGAGCTATGACCCTCGCCTCCTGTGGTTCCCTCTGAAATGGTTCTCAGGTGTGATAACTCTTGCTGCTTTGCAGGGTAAGAATTGATCCAACCCTTCCTTGTAAAATCAAAATAAAAACTTGTAACATTTTCAAAATTCTTTATAAATGTTCATAACTTGTAAGGATCGGTCATTTGGATACTTTCTCTATTTTGCCTTTGGTTATCAAAACACCCATGAACTAATTCTCAGCAAAATGGCAGAAAGAATATTGTGAACCCTCACATACAAAACTGTTCTTATTGTAAATGTTTCTGTTTATTTTAATTTTTGTTGAAATTTCATGAGATTCTTAGAAGTAAGTCCCTTTGTAAGATCTAGTTAAGCATCGACAATTTATGGTTTTCTCTACCAGAATCTCACTTGCAAACCCTTCTGTAATATTAGGCCATTTTTGTTTGATTTCTCAGCTATTTTAGGAAAAAGAAACCTTAGACAATGCAATTTGGGTATACCATAATTCTAGTTTCATGAAAAAAAATAGTAAGAAGAGACTGTCTTTCAAGCTAGTAGTCTTAAGGAGCTCCTCAGGGCATCCCATGTTACTCTTTTTAGACCATCTTTTGCTGATACTATTGGAAAGATTTCTGTGCCTGCTTATTGACCACTGAGGGGTGACAGTTTGGAGGCACCCCAGGCATACTGTGAGTGGTGTGGAGGAGGCTGATACCACATGACAGCTCTCCTCATCAAGCTCACGATAGTGAAATGTGAGCTAAGCTTCATCTAAAGGGTCAGTGAGGCAACTACTCCCAAGTGATGGAATTCACCAATAATGAAGGCAGTAACTGGGAGTGTGTCCTGCCTTCAGATTGCTAAGAGTTTTAAGTGTCCACTTAAATACACTTGCACTTTCCAAAGTGCTACCGTCATATCCTTTTGGAATAAAAAACAATAACAGTTATCCTAGGGACAATCATGCATAAGGTCAGACACAGGGAAGTTATGCCCTATGTGACAGTGTCTGGAGAATATTAGCTACAGAAATGCTTATTGACTGATTGATTGACATGACTAAAAGCTAATTCAAATCTACAGCAAGGAGAGACCATTAGCAAATGTGTCATATTTCCATCCAACTACATATATTTCTATTTTCTCAACAAATGAAGATGTCTGGATTACTGCAGGTTTTTTATTTACATAGTGGAATTTATCCATAGAAAGAAGGAACCTTAAATATTATCAGGGTAGGACAATCAGGACACCCAGTTTTAAAATGTTGGCATACAATTTACTTAAAAATTAGCTTAGTTATGGCAGTAGAAGTATAAAAAGAACATTAACATACACATGCATACACCCACATAGCTATGCACCTATGTTTCTCTGACTATATTTTTTTTGGTGAGTTATTTAGGAATGGAACATTTAAATTGCCTAGAATTAATTAACAGATAATGGTGAATTCATTATATATAAATAGATATGTATAGCAGTATATTATGCTGGAGAACTGGTGGGGTATAACAGAAAGAACACTGGATTAGGAATCAAGAGTCCTAGGTTCAAGTTTTAGCTTTGCCAGTGCTAGTTGTTGGGCTTTGGCTACAGTCACATGTTCTTATCACCTGCTCCTCATCTGTAAAAAGGGAATCTTTATACTTTCACTAACCATTATACAGTATTTTTGTGAGGATCCAAAGAGATATCTAATAGGTATAAAGTGATATATGGTCAATTATTATTGTAACTACAATTACAGCATATACTATTGATCCATTGGTCCCCGAAGTAAAAGTATGGGCCAAAAATTAATCATTTCATGGGAGTGTGTACTTCAAATACACAAAATATCCGTGACATGGGTACTTTCTCCATCAACACATCTTCTGTGATTTAGTAAACAGTTTTCAACTATAACTGAAAAATGTAACCCTGTAGTCCTTCTGGTGGTAACTTTCCAAATTTAGCCAAGATGATATTTGGACTACAGATACATGGTCCAAATGCTGTGTAGGACTTGTATCTTAGTGTAGTAGGAGAAGAGAAGGACAAAGATAGAGAACTCTTTGGGACACCCGTAGTTAATAGGCATGACCTCGATGAAGATACAGCAAATGAATCTAAGCAGTAGTCAGAGAGGTAGGAGGAGAACCAGGGAAGCATGGTATCCTTAAAATATAAACAAAAGAAATTATAACAAGGAGAAGAGGGTAATTAGCAATGTCAAAGACTGAAGAGAGGTCAAGACAAATGATTATTGGATAGAGACCATTAGATTTTGCAATTAAGAGGTCATTGATAGGGGCGGCCAGGTAGCACAGCGAGTAAGAGCACCGGCTCCAGTGTTGAGAAGACCTGGAGATCGAATCCCAGGCTCAGACACTTAGCACCCACCCAGAAACACCTGGCCATGTAACCTTGAGCAAGTTACTTAACCCCAATTGCTTAGGGGGGCCAGGTGGCTCAGCGAGTAAGAGCACCGGCTCCAGTGTCGGGATGACCTGGATCAAATCCGGGCTCAGATACTCAGCACCACACACAGAAATAACTGGCCGTGTTACCCTGAGCAAGTTACTTAACCCCAATTGCTTAAAAACAAAAAAGAGGTCATTGATAACTTTGGAGAGAGCCACGATGGAAAGACATACAATAAAAATGAAACTTTGCTAGAAACTAAAGTTTGCTCATGAAAGTATCTGTTGAAAGGGGTGTAGCCTTTAAATTATTGTAAAGTGGTTTTCAATTTTACTCATGGAAGAAATCATATAGAAGAAAGTTCAAAATTTGAGTTATGCTCACAATGTTTCTTAATATACCCATTATATTGGGAGAAATTTGAATTTTCAAAAAATGTCTTAAAAGAGAACTGACTTTATTTGACCATGGAATTAATAGGGAAACACTGGAGTTTATTGGATAAAAAAAGGGTAAGTTCCCTGGAAATATGGGCTGGCACTGTAATTCAGCTATAGTTGAGATTTCATGTTTGCAAAACCAATCAATGTGATCCATATTTGAGAGCTTCAACAATGACACTGGTAGTACCAGATCTCAAACTATATTATAAAGCAGTAATCATGAAAGCAGTCTGGTATTAACTAAGAAACATAGTGGTGCATCAGTAGAATATATGAGGTACACAATGCATAGTAGTTAATGACTATAGTAATCTAGTATTTGATAAACCCAAAATTCTAAGCTTTGTGGAAAAGAATTCATTATTTGGAAAAAAAATTGCTAGGGGGGCGGCCAGGTGGCTCAGCGAGTAAGAGCACAGGCTCCAGTGTCGGGATGACCTGGGGATCGAATCCTGGGCTCAGATACTTAGCACCACACCCAGAAATAACTGGCCGTGTAACCTTGAGCAAGTTACTTAACCCCAATTGCTTAAAAAAAAAATTGCTAAGAAAACATGAAAGCAGTTTGGTAGAAACTAGTCGTAGACCAACATCTCACACTATAATGCCAAAATAAAGTCAAAAAAGGATAAATGAGACAGAAAGAGTGATATCATAAGTAAATTAAAGGAGCATTGAAAAATGTGCCTGTGAGATCTATGAATAAATGAAAAGTTTATGTACAAACAAGGGTAATAGAAGATCATGGAATTAAAATGGATAATTTTTTATTACATGAAATTTTTAAAAGATAGAGAAACAAAACTAACACATTCAAAATTAGAAGGAAAGCAGAAACTGGGAAAATATTTTACAGCAAATTTCTGATAGACGGTTTATATATCAATTATATAGGGAGCTAAGTCAAATTTTTAAAAATATAAGCCATTCCCCAGTTGACAAATGATCAGAGGATATGAACATGCAATTTTCAGTTTTCAGAAATAGACATTTAAAAAAAAAAGAAACCAAAGTTGTCAACAGTCAAATTAAAATGATCTAAATCACTACTGATTAGAGAAATGAAAATTAAAAGAATTCTGAAGTGCCATCTCACATCTGTAAGAGTGGCTAACATGACAGAAAAAGAAAATGACAAATGCTAGAGGGAATGTCAAAAAGTAGGGACATTAATGAACTTTCAGTGGAATTAATGAACTAGTCCAGTTGTTCTGGAGAACAATGTGGAACTATGCCTAAAGTGTTATAGAACTGTGCATAACTTTTGACCTAACAGTACCACTAGCAGGTCTGTATTTCAAAGCTAGCAAAGAAAAGGGAAAAGGACTTATTTGTATGAAAATATTTATAGTAGCTCTTTTTTTTTTTTGTGGTGACAAAGAACTGGAGATTGAGGGGATGTCCATCAATTGGAGAATGGCTGAACAAGTTGTGGTATGTTATTGTGATGGAATACTATTGTACTGTAAGAAATGATGAGCAGAACGATCTGAGAAGTCTTATATGAACTGATGGAAAGTGAAGTGAGAAGAACCAGGAGAACATTGTACACAGTAATAGCAAAATTGTAATGATGATCAACTGTAAAAGACTTAACTACTTTAACACAATGATCCAAGACAATTCCAAAGGATCCAGGATGAAAATGGTATTCACTTCCAGAGAAAGAACTGATTAATTCTGAGTCATATTAAAACACGTTTTTAACTTTACTTACCTTTTTATTTGTATTGTTTTATTATATAAAATTATATATTATATAAAAATAAAATATGTTTTATTTTGCAATGTAGCTAAAATGGAAATATGTTTTACATGACTTCATATGTATAATCACTATCATATTACTTTCCTTTTAAAGTGGTAAAGGACCAGGAAGGAGGGAGAGAATTTGGAACACAAAAGTTAAAAAAATGAATGTTAAATTACTTTAAGCTAATTGGGAAATATTTAATGAAACAAAATAATAAACTAATATGTTTAAGAAAAAGTAATACAGGTCCCATTAGTGACGTATCTTTTTTTGAAAAAAATGTGGGATTGATTAATCCTAAGGATCTAGGAAGAAATTAACTTGACCTAAAATAAAAATTTTTAAATGTTACCTTCAGATACTTTTGCTGTAAATGTAGATCCTCTTAGCCTCTGAACATTATATGAAGTGGTCTGCCTTAAGAGAGGATCTATTCTTATCTTCCTGGAGGGAGAATCATTTGAGAAGGGTTATCATAATTTCACCTTGAAACAATCCACTGTAAAGTTTGCATATTCTACTATCATTCAGAAGGGCAGTGTTTCAGTTACATTTTCATTAGTACCCCTTATGGGTTTGATTTTGTTTGGAGGGATGATTAACAGTGACTTCCTTAACAGGGTTATGTGAACTAATGAATTGTTTTTGCCCTTTGTGACTTATTTCAACTCCTTTCAATACCACTCATGACTGTTAACTAGCAGTGACTTTTGTTTAACTAACATTAAGACTTTCATTCCAGTTTTCACATACAGGATATCATAGAGTGTTGCAAATATTATAATTATATAAATGGACAGAATAACTTCCTGAATAAATTATTCCTCAGGCAGTTATTTTTTCACGAAGAAAACTTGAGGCCTCAAGTACCAGGCAGGTATGGTTTTCAATCCCCACCTCCCCCATCTGTAATGAGAAGACTAGAATAAGATTTCCTACAGGATGTACATTCTAACTTGGAATTGCTTCTGGAACTTGGGCACCTTTGCTTGTCTTGATGAAGAGATAGGGATCCTCCATGCTTGCCTATCTTGGAAACAGGATAAAGGCCAGCTCCTGCTTAGAAAAATAACATCTAGTGAGAAAAAAAATTTCATGCTCCTGCACAGAAACAGACGTTGGAGAAATCTTGTCAAATTATTTTCCATTTGCATTTATTATATATTTTAAATATATTTGAATTTAGGAGAAGAGAATGAGTCAATGCTTGGCAGCTTGCCGGTAGAATAGCCTTTGGAAATCTGAAGCAATAGGATAATGTAGAAAAAAAAACACTGGATTAAGAAGCCATCAGTTTCTTCCTTGGTAAAATCAAGATAATGGTACTTCCATACTTATCTCAAAGACTTGTGAGATTTGCACAAAAAAATCACTAAGCTCCCTTGCAACTTTAAAATTGCAATGCACTATATTATATAATTATTTAATGGATTCCCTCTTTGGAGATTTAGCTGAAGCTCCCCTTAAATTCTTCCTACTACTTCCCCATCTTGCTTATTTCCTAAGATTTGTCCTCCTTTGCTCCCCCCTTTCTTTCTGATAGTAAGAAGCAGAAGTAGCACTTGAACCCAATTCTTTTGACTACTGTGCTCTTTCCCCTCCATACCATGATAACCCTTCCCCTATCAGCACCCTCAGTTCTAGTCATGGTAGTCATTTATATTTCAAAACCCCTTTAAACTTAAACACTGCCCCCACAAAAAGAGGGTCCATTCAAGAGCACTGATTCAGAGACCTGGGTTACCTTTGCTTTTGTTACTTGGGAAAAAGGTCAATGTCCTGAATATGTATTTGCTATTGGATGTTACCTCTCTGCTCTAACAAGCTTTCTGTTCTGTCTCCTTGATTGTGGTTAGCAGTCTCTTTTCACAAAAGCCCATTCCTCAATATTTTTCTTTAAAAGGCATTCTGTCCCTTTAATTAACCAATTCTATTATTTTTTTTTTATAGCAGTAAATGTTATTGGCTTTTTAGATGCAAGGAGATGGCAGGCTCTTTATTTTTAATTCTCTGAGGCAAATACTTCTTCCAGTTCATGTGTCCTTGTCTTAGGAATGCAGATGTGATGTCATGGAATAATAGTAGAATGCACCTTAGCCTACTGCCAAGGAGTGTGTGTGTAGATCTGAGCCCAGCACATAAGATTTACTCTGAAAGCTGGTACCTCTCCCACTTCCCCTCTTTCAAGCCCCTGGCTCTAGCCACTATATTTCTTTTTATAGCACAAGAAAGCTTCGGATGTACTTTCTCTTCCTGGCACGTGAGCTGACAGGTAATACATTTTTTAAACTGGCCTGCAGACACATGATCTTGGATGCCTGAGAAATAACAAGGACATATGTAAAGTGGCACACAAACCCACAGGGAAGTCAGATAAAACTGAGAGGAAAACTTTTCTGGCTCCCAATAAGTCACCAATAAAACACCCCAGGAGCCTCAGCATGAACTCCCTAGGAATGAAGTTTTCTGTTTCCTTTGCTGCCAGCAAGAGATCTCATTGATTTTAGTGATTGCAAGGAATTAGGGAGCTACACTTCTTTCTCAAGGTCTCTCCCATGGCACATGGCTGCTTCTTTCCCTTCTTTCTAGGCACTCAAGAGTTCATTAAAAATTTATTTATAACAAAGCAGCAAAGCCCACATTGCCAAAAAGGATTCAACGATTTTGAAAGACAGACAATCCCTCATTCAAAATGATATTTCACTGGATAATGTCCTGAAAAAGATGAAAAGAAAGTGATATTGTTGGGGCTCGTGCTTGAATGATAACATTCTATTTTATTTGTTGAAGGAAAGAATACACATTAGCTATTTGTTTGCCCATCATTTGCTAGATCCTGAGAATTCAAATATAAAAATGAGGCATTTGATGACAAGGACTTCACTAGTGTCCACCCCTTGGTTTGATCTTATGCCATTTTTCTGACTTTCACTTTAATTGGCAATTTGAAAATTTCATGTGTACTCCCCATTTTGTCAAGCTGCTAAAACCAAAGAGATATAAAATTTGAGATTTTTATATGAAAGATATTTTTGGTTGTTGTTGAATTAACTTACTTGTCATGTGAATTTCATTATCATTCCATGAATGCTGCTAAATTTTCTTCATATTATGCAAAGTATCAGTTGCTGAGACCCTCTCTTATTATGATACCCAGGAATCACATGGTTCCATGTTAATGATATCTTAGACCTCTTGAATTCCCTATAGCTTTCATGAGTGAAGCTATCTCAGGGATGTTTACTAGTAGTAAAATACTTTTATTGAAGCTATGCTTATTGGGAAAGAAGGGTAAGATCCAAATTAGAATTCAAATAAGCATAAACCAAAGTGTTAGCTAATCAGGAACCTGGCTTTCTTTGAAAATGCAAAGGACTGGTACAAGCAATAAACCCAGTGTAGTATAGGAACGGAAATTTAAGCTAGAATTCTTGTTCCTAGATCAAGATGCATGGTTTAAGGAGGTGTGATGAACCCATTGTTTATTCAAATTCAACCTGCCACTAAAATGCAAGGTTCCTATAATCCCTATTCCCTACTCTCCCCTTTATGCACTTTATCTTCCTAATCCCATCAAGGGCTGCATTCATTATACCACTTAACAAAATTACAAAACAATGAAATGTGGGAGTTGGGAATGACCTCTGAGGCTATCTAATGCAAATTTAACCTGAGTAAAAATCTCTTTTACAATTCATTGGACAAATAATCTACCTATATTTAAATACCAATGAGCTTTTAGGAGTGAAAGTGTATAAAATATTGGATTTGGCAGGCTTTAGGAAGCCTGAGTTTAAATCCTTCTTCAGATACTTAGTAGACATGCAACACTGAGAAAGTCACTTAACCTATCAGCCTCAGTTTTCTCATCTGCAAAATGCAGATATTAATAACACTATTAATAACATCTATCTCAGAGTATCAAAAATAAATTATATAACATGTATAGTGCTTTACAAACTATAAATCAAGTACTATATAAATGATATATTTTATTATTATTATTATTGTTAATTATTATTATTATTATGGAGGAACCAATTATTTTTGGAAGTAGCCCATTCCCATTTGCATAGTTCTTTTAGAAACTTTACTTGTTTTTTCTTCTTATATCAAGCCTCCCAATTTAGCTGAACTAATCAGGCTGTGGGTTTGTGGCACCTGAGGCAGATTGTGTCCTGTTAGATGACAATAGAGAGAAGCAAAAATTGCTGCTTAATTTTACTTTTGATTTCATCTTTACTATTAAGGAGAATAACAGGCTAGAGGAGTTAACATGTTAATAGATAATTTAATTAATTTCAAAAATATTTCTCAGGCAGAGTATCGTGGAAAACTCTGGGATAGTTTGAAAATTTAGTTAAGATACAGTTCTTGCTTTTATAGAGCTTACAGTCTAGTAGGAGCATATTTTCTTATTGTACATTATAAATAAATAAAATGACTAGCAATTATATGAGTTTTAACATTTATAAATTTGCACATCTCTTTTGATCCTCACAACTACCCTGTAAGGTAGATTTTATGAACATACCAATTTTGCAGATGAGGAACCTGAGCCTTATACAGGTGAAGTGACCTATATAAGGTCACAAGTCTAATAAGTATCTGAGGTGAGATTTGAACTCAGGTCTTGTTGTCAAGTCCAGCACTCTATCCTCCTACTTTGTATCCTTTCTGACTAGTTGTTTTTACAGTAAAGTGAATTTAAAGTTTTTCAAATTACATGATATTTTATCAACTTGGAATTTGAATACTGGTGCTAATGTTTTTAACTTGTATGAGCCAAGGCTTTTCTTTTCTTTCTTTTTTCAATAACATTATATTTTTTTTAAAAAGATCTTTTATTTGTTATTTTTGCCTCAATGAACAGAAAATAATTCTGAATTTCTTGCAATAGCTACAATTATCCAGGGAGATCATTAATAGAACATCTCTATGCTAGATTATTAAACACCTAATAAGAATCCTGTATTGGACAGAGTAGGAAGAAGGAGTTGGGAACACATCTGGCACATAGCCCTCTGCCATGGGCTACTCAGTGTCCAGCATTTAGCATGAATTGGAGACCTGAATAAGAAATGACCAGACTATATGGGTAGTTCAAGGAAGGAACGATGAACTCCATTTATTGATTCTTAGTACAAGGTTTTTATAGAGCAAAAGAGACAAAAGAAGAAGACTCAAGTTTTCTAATCATTACCTAGTCTGTTGTATCCTGGAAGCTGCACAGATTTGATAATTTGATAAGGATTTATTATCTAGGTGACTAAAGTCTTAGGGTAAGACCTTTGATCTAGATCTCAGGTATCTGCTAATGCAGCTGCAGTCATAAACAGATACAATTGAGAGCAGATTTCAAAACCAAAGCTGCAATCCTTAAAAGTCATCATGTTTAGAGCTGACCACCCAAAGGTACCTGAGTGCTGAATCAAATATTTTGGCTCTCAATAACTAAAGTCTTGGGGTGTAGCCTATTGATCTCGGAACTCAAACAACGTCCTTTTAAATGTAACCCATATCAAAAGAACTCAGCAGCTAACTTAGTGAAAAGTCGCATCTCAAAGAATTCTTTGATATTGGGGTCCACTGATATCAAGGTAATTATCTGAAGTATGGCTCAGGCCTTTTTGGCTCCCAACAGCCCTGTCTGACATTTTCTTTACTAGGTTGACAAATTCCTCTTTACCTGTAACTGGTGTGTTTATAGGCATGCACATATGTATCTATAAACAGCTCTATCCTGACACAGTAATGAGAAAGAACAGACCTTCCTTCACTTAGGATCCTGTCCTGGAGACAAAAGCAAGTAGGAAGAATTAGAACAAATGAAGTAAATGCCTGGCTGAGCTTTTGCTGTTGTGGCCCATGTTACAAAACAGTTCTGATCTCAGGCAGACCTAGGTGTATATCCAGGAAGTTTATCATAAATTTATGATAGGCTTATCAAGGTAGAGATGGAAAGGTGCTTGGAAGTGATCTAGTCCAACCCTCTCTTAGAGAGCACAGGTCAGTTGCCTGAAGTTACACAGCAAACAAGTGGAAGAATGGGGATACAAATTAAAAAGTCAGCAGGGTTTTTTATGAAGTGCTTGCTGTGTCCCACACAAAGTGCTAAGCACTAAGAATACAAGTAAAAGCAGAAAGATAGTCCCTCCCCTCTAGGAACTTACATTCTAACCAGGAAAGACAACACATAAAAGGGAGCTAAAAAGGGGTTGAGGGAATGAAGGTACCTGCAGTGGGGGGAATGGCAGAGAAAGTCCATTGAGTCAGAAGTGTAACCCAGAGAAGAAGAAGGACATGTTTCTTTCTTTCTTTAAATAAATATTTATTTTTAGTTTTCAACATTCATTTCCACAAGATTTTAAGTTACAAATTTTTCTCCCCATCTTTCCCCTGCCCCCGCTCCAAAATAGCAAGCCTACTGAATACCCCTTCACCCAATCTGTTCTGTCTTATTTACTCCCCCATCACCCCCCTAACTTTTTAGTAGGGCAAAATAGATTTCTATACCCCACTGTCTGTATATCTTATTTCCCAGTTGCATGTAAAAAACAACAAAATTTTTTTAAACATTTGTTTATAAAACTTTGTGTTTCAGATTTTTTTCCTTCTTCCCTCCTCACCCACCCCCACTGGGAAGATAAGCAATTCAATATAGTTTGTACATGTGTAGTTACCCAAATCATTTCCATATTAATTACATTGTGAAAGACTAACTATATTTCCCTCCCTCCTATCCCCCCCCCACTTATTCTATTTTCTCCTTTGACCCTAGCCCTTTTAAAAAATGTTTGCACCTAACTGCCCTCTCCCCCACTCTGGCCTCCCTTCTATTATCCGCCCACTTATCCCCTATCCCCCTATTTTCCTGTAGGGTAAAATATCCAATTGAGTGTGTATGTTATTCCCTCCTTAAGCCAAATTCAATGAGAATCAGTTTGTCCCATTCCCATTCGTCTTCCTGCTCTTCCCCTCCATTGTAACAGTTTTCTCTTGCCTCTTTTATATGAGATAATATACACTAATCTATCCCTTTCTCCTTCCAATAAATTCCTGTCTCACCTTTTAATTTAATTTTTTTAGATATCATCCCTTCATATTCAACTCATCCTGTGCCCTCTGTCTATGTATACATGAACATACATATGTCCATACTCACATATATATTTTTACACACTTACACCCTCCTATACATGCATATGTATGTATGTATACATACATATATATTCCCTTCAACTATTCTAATACTAAGAAAAGCCTTATGAGTTATAATTATCGTTTTTCCATGTAGGAATGTAAATAGTTCTACTTTAATAAGTTCCTTATGATTTTTTTTCCTGTTTACCTTCTCATGCTTCTCTTGCTTCTTGTATTTGAAAGTCAAATTTTCCACTCAGCTCTGTTTTTTTCATCAAGAATGCTTGAAAATCCTCTGTTTCATTGAATAGCAATATTTTTCCCTGTAGCATTATATTCAGTTTTTCTGGGTAGGTGATTCTTGGTTTTAGTCCTAGCTCCTTTGACCTCTAGAATATCATATTCCAAGCCCTTCAACCCCTTAATGTAGAAGCTGTTAGGTCTTGTGTTACACTGATTGTGTTATAACAATAGTAAAATCGTTTCTTCCTGACTGCTTGCAGTATTTTCTTCTTGACCTGGGAACTCTGGAATTTGGCTATAATATTCCCAGGAGTTTTCTTTTTGGGGATCTTTTTCAAGAGGCAATCGGGGTGTATTCTTTCAATTTCTATTTTGCCCTCTGATTCTAAAATATCGTGGTAATTTTGCTTGATAATTTCTTGAAAGATGGTATCTAAGCTCTTTTTTTTTTTATCATGGCTTTCAGGTAGACCAATAATTTTAAAATTATCTCTCCTGGATCTATTTTCCAGGCCTGCAGTTTTTCCAATGAGATATTTCACATTGCCTTCTATTTTTTCATTTGTTTGTATCTGTTTTATAGTATCTTGATTTCTCATAGAGTCATTAGCTTCCAGTTGCTCCAATCTAGTTTTGAAGGAGTTATTCTCTTCAGTGAGTTTTTAAAATTCCTTTTCCATCTGGCAAATTTAGCTTTTTAAGGCATTCTTCTCCTCATTGACTTTTTTCATTTGAGTTAGTCTCTTTTTTAAGTTGCTATTTCTTCAGTGTATTTGTGATTCTCCTTTAGCAGGCTGTTGGCTTGCTCTTCAAGATTTTCTTGCATCATTCTCATTTCTCTTCCCAATTTTTCCTCCACTTCTCTTACTTGATTTTCAAAATCCTTCTTGAGCTCTGCCATTGTCTGTAACCAGTTCATATTTTTCTTGGAGGCTTTTGAAACAGAAGTTTTAACTTTGTTGCCTTCCTCGCTCCATGCCTCGATCCTTTTTGTACCCCCAAAACGATTCTATGGGCTGATAGCACTTCCTCTGCTTGCTCATCTTGCCAGACAAGTACTTGACTTTTGAGCTCTTTGCCATGATAGTACTCTGCTTCCATAATGGACAGAGCTTTGTCCCAAATTGCTGGGGGTTTTGCAGCTGCTGGAGCCATTGGGGGGCACCCTTTCTATGGCCCCCACAAGTTCTGGATCATTGACCACACAATGCAGGACCACCTCCTAAGACTGTGATCCAGATCCAGGCAGGTCAAAGCAAGAGCAATTACCCTCTGAATGGTAGTTTTTTCCTCCTACTATCTGCAGGCCAGGAGCTCCTGAGGCAGCCACATGGCGGGGCTTCCCACACACCTTGTCTCTGCTGCTTCTCTTCCCGGGGGCAGGGGCCAGACTGAGTTCTTCCATGTCAACTCCCCCACACACCTTCTCCCCCACCCCCTTCCAACAGAGTTCCACATTGACTTATTATTTTGTCTTTGGCATTTGTGGGTTGAGACGTCTGGAAACCACCATAGCTGCTGGTGATTCACTCTCTTGAAGTCTGCTCTGGCCCCAGGTGGTTGGGCCACCCTGGGGCCAGAACTGTGGCTCATGCAGGACTGTTCTTGGCTCCCAGCTTGGTTCAATAGTCTCTTCTTCTAGGCCTGCTAGGCTTCCTTCAGCAGGAGATTTGTTTCTCTCTGTGACTTTGTGGGTTCTGTAGCTCTGAAGTTTTTTTAGAGTCATTTTTCATGTGTATTGGAAGTGATTTGAGCAGGAGCCCATGCCAAGTTTGTGCGTCTACTCTGCTATCTTGGTTCCACCTCTGAGGACATGCTTTTCTTGGGCCTATTCCTCAAAATGGAAGTTTTGGAGGGAATCAACCCTTAAGAAGAAGAGGCCCCAGAGGAGATAGCATTTCCAGTATAGGGGTGGAGCGTGCTTCCACGAGAGATTTCTATGGCTTGGTAAAATCATGCGGAAATGAATCAGTAGGGCAGTCTGTGGAGGTATGAAGTCGCAATTGTCCTGGGCCTCCATAAAATGTAGGTTCTGGGAGGAACCAAACAATATGCAAATCTAGGTCCTTTGAATATAAATCCAGTACTCTTTCCACTAAAATATGCTGGGCTCCTATATATTGGTTTTAATTCAGCCTAGAAAAATCTGGGAACTTCTGATGTTAACTCATGCCTAAATTATCCAGTCATGTACTTTCAACAAACCAAAGACTACAAAAAGAAGACTGAGAAACAGACTTTATTGATGACAAAAATAAATGCTAAAGCAACAAGATGCAATCAAAGTACATATTTCCATTCAGTACAATTTTAATCTTCTCTACAAAGCACATTTGGCTTTAAATTCCTCTAAACAACTGTGGGCAAAATTTTTCTTCAGACAGATTTGTTTTTTGCGGGGGGAGGGGAGTGGCATGGAGTGGGAAGGAGGATAAAGATGGAAATCTCAGTGAGGGGTTTAATCTAAATGATCATTCAGATAAGGTGCTAATTTCTTCAGATTGCCACAATCTGCCTTCCGTTTTCAAATCTAGTTGGTCATATAAAACCCTTTCTGCTGCTGAACCCTTGTTCCTGGAAATGTGTATCCCAGACTTGTCATGCCTTATGTCTCTCTTCCTTCTTTGAAAGAAATTTCTGTATCTCCCTGTTCAAAAGCTGCACCATGAGTAAATGGTTTTATGTGAAATGGAATCCTTGTCCTCTTTCAATACATACTCTCTGTACCCAAGGCTCCAGGATATGTTGTGCTTCGATTATTGGACATGTCAATTTCACTATCAAAAAAATTGTAGATTCACGTGCCTCATTGAAAATAAAGCAGTCACAAGTTAAAAGGTTGTCTTTCCAAACTACTGAAAAAAACTACATCTCTCATCCTATTGATACTTTTCCTCTGTAAGTTCTATTTAATCAAATATCTTGTGCTCTCCTAGCGTATAAGATAGAGAGAAACAGGCTAGATAGTATAGTTAGGTGGATTAGGAAATGATTGAATGTGTGGACCCAAATATAATCATTAAAGGCTTGATATGAGCATCTAAGCAGTGCTCTATTGGAGTGCCTCAGTGATCTCAGTGGTCCATGATTGACCTTTTCCAGTTTAACATTTTTTGTCATCATTTGCATAAAGATAGAAAAAGCATGATTGGATTTAAACATGGTACAAAGCTATGAGGAATAACTAATAGATACTATTTTCATGATATTGTAAAGTTTGCTTTACATATACTAGTTCATTGGATCATTTTAGCATGTGTCTGTGAGGCAGGGGCTATTATCATCTTTTGTTACAGGTTAGGAAAACGAGTCTGAAAGAGATCAAGTCATTTGAGAACATCTGGAATGTTATTTTAATTCTGTGTCACTTTTTTAGAAAGGGTTATTACATACTGGTATTCATTCAACTAATGTGATTGGTGATCAAATTGGTACATTTAACCAAGAAAAGAGAAAAGCAAAAAGGAAAGGCATAGTATTTGTATCAGGTGTGTGAGAGACTGCCAGGTGGAAGACAGATAATACCGATCATTCTTGGCTTCAGAAGACAGAACAAGGAGCAAATTTTAAAATGCAAAGATGATACTTTAGGCTGAAAATAAGGAAATATTGGTATAATAAGTACTTATCTAAAAGTGTAATGGGTTGTCTTTGCAAAGAGTTGGTCTCCCATTTACTGTAAATTATCAAACAGAAACTAGATGACTCCTTGATGGGGATAATATAGAAAAGATTCCTGTTAAGGTGAGGGAAGGTGGATTGCATGACTTCCTGTACTCATTCCAGGAATGAGATTATGAGATTTTATGAAGATGCAGATAATAATTATTGTACTACTTATATGCAGAGTTGTTAGGAAAATGCTTTGTAACCCTTAAAGTGCTATATCAGTGCGTGTTTTGTGATTATAGTGCTTACCCTGGAAGACTTTGGGGAGAGGGATAATAATCACTGTTTTCAAATGCATGAATTGTCAACTTAGAATAAATCTGTATTATACACATACATGTATAATACCCACATGCATGTATATGCACACACATGAAAAATGCAACACATGCATGTTCTTCTATATGCTTATACTCATATGAGATATATAAACACATATGTATATGTGTACATTCACGTCAATATGCATGTATGTAGATATGTGTATGTATATATTTGTTTATATATGTATATTTGCTTAGATATCTATATATTTGTTTATATACATATTTGGTTTTTTATATAATCAATATTTATATGTGTACATATGTATGAATATATAAATATTAATATAAATTATATATGTGCATATATATGCAAATGTATCTTCATTTATTTATACACACACACACATGCACACACACACATTTCCTTTCTGAATTTGTGATTTTATTGGTGCAGAAACTCCCTCCTCCAGGGCAAATGTTGGAAAGCTGTGTAGTACACTGCCAAACTAAATGAGTTGGTGGTGGTCACATTGCTTGTGTATGCCAGCAATAGATATGAACTCATCTTCCTGATACAGAGGCTGGCCCACTATCTCCTATGCAACAGTGCTTCTCAATAATACAGCTATCCAAAGGGGGATTGGGATGCCTAGAGAAGCTTGAGTTCACTGTCCCTGGAGGTTTGCAAACAGACTACTTGTCAGCAGTATTGTAGAGGGGAATTTGTGTTTCCGTTATGGGTTGGAGTAGATGACTGACAGGTCTTACTTACAATGCACAGAGGCTATGATTTCATGAATTGAGAGCCCGGAAATCCAGACTAAAAGTGTAATTATTGTTATTCAATTCCTCCCTTGGGGAAGGGGGCCCCTATATGAATATAAATTACTATATATTTAGTCTGTGTTTCAGTTTGCTACCTCGAATCTAAATTGACTTACACATTAATGTAGGAACCAATGTTATATTTGTTTGCGAGATAATTGAATGCCCCTCTGTTATTCTTTTAATTTAAGATTTCATTATGTAGGGTTGTAAACATATATACAATGTTTTGGTCTTATGAAAAAAAAAACATTGTTTTGTTCACCCCAATTTAGAAACAAAACTGAAAAGAATATCTAAGAGAAAAATTTGAAAAAAGATGTCAGTCATCTGCACATCCCCCATCTCTTATTATTTAAAATAGTCATTACTGTCCCAAAGCATTTCACCTCTTCCTTGGGAGTACAATCTTCTGCTTTTCTCCTATACTTTAACTTTGCTATTTAAAAAGAATTTATTGCCCTTAGGGGAAGAGGTGTGTATATCTCCAGTTGGAATAAATTAAAGTCAAACCTTCATCTTGAATGCAAATAATCACCAAACTTGATGTTTCTCTCATCCCTTTTCAGGAAAGTTGCAGTAATCAATAACATCTAAAAGTACTCTTATCTTTCTTTTTGTTTATTTCAGCAAGGCATATTAACATTCCCTAGAATATGGTTTATTTAGAGTCTCTAACAAGGCCAGCACCTCATCAGCAATAATCATAGTCATTTCACATATGCATTTTATTGATGCCTTTAAACACCATGCTGGTGGTAACTAGGAATCTATACTAGGATTAGGTATACCTTCAGAACCTAGGTCCATATCATGGGAACTTAAAGCCACATACCTAAAATAATTATTAAAAATCCATGAGTTTTTCAAAATTTTCACATTTTCTAACTGTTTTACGGATGATTTTTGCTTTTATTTCAATAGTCAGTACCAACTTCTACCAAATGTGCCTATAGAAAACCTTAAAAACAAACTGAGAGAGTTTCTATGTCTGGCAGTACTTTTAATACTCTATAAAACTCAAATCTCCCCTCTCTCCACCAAAAGGGGAGCAAGATGCTTACTCATCTCTTTTCCAGAGCTAAGCTGGATCATTAGAATTACTCAAATTTATACTTAGTTTTGGTATTTTTAAAATGTATATTATTGTAATCACTGTGTGTATTGTTCTCTTGGTAGTGTTTGCTTTGTTTTAGCTCATGTAAATCTTTCCATTTTTCTTTGAATTCCTAATATTTTTTCACAAATACAGTTATATTCCATTTTGTTTATATAGCACAATTTCCTCATTGTTTTGGCTATTTTTGGAGGCTCCTCAGATTCATAGAACATTTACATTTCATTGATGTATTAATTAACTAGCACAGTGAATTTCAAATAATATCAGATACTCAATTAAAAAATCTTACATTTGGAAGAGACTACAGAAACCATCTCATTCAAGCTATACCTGAATAGCAATCCTCTTTAAAATATCCTTGGTCAGTTATTATATAGTTTTTTGTTTGAAGACCTCATGAAGGGAAATTCAATTGCTCCCACACCAAGAGGGTATTTTACTTTCAGGAAGTTCTAATTGATAGGAAGTATCTGTTCACATATATACATACATATATTATTATGTATATGTCATATGTGTGTTTGAATATCTATATTATATGTATGTATACACACATATAATTGTACTGAATCTAAATCTCCCTCTACAAATTTCTTTTCTTGTCACTAGTTGTGCCCTCTGGGTTTTTAATCAGGACAAGTCTCATTCTTATTTCTTGTGATAACCTTTTAAATGCTTGTAGTCAGTTTATATTTGCTTCCATAAATCTTCTCTAGGCTTTTCCAGGACCCTTGCCATTCTGTTGTCCCTTCACTGAATATGCTCCAACATTACCATGGGGTCATCTCCAGGTTTCTTGATCTATGTCTTGCCACTGGATCCAAATCACTCCAGAGAAGAGAGTGAGGCTGGTGACTTTGCACAGCACAGCCCTCCCTCACATACAACTCACTTGCAAGTCATGGCATCACCTTCCTAAGGTCATGGTCCTCTTTGAGAACGAAAGACAAAGAACAATAATGATATTATCTAATAAATACCACCCCCTCCTGCAACTGATCACAATATTATTTATGTGGTATACTCATTTCTCTCTCTCTCTGCTTTTTGGAGGGGGGGGCAGGGCAATTGGGGTTAAGTAACTTGCCCAAGGTCAAACCGCTAGTAAGTGTTAAGTGTCTGAGGCTAGATTTGAACTCAGGTCCTCCTGACTCCAGGGCCGGTGCTCTATTCACTGTGCCACCTAGCTGCCCCACTCATGTCTTGCTGTGTCTCTGTTTCTGTCTCTCTTTCTCTCTCTCTCTCTCTTTTTGCTTTTTGGAGGGCAATTGGGGTTAAGTGACTTGCCCAAGGTCACATGGCTGGTTTTGTGTGTGAAAGTGTCTGAAGCCAGATTTGATCTCAGGTCCTCCTGACTCCAGGGCTGGTGCTCTATTCACTGTGCCACCTAGCCACCCCATCATGTCTCTCTTAATAAAGCATAATTTCATTAGCTTCTTTGACTGCCATTCAAAATGTTGACTCATTGGAGTTCACTGAAATTCCTCTACTTTTAATGTGAACTATTGTATGGCAATTACTTCCTGATTTTTGCTTATGTAGTTGATTTTTTTGAATGCAAGTATAGGACTTTTTTTCTGAATTAAATCTTATCTCATAAGATTTAACTCTTGTTTCTGCCCTGTCAGGACCTTTTTAGATTTTGACGGTCATCCAAGATAGCTATTCCTTCCTAGCTTTGCAAATTTGATTAGCATTCCATTTATATCTTCAGCTAAATTTTTGATAAATTAACAAACACATTAAACAGCATAGGTCAAAGGGTTCCAGTGGAACACTCCATTATGTATGTCTTTCCAGCTTAAAGACCTAATAAAGACTGAGGAGTGAAATATGTGAAAAACCTTACTGGGAGAAATAGTTGAAAGATACTTCTAAAAACAATCCTTCTCAGAAATAAGAATGATCAGATTTATTAGCTACTATTTGACATGTTTAAGTTAATACTTACTATTTCTTTAAAGGAGATTAAAAAATCTACATGAGAAATTAACATGATATATTATGGGTAGAACAAATTATACTGTCATAATGGCTAAAAAAATCACTGCTATGGAAAAAAAGGTTAATTATTATTTTTGGCTGTTAATACTAGTTGGAAATACTACAAGGAAGCTCCTAATTCTTACCGGAATGTTATAAGGCCAGAAAATAAATTCAGAATAATATGGGACATTAATGAGGTAACATGGCACAGCAGGTCAAGCACTATTTTTGAAGTAAGATTTGAATTCAAGTCCCATCTGATAAGTAGTTGGGGATTCTCAGTAAGTCACTTAATCTCTTGTTGATGTCAGACAAAGTTTTATAATTTTAAATTATAGAGGACTTGCTGATCAGTGGAGGAAGTTATCATACCAGAAGTGCACCATACCAATCAAATCATAACTTTGGACTTTAGGGATGAAAATACATTAAAATTAGGAATGTAGTTTTCAGACTTTTAGATATAGTCAATTACACACACACACACAGAGCCTAGGGTGGTGTTTAAGTGACCATTTTGTAGACTTCAGAATTTTTGTGCTATTTATACACTGCTGAACTATTATACTTCCTATACCATCCTCTTGTCTTGTATTCTAAGTGGGAAATAAAAAGCAGCATGGAGTATGTGGACATTGGATGAGAATCTTTTGTCCACAGCATGAAGTTATTAATTTGGAATCTCAGTACCTACGTTGCATCTCAGTTACAAACTTAACAAACACTCATTGAATTTAATTGGAGTGGATGGAACTGATGTTTATAGACTCTTTAAGAACTACATGATTCTTAGCATCTTCCTCTTTTCTTCTTCCTTTTTATTTTCCTCATTCTCCCTTGATGAAGCTTCTATAATAGAAGTAGAGGTGGGTTGGGAGCAGTCTCATGATTCATTGTGGTAAATAAAATAAAATAAAATGGCTAGCCTTTTGGTGCTGAACTTTTCAGCTCTTTGCTAGTCTGGTCTCTGGGCAGCAACGATGCTATTTTGCTTAGTAAAGTAGCACCATTTTAAAAGAAACAGTTTGTGTTCTAAAACACATATGAAAGATTTACATTTCTAAATATCAAACAACTATATATGCTTATAATTTCGTGTTTACTTTGTTTGCAAGAGCAATACATATATTTAGGGAGAATTATATGAATAAAATAAAAGGGAACCATTTCAACCTCAAGTTTAGTCCTGGTGGCTGAAAGAAGCAGCCTTCTTCTGCACACCAGGGGAAAAAGAGTAATGCAAAAATGGCACCTCAGGAGCTGCTTAATTAATGGATTTGTTTGCCTTTAGGCTATTATCCTTCCGCATGGGGAAGGTGGCAATAGAGAGTAATGGCAGCTCTCTGGCTCCTGTTTACATCTGGTCTGCTTGGAAAACTGCCATCCCAGGTGTCCTGGGATGCTGATTTCTGACTTCTGGCAGAACCACCCCTTGGGGGTGGAGCTGACCTGTACTCTCAGTCCCAACAGATAAGGGCAACACACTTAAACCTAGGCAGAATGACCTGGGCTTTGAGTCTCAACAACTTAGGGCAACACCTGTTAGGACCACACTTTACCTCAGGCAATGCATAGCATCCAGGGAAGATGACAGAGCAAAATTGGCATTGGTTTTCCACATACACAGACTGGAACAATCCTTCTGGATAAGGATGGAAAACATCTTGATGCATGAAGCATCTGAGAACACTGGACAATTGCTTATGGCTAAAAAGTAAGGCTTGCTTGCTTGGGTGCAATCACGACTTACACTATGAATAGATTTTGGCAGTATTTTCTTATAAGGCAGAGGGCTTGTTTGTACTGCAGGACATCTGGGTTAAAGTAGGATCTTATGGAAAGTGTAATTTGGCAGAAAATTCCCAGAAAAAAAAACACACACAGCATGTAGAAGCAGTTGTATTTCTCAGGTTCCTTATGTTAGTCTGTGCTAAGTGACAAATGGAGCAATTATATGTGTACAGCGATTTTGACCTCTGTAGATACATGCTGAGACTGACAATTCAATCCCCAGATGATAGATTTCATATAGTTGCAATGCAATGTGTTATAGCAGAAAACATACTGAATGTGGACTCAGAACATCAAGTTTCAAATCCCACTAGTTGTGTGATCTTGAGTGAGAGCCACAATCCCACTTTCCTCATTGGTAAAAGAAAAGAATTGGACTAGGTGACCTCTAAGGTCCTTTTCAGCTCTAAATTTATTGCTTAGCTCAGGGGTGGGGAATCTTTGGCCTTGAGGCCATGTATGCAGCTATTTTTGACTGAATCCAAACTTCATAGAACAAATCCCCTGAATAAAAGGATTTGTTCTGTAAAACTTGGATTCATTCAAAAGCTCTACCCAAGGACCTGGAAGGCCACATGTGGCATGAAGGCCTCAGGTTCCCCACCTCTGGCCTAGCTAAGTAGCCCAACTACTTAGTCATATCATCTGTGTAGACAAAGACTGAGAGAATTTCGAGGAAATTTTCAAAGTGATGACTTGTCCTCTCAGTATCCTTTCCCAGTGGCAACATGGTGAAGATTGGATTACCAAAGGAAACTATGTTGCTTAATTTCATTCATTTCTCCCAGACCTCCTTGTATTTGTGTGGGAAATGACTTTCATCCCAAGAAGGAAATTTTCTATATGATGAACTCATGACTTTCTCCTAAGACATTTCTTTAAAAGTGCATTAGTTAATCTCCCTTACCACCCCTGGAAAAGCAATGCTAAAACTCACCACAACTGCTTAGAATTTTTGTCATTATCTGTCTTAATTTGAGTGATTTGTAGTGAAGAAAGATTTTGGGTAAGACAGGTTTAGAACCATCTTCTAAGTTGTGGGTTCTTAAGCTCTTTTTGTCATAGATCTCTTTGGCAATTTGGTAAAGCTTAGGGGCCTATTCTCAGAATAAGGTTTTAGATGCATAAAATGGAATAATTTAGATGAGAAAGGAAACCAATTATAGTTAAAGTTATAAAATATTTTAATAGTGTTTTATTTTCTTCCAAATTATCTGTCAAGACAAAAAAATATTTTTAACAATTTTTATATTTTGAGTTCCAAATTCTTCTCCTTCTCTCCTTTCCCTCCCTTCTTCTCCTCCCCTCTTCCTAATTAGGTAGGTAATTTCATATAGGTTATATATGGTCTACCATGTAAAACATTATTAGTTATGATGGTGAAATAAGAAACAGATCAAAAGAAAAAATATGGAAAAGAACAAAGTGAAAAAATGTTTCAATCTGCATTCATAATTCATCAGTTCTTTTCTGGATGTGAATAAGCATTTTCCTTTGTGAGTCTTTTATGATTGTCTTGGATCCTTGTGTTGCTGAGAACTGAGGCATTCATTGTTGGTCATCACACAATGTTGCTGATACTGTGTATACTGTTTTCCTGGTTCTGCTCATTTCACTTTGTATCAGTTCATAGAAGTCTTTCCAGGTTTTTCCTGAAGTCTGCCTGCTCATAATTTCTTATTTCATAATAGTATTCCATTATATTCATATACCACTTAATATAATGAATATTTTTTGAACATGTGATTCCTTTTCCCTTTTTATGATCTCTTTGGGATACAGACCTAGTAGTAGTATTGCTGGATCAAAGGGTATGCATAGTTTGGTTGCCCTATGGACATAGTTCCAAATTGCTCTCTAGAATGTGGATCAGTTCACAACTCTACCAGCAGTATATTAGTGCCCCACTAGTTCCCACATCCTTTCCAACATTTATCATTTTCCTTTTTTTGGTCATATTAGCCATATCAAATAGGTTTGAGGTGATACCTCAGAATTGTTTAATTTGCATTTCTTTACTCAAAAGTTGTTTAGAGCACTTCATATGTCTATAGATATGTTTTGATTTCTTCATCTGAAAGCTGCCTGTTCATGTCCTTTGACCATTTATCTACTGAGGAATGGCTTGTATTCTTATAAATTTGATTCAGTTCTCTATATATTTAAGATAATTGCTGTCAAGATTGTTTCCTTGCTTTCCTTCTAATCTTGTTTGAATTGGTTTTGTTTGTGCAGAAGCTTATTAATTCAGCATAATAAAAATTATCTATTTTACATTTCATAATGCTCATTATTTCTTGTTTGGTCATGAACCTGTAACTAACTTAGCTTCTTTTAAGAATTTGAATGCTAGAAGAGTAATTTTCATAGACTTAGCCCTTCCCAGCAATGCAAGGACCTAAAACAATTCCAATGAGCACATGATGGAAAAATGCCAGTCATATCCAGAAAAAGAACTATGGAGTTGGAATGCAGAATGGAACAGGCTATTTTCTTTTTTGTTTTGTTTTATTTTTTTCTTTCTCATGTTTTTTCCCATTCTTTATAATTCTTCTATGCAATTGTGTAATGTGAAAATGTGTTTAATAGAAATGTTTGTGTAGAACCCATATCAGATTGCAACCTCTCTTGGGGAGTGATGGGGGAGTGAGAGGGAGAAAAATTTAAAACTTATGGAAATAATTATTGAACACTAAAATGAAATAATTTAATTAAAAATTGGATGCTATACCACTTGGTTCATATATGTTTAGTATTGATATTACTTCATTGTCTATGGTACCTTTTAGTAAGATGTAGTTTCCTTCCTTATCTCTTTTAATTAGGCCTATTTTTGCTTTTGCTTTGTCTGAAATAAGGATTGCCACCCCTGCTTTTTTTTCTTGAACTGAAGCATAGCAGATTCTGCTCCAACACCTTACCTTTACTTTGTGTATGTCTCTCTGCTTCAAATATGTTTCTTGTATCAACATAACGTACGATTCAGGTTTTTGCTCCCCTCTGCTATCTGCTTGTGCTTATGGGAGATTTTGTCCTATTCACATTCAGAGTTATGATTACTTATTGTGTATTTCCCTCCATTCTATTTCCTTCTGTTTGTCCTCTCTCTTCTTTGACCTTTTTCTTCTTCAACAGTGTTTTGTTTCTGTCTAATGCCTCTCTGATCTGCCTTTTCTTCTCTACCTCAAAATCTCCACCCCTCCTACTTTCCTTTTGAGTAAGAGAGATTTCTATATTCAATGACTGTGTATATCATTCCATTGTTGAGCCAATACTGATTAGAGTAAGGTTCAAGCAATAACCTTTGCCCACCCTCCCATTTTTTCTCCACTCTAATAGTTTTTTTGCACCTATTTAAATGAATTAATTTACCCGATACTACTTTTCCCTTCCTTCTGCACCCAGTGTATTTACTTCTCTTTCATTTTTCTTGAAGTATTATGCTTAATTTCACTGATTGGCAATTCTTGGTTGTAGTCATAGCTCCTTTGCCTTCCAGAATATCATGTTCCTCAACTTCAGGGCCTTTAACGTTGCAATGACTACATTCTGTCAAATCCTGATTGTGGCTACCCAATATTTGAATTATTTCCTTGTGGCCACTTGCAGTACTTTTTCCTTGACCTGATAGTGTTATAATTTGGCTATAGTGTTCTTTGGAGTTTTTATTTTGGGATCTCTTTTTTGAGGTGATTGGTAACTTCTTTCATTGGCTATTTTGCCCTCTGGTTCCAAGATTTCAGGGTAGTTTTCCTTGATAATTTCTTGAAAGATTCTGTCCAGGTCTTCTTTTTGATTATGGCTTTCAGGTATTCCAATGATCCTGACGTGCCTCTCTTGGATCTATTTTCCAGGTCTGTTGTTTTTCCTGTATGGTATTTTATATTTTTTTTATTCCTCTGAATATGTTTGATTGATTCTTGAAATGACAGTCATTAGCTTCTACTTTCCTGATTCTAACTTTTAAGCACCCCCCTTACCTTTTACCTTTTTTTTTTTCCTTTTTTTTTACCCCCCCCCCCCCAGCTTTTGCACTTCTTTGTCCATTTGGCCAATTGCACTTTTAAAAGAGTTGTTTTCCTCAGTGGATTTTTTGCATCTCCTTTTCCATTCCTTTTTTATAATTCTCTTGCATCACTCATTTTTTTTCCCCAATTTTCCTTCTACCTCTCCTGTATGATTTTCAAGCTCCTTTGTTGAGCTCTCGCATGAGTTTTTTCTGGTCTGTAGCCCACTTCCCCTTTTTCTTGGGGTTTTTCCAATAAGCATTCTGATATTGTAGTCCTCTTCGGAGTTTATGTCTTGGTCTTCCTTGTCACCATAATAGCTTTCTATGGTCAGATTCTTTTGTTGTTATTCTTTGCTTATTGTTTTTGGCGTTTCCCCTTTCTTTTAAATTTGACCTCTGCCCTTTGGGTAGAAGGCTTATTGTGCCAGGGGCTGCAGGCCCTAACTGTTTACCTGGTGCCGTGCTGATGTCACCTGAGGTCCATGGGGGACCAGGCCCTTGTATCTGGTACTGCACTTAGGGCGTTGGTGGGTGGCACTGTTGTAGGCCATGGGGGTCTGGCAGCTTACCTGGTGCTGAGCTGGGGGCATCTGAGGTGTGCTGAGGCATGGGGTATTTCTGCATTTCCCTGGGGCTAAATGAAGCATGTGGCAGCCTGGCTGCTGGTGACTGTCTCTTTGCCCAGGGCTGTGTTGAAGCACAGGGTAGTTCTCCTGGTGATTCTCAGAGCTGGAGTTGGTCCAGTCCCCTGACTATTCTGGGGTGTGTGAAGGGTCCTAGTATTGACGTTTGCCTGCTCTGCCGCACTGAGGCTCAGGATCTCCTTCTGGTTTACTAAGGTGGACTTCCTGCTGGCATGTTGGGACACTTCCTTTCCTGAACTGCATTCTCCATTTACCCAAGTAAGATAGAACTTTCTTGCTGATCTTCCAAATTTCTTGGGTTAAAAGATTGTTTTGTCCCATTTTTTT
The DNA here is from genome assembly GCF_028583685.1 of Petaurus breviceps papuanus. NCBI lineage: Eukaryota > Metazoa > Chordata > Mammalia > Diprotodontia > Petauridae > Petaurus > Petaurus breviceps. The sequence continues at coordinate 3,128,144 of NW_027186473.1, forward strand.
TGCTGATTCTTCTGTTCCAGAATTTGTTTTGGGGCACTATTTTATGGTTATTTGGAGGTGAATATGGAGAGTTACAGCAATTTACCATTTACTCTAACATCTTGACTCTTAAAATACTTTTAAAATTCTCACATTCACAGACCTCAGTTTAAGAAGCTCTGTTCTATGGTATAGGCACTCTGTCCTTCTGTCAGGAATTTCTACTGGGTTAAAAATTAAAGACATATACAGTGGAATTAATAACATTATTTTCACAGATTTTCCCCAATTCATTTTTCCTCAAGTGATTTCTTAATATTTTATAATTGCATGTTACTATCTCTATCAAAACATGTTATAGAATGATAGAATCTTAGAGCTGGATTAGTCCCAAGTTTTGTTTCAATTGTTAATTGAAAAAATCTAGTTCAATTGTTAATTGAAAATGAATCTCCTCAGTAACCAGGGGAATAAGTAGGAATTATTATACCTGGGCCAGGAAAGTAGTAGGGGAGCTTACTTGAAGTTTTGCTACTAAGAAGAAGTGTACCTGGGGAGATTGTATTTCATTGATGCTGAATACTACTGAGGAAAGCAGAAAAAGGGTTGGGTACAATGACAGAGGGAAGCAGATCTAAGGATGAAAATAATCTTTCCAGGGTTAAGACTGGGAAGGCAGGAATTCACCTGGGTTGTATCTACCAGAGGAAAGACAGGGAACATGACCCAGGTCACTGGTGTTGCCACTTAGTTAAAGATAGTCTTCTCAATGTATTTAGAGTTCTGCCGACAGATGTCTTCCAGGGACAGGTTAAGTAATTACCATATAAGACCATTCATTCTAATTTTTTTATTAGTTTTAATTATCAGACTGTTTTACATTGCATTAATTTGAAATATGCTTTTTTATGACTTTCACCATAAGAAGTCAAGCGGAATAAGTCTAAGGAAAACACAGATAAGAATTATGTTACTATATCCAGCAAAGTCATAGTAATAATGTTAATTTGTGCTTCCACAGAACTTTACAATTTACCCACCACTTGTATTTGATATTCATTTGATCTTCACAATAACCCTGTGAGGTGGGTATTATCTTTTTTTTTTTTTTATAGGAGGAACTGAAACTCTGAGATATAGTGATTTGTCCAAGGTCATGTTGCTAATTTGTGGTGGAATTCATTCTTCTATTTCGTACTCCAATGCTATGTTCTTTGCCATGCTGCCTTTGATTAGGTAATACTACATTCGTTTTAAATAAAATATTTTATATTTTAATGGCCTATATCATATTGTTCATGTTACATTTCTTACCTTAGGACTGAATAATTTTCATTCTGCAGTGGGAAAGTATCATTAATGCAATTATGAAGAAAAAGCTGCTTACACTTCTTTGAAGGATAAACATTTGTTAGCTTAAGTGAGACACTTGTTTGATTACAAAAATAGTATCTGAGGCTTTGAAATCTGCTCAAGTGAAAAATCTGAATATGAAATTCTAATACAATTGTGAAAATACAAATATGTTGTGCTTTACTACCAGACTCCTTATGATGATTTTAGTGAAGACATAAGGCTTTATTTCTAACTCAAAAAGAATAGAATAACAATAAAAGTAGAAACCAGACCCTAATGAATAATTTTGATTATAATGTTTTGGGGCTATTGATACTAGTTCCACCCTCCCTCCTCCTTTTTGGTTTTTGCTTGCTAAATTTTAAACAGTTAAAAATGTCAGCCGATGAACTACAGCGATTAAGCATTTTTTATGGATAATCATTCCTCATGGGCTTTCCTATTTCATTTTTATCTTTTCCTACATCTTTTCTATTGCACCCATATTAATTTAACGGGTATTTCAGCTTTCCTGCTAGTTTAAGATTGTTGTTAGCAGTCTCCCTTTGTTATAATGCAAGGTGAATACCAAGATACTATTATTTGCAAAGCTCCTTTTAGATACATAGTTGGACTAGGTAACCACTAATGTAATGTGATTTTAGGTCATAAGGAATTTTTTTTTATTCCTTTCCTTCTCTCTCTGCTCCAGTCTTCCTCCATTTACCTAGATGATGCTTAAAATAGGCCAAATTGCAGAATCTGAGAGCTGGAAGGGGCTTCAGTGGTCATTTAGTCCAAACCGTACTGAAATATGATTTTCTTCTAGAATATTCCAACAATTAGACACATCCACTGTATTCTATTATAATAGCAATAAAAATAACGATAATTTAACATTTACATAGCACCTATAAGGCACTGTGCTAAGCTCTTTACAAATATTATCTCATTTGATCCTAGTAAAAACCATGGGAAATAGTTAGGAAACTGAGGCAAGCAAGTTAAGTGACTTACCCAATGCTATACAGCTAGCAGGCATCTAATGTTAGATTTGAATTCAGTTCTTTCTGACTGTAGGCTCTATTCATTGTGGCATATAGCTGCACATATTAATTATTAGGAAGTTATTACTTCCACTGAGCCAAAATCCACTCAGTAATTTCCACTCATTAATCAAAGTACTGATTGTTGCTATGGCAGAACTGTTTATTTCCTGCTTGAAAAAGAGAATCTTTCAAATTTATGAAAATAGCTATTAAATTAACTATTCTGTGGACTGAGTACTTAGAACTCTTTCAACTGTTCTGCAAACCTATAGGTGTCCTGGATGCCTTTCTCTGATCATGATCTGTCTTGGTGATGCCTTTATATTTGGTATCTAAGAGGAACAAAAGCTTTTTCCTCCATCTCGGAGGTGTGGAGGCCTGCTGGAAACAGGACTTCTAGAACAGCAAAATGTCTGGAAGACTGTGGTCCAAGGCCATTTTTGCTGGCTACAAGTGAGGTCTACAAAAGCAGAGGGAACATACAGCGCCTCTGAAAATTAAAGGCATCTATGCATGGGATGAAAATGAATTCTATTTGGGAAAGAGATGTGCCTATGTACACAAAGCCAAAAACAACACAGTAACTCTTTGTGGGAAACCAAACAGAACAAAAGTTATGTGGGGGAAAGTTACTCAGTCCCACTGAAATAGTGGAATGGTTCGAGCCAAGTTCAGAAGCAATCTTCCTGGTAAGGCCCTTGGACACGGGATCCAAGTGATGCTCTATCCCTCAAGGATCTAGAATATGAAAACTGATTAAATAAAATTACACATTTTTGGCAAATGTGTATTTTGTTTTGAATGCCTTCTTCCTATTCAAGATTTGTTTATTGATGTTTTTTTTAATGTTTACTGATCTAAAAAAACAACAACAACAAAACATTCCAGATTCTGTCCTTCTGGAGCACAGTGGGAACATGCAGATTATGATGAGGTTAGTTTTTTGGGCCGTGATGTCATGTTGACGTTGGAGTTCACTAAAATCTATAGATCTTTTCCATATGAAGTATTATCTGGTCGTGTTCTACAGCTTTATTAATATTTTAAAACCAGGGGCACATTTTGCAAGCATTCTCATTAAATTTTATCTTATTTGATTTGTTCTTTCTATCCCATTGAGTTATTTTTTTATCTTATCATTTTTTACCAACATTTTTTACATCCAACATTAATTATTTCCACTTTTGTATTACCTGCCCATGTGGGGGGAAAAGAGTCATTTATCTTTTCCATGTCAATGATATGATGTTGATAAGCACAAAACCTAGAATACACGTCTGGGGAACTCTAGTAGAGTTGACTTTGACATATGAATGAATTTCTTTTTGGATCTAATTATTAAATCAGTTTTGTTTCCATATAACCCAGAAAAAGTAATGGGTCTCCTAATGACCACTAGAAGATTCCTGAGAGTAGAATTGAGACAAAGTTATTGGAAATGCGGAAATAGGAATTTACGGTGACAGAGAGTTCAGTATGAGAGGGAACTTATTCTGGGACTGTGCTGCTGGGGAATAGTTAGTTGGATTTTGCGGAAATTGAGAATAATAAAATCTATTCTAACATGTGTTTGTGAAGCACCTTCTACTCTATGTACAAAGTATGGTGCTAATTACCAAAGTTTCAAAGACTAAAGTTAAAAGAAAGAGTCTTTGCCCTCAAGAAACTTACTTTTTAATTTGATATGTTCTGTTCATTCATAAAGCATTTATTGAATGTCTACTATGTGGGAGGCCTCATTTGAGGAACTGGAGGTACCAAAACAAAAATGCAAACAGCAAATATCCCCAGGGACCTTGCTTCTATTCATTCTTTGATTCTTCTTTGTCAATTAATAAAATTTCTTGTTTAGTATAACGCCTGACATGTTTAGTGATTTAAGGTTTATAAAACACTTTGCATAATAAAGTGTCTCCTTTGAGCTTCATAAAAATTCCATGAGTAAGCTAAAATGATTTAAAACATGGTGTTGATACCATACACTGAACTGTCCATTTAAGAGATTTCTCCAGATTTCCAGGCAGTCTGAAATAGAGAAGAGTGCTGCCATTTCCCCCTCCTCAGATTTGTCCAAGTTCTTTGTTCCATTGACATCTCTGGCAAAAAGTCTTTCTCACAAACTTTTGGGATTTCCAAGAGTTATTGTTTTTTTGACCATTTTTATAGACTTCATTTAAACAAAATCCTTCACAAAAATAAATATTTGTGATGCCCGAGGCAGTTGGGTAGCTCAATGCATAGAGGACTGTCTCTGGAGTCAAGCAGACCAGAGTTCCAAAGTGTTCTCAGACACTTAGTAATTATATGACCTTAGGCAAGTTACTTAGCTGCTATCTGCCTCAGTGTATTCATCTGTAAGATGAAGATAAAGTGCGCACCTTCCAGGGCGGTTGTGAGAATCAAATGGGATAGTATTTGTAAAGCACTTAGTGTGGTACATAGCACATAATAGGTCTTAAAAAAATCCTAGGTGGATGGTGATGAAATCAAATTTCAAAAAGAGCCACTTTTTCTTACAGAGATCTATAAACGTGTATGATTTAAGTAGCTTTAGTGAATTCAATATATTAGGTTTTTGTTTTTTCCCAGATTATGATTAGCCTTGAGCAAAAATAAGAAAAGAGCAGGTTTTAGGTACAAATAGCACTCATTTTAAAATAGGTATTGATTGAAAATGTGGTTTTAAATTCTTAAGCTCAAGGCTATGGTTGGTCAAGGCGCCCCAACCTGGACTAGAGAGCTATATAGTTCATCAGGCCCTTGTGAGCACTCAGACTTACTCGTATGGCCTTTTTTTGAGCAAGTTTGTTGGTAGGAAGGAACCCCCTGGCCCTAAGCTACCTAATAGCTGAGCACTGTTCACATTGTAGTTGTAGGCTTGCTCCAATAAGCGGGGGACAGAGTACTGCTGCTGAACTCTTGAGTCCCTCCCTTCTACAGTAATGAGTCAGCCAACAATCATTTATCAAGCACTTACCATATGCCAAGCACTACGCTAAAGCACTGGGGGGACAAAGCAAGGTCTCTCAAAGAGCATTCATTGTAACAAGGAAGACAATACTAACTGACTAGGTCTGTACAACATAGAAACAGAGGACGTAGTAATGGGAGGGAGGAAGGAACTAGCACTGGGTGGACTGAAACGAACCACCTTTAAGAAGAGGAAGTTGAGCTGAGTGTTGAAGGAAGTTAAGAGGAGACAGTGAGAGGAAAGAGAATTCACAGAATGGAAGGCAGTCATGGCCAAGGTTCAGAGATGAGAGATGAGGTGATATATTTGGGCAGCTACAAGGAAGCAGTGTAACTGAATCTTTGAGTGTATGGAGATTTCAGGTTATGCTTTAAAAGGAGTTGACATTTAATTCTGGACTAATGGAGAGGCATTAGAGTTAATTAAGAGGTGGGGTGATATGAGCAGACTCACTTTAGAAAAATCATCTTGGCAGATGAATGGAGGGTAGATTGGAGTCTGGGGTGACTTGAGGCAAGGGGACTAGTTGGAAAATAATTGCAATAATTTAGATAAGAGATGATAAGGACCTGTGCTGGCATCATGCTTATGTAGGAGGACAGGAAACATCCAGTGTTTCCTCATTGCAAAAAAAAAAAAAGTTGACTTTTTGTTTTATACTTACTTTTTTGTCATTTAAAATGGTCCATTTATTGCTATGCTTTTGAGAGTTGGTTTTTTAAGTACTTAAATGAATATTGGTAATTTATCAGAGGCTGCACCTTTTCAAAATCATATGGTTTTGAATATTTGGTTCTATTGATTCTCAGTTTGAACTTGTACTTTGGAGGAATGGAGTCTGAATGACTAAAAATCGTTAGATGTAACACCCAGGGTATATCTACTATTCTGTCTTTTCCTGGTTGAGTTTACCATACTGAACTCACTTAAAAGTCACATGAAAGTCAATTTCTTTGTTGTGTCAGTCTGAATGAAAGGAATTTAGTCTGACATGATTTGTCTTCACAATTTTTTTTTTTTAAGCAATTGGGGTTAAGTAACTTGCTCAAGGTAACATGGCCAGTTATTTCAGGGTATGGTTCTAAGTGTCTGAGCCCGGTTTCAATCCCCAGGTCATCTGGACACTGGGGCCGGTGCTCTTACTCACTGTGCTACCTGGCCACCCCTTTACAAATTTTTCTTATGCTTTTCTCTAAACTTCCTACTTTCTTTGGTAGAGAGACCTAAAATTAATCTTCGTATACTTGTTTGTTGAATAAATGCATGTATCTATGTATGTGTGCATATATGTAATATATAATGATTTATGTGTTTATATATATGTTTTCTTCCTACTTGAATTTTAAGCTTAGTAAAGACTTAGTTTTGAGACTATTCTTAGGAGCTGTGCAGGAAGTATATCTGAATTGCCAAACTAAATATTGAATTGTAAAGCTTCAGGCCATTTTTCAAATGGAGGCTAAGCTCTTTAAAAGAAAGAAGGAAAAAAATCCTACAGTGTTTTCTCCAACTTTTCAGCATTTTATATATCCAAAGCTTGGAGGGATCTTGCTGTAGATGGGGACATTAATCTTTCCAAAAACAAAGTAAATGTATCTGGACACCTTCCCTTCCATTTTCTGAATATTTTACACTCAATCTATAGATTGGGAAGTGGGAGGGGTAGAGGAGCAGGAAGGGAGAGGATAGATGCCAGGAAACTATGCTTAGAAGATCTATCATTTGCTTTATAATTCTTTAATTATTATTATTTTTTCTTTTTCTGTTCTTGGTAACAAAGAAGAATTTATCTTTGTATCTCTAAGTTCCCAGCACAGTGCTTTGTACATAATAGGTGCTTAATAATTTTTTTGTGAATGAAGTAATAAACAAAAGAATTTTTACCTCACTGTTTAAACAACATTAATAGATACTGACACAAACCAACTATTACTTTTCTTAAAACAATAGAAAAGACAAAATGTATGCTCTTTGTAATCCCATATACTATTAAAACTTTAACATTGTTTCATATAATTTGATATTTTCAATATCTTGCTTTTCTTTTTATGACTGTTAGAGACTTTTTTCAACTTTATATGTGATTATGGTCAGTTTCTTCAAACTCTTGTTTTAAGTTTTATGAAATGAAATGTTTAAACTTGTTTTTAAAATCATTTAATTTTACTAATGCTCAATTTTATTAAAAAAGTCTGTTTGGGGGTTCCCAATTACTTTCAGGGAAGCTTTTGCCTCTGTCTTTGGACAATATAAAATAAATATATCAGTATAAAACTTTTAAACATAATTGTTTTTTTTTTTTGCCTTTTGGAGGGCAATTGGGGTTAAGTGACTTGCCCAAAGTAACATGGCTAGTAAGTTTGTCAAGTGTCTGAGGCCAGATTTGAACTCAGGTCATCCTGACTCCAGGGACGGTGCTCTATTCACTATGCCACCTAGCCGCCCTTTAAACATAATTTTGCTTATATATTTTTAGACTTGAATTTTTAGACTTGAATTCAGAATTGAATAAAAACAATTATTTCAAAGGAACAAATGTCTATTCAAGCTTTCTTCTCTATATTTTCGCTACTCATTAAGGCCTAAAATCTCTTTTCTAATTTAACAATTTGATCTGACGAACTCTACTTCAAAGCCAAAACTGGACAGAGTGATTAGAACTTTGTCCTAGATTGAAACTATAAAGGGTGCTTACAACATTTAAGTCCTTCATTGGTGTAGAAATTAATTGGATTTGTGACTTGGTGAGATAGAGGCAGCTAGGCTGGTATAGTAAATAGAGTGCTGGTCCTGGAGTCAGGAAGACTTAGCTTCCTGAGTTCAAATCTGGCATGACATAGTTATTAGCTATGTAATCCTGGGGAAGTCACTTAATCCTGTTTACTTCAGTTTCCTTATCTCTAAAATGGGAATAATAACAGCACTAATCTCCCATCATTGTCATAAGGATAAAATGATAATATTTATAAAAATGCTTTCCAAAACTTAAAGATCTTTATAAATGCTAGTTACTGTTATTATTATTATTAAGCTATCCTTTCTCCCACACCCCTGTTCAAGTCAATACACCAGCCCTTTCATACCTTAATCTTTGTTACCTGTGGGAACTTCCCCAGCAATAACCCAATAGGGGTCCAGGCTCCCCATCGTTCCCTCCCTCACCAAATGAACTGAGGGCATTTTCTCTATTACTGATCCAAAGCAAATTTGTTCTACCTGGACCTTCTTATTGACAATGTTTTTTTAAAGGCTTTGCATACTGATTTAATAAAGGACAGTCACCGCTAAATCTACACCTTGAATTAAAGTCTTTCTTCAAATCTAGAGGTCATCCAAGAAGTTAGATAGCTAATGAGTGAGGGAAATATTGTTCAGGCAAGGGGAGAGGTCAGTCACTCTAAGATGAAGCATAGACTCTTTGAAACTAAAACATAACTTTTAATGAGAGTTGAAAGGAGAAAAGAAGGAGAGATGGTGGGAGATTAAACAGTATTGGAGTGAGATGACTGCGGCTCCTTGAAGAGTGATTGCTTTTGATCTTTGTTCAGCTCAGTAGCAATATGAAGCCTAACAATGAAGATCCTTCTGACATGCTATAATACGATGCTTATAGTGTGATGGATTGAATTTCTCCTCTTTTCACCTAGATGAGCCCAAAGGAAAATGGATGAGACAATAGCACATCACGGTTATTTGCCCATCTCTGTCTCAGGGTTACTGCATTTTGAGTTGCTAATATAAGATTTCTTCTCTCTGTGCATATGTGTTTGGTTCTGCCTGAATCCATAACATAAACCTCCACAGCAAAATAAATATTCAGGCAAGGGATATTAGGGCACTATCTTTCCTTTTGTTTCTTTTTAGATTTTGCTTCAGACTTTAGAAATTTTTTTAAAATATTTAATTCCTTCACATATTTACAGTTCTGGTCCAATTGGCCTTCTTCCTTTCCTCTGTTCATGCCATTCAATCTCTTACCAATGTCCATTTTCACTAGTGGACCACCAAGTAAAGAATGCACTGCCCTCATCTCTATTTTGTAGAATTGCTGGCTTCCTCCAAAACATAGCTGAGGTGCCATTTCCCGCATTGGGACTTTGCTGATTTCCCCAGCTATTAGTGTCCCCTCTTTCTATAACCTTGGATCCACTTTTTATATCCTATATTCTTATATTAACTTATTAGTTGTGTATGTAAATTATTTAAGATGATTTTCAGATCTATTGGTTCATCCCTAACTTCTCTCCTGACCTTCAGGCTTGCATCTCCAACTGCCATAGATGTTTTAGACTCAACAGGTCCAAAATTGAACTCATTATCTTTCCTCCACCAGACCTTTCCCTTTCCATCTTCCCTATCACTCTGAAGGGAAGCATCATCCTTCTAGCCACCCAGATAACCAACATTGTCTTCCCTGAATCCTCATTCCACATATTCAATTTGTTGCAAAGTTTCTTCAATTCTTCCTTCTAAGTATCTCTCATATTTGCCCATCTCTGATCTGACACTACTGCCACCTTGTTGCAGTCCTTAATCACCTCATGTCTGAATCCTTGAAGTGGTTTTGCTAGTTGGTCTACCTGAATTAAATCTCTCCGGATTCTAATCAATCTTCCACTCCACTCCACTCCACTAGGCTGATATTCCTAAAGTGGAAGTCTAATCATGTCACCTCCCCGCCTCTCCCCATTTAATAAATTCCAGTTGTTTTTCCTTGCCACCAGTTTCAAATATTGAAATACTCCATTTATGCTCTTTATAGCCCCATTATTTAATATGATAATGTCCTCTAGAGTTATTGAAGCATATGTGGAATTCCTTACACATATATCAAATGTCTCCCGATTTCTGTGCTTTTAGTTTTTGTGTCTGCTTTTTATATTCTTTGTCTCTTCTTTTGTTATCAGATTGTAAAGTTTGTATCTAATTCCTTACCTCTTCTATTCCTTGCTTCTAATTTGTTGTTTCAGATCAGCTGTGTGAATAAAAATATCTAATTATAGCATTTGACATATTTTGTCTCAAGTAAGACTGAAATGGTTTGCCCAAAGGAATGCAAAACTGTACATACACTTTTATCTCGAAATATCACTACAAGGTCTTGGCCTCAAAGAGATTGAAGAGAAAGGAAAAGGATCTATGTATACAAAAATTTACATAGCAACTTTTTTGTGAGTGTGATGAAAAAGAATTGTAAATTGAGGTGATGCCCATCATTTGGGGACGTACTGAACAAACAGTGGTATATTATGATGGAATACTATTCTGTTGTAAAACATGATGTAGGGGATAGTTTCAGAAAACCTGGGAAGATTAATATGAACTGATGCAAAGTGAACCAAGCAGAACCGAGAGAAAAGTATACACAGTGCCAGCAATATTGTAATGGTAACCAAGACTTTGGAACTTTGATCAGTTCAGTAACCCATGACAATTCCAAAAGACTAATGATAAAAAAAAAAGTTATCACCTCCAGATAGAAAACTGATGGGCTCTGAGTGCAGATTGAAGCATATCATTTTTATGTTTCATTCTTTTTCTCCCTGCCAAGTGAATTATGCAGATACACATTTTGCATGACTTCATATATGTAATGGGCATCATATTTCTTTCCTTCTAAATATGTGCGGCAGGACCTGGAGAGAGAGCATTTGGAACTAAAATAAAATTTAAAAAGAAAAATAATATCTACTGCACAGAAGCATTCTTTGGAGCCTGGATTCAGTATAGTCTCCTATCTCTATATATTTTAGCAGTTTGCTGAAAGACATGGAGATCTTTTAACTAGTGGGGCTCAGGTTTACCTATTTAGCCTCACCCATCTTGGTTAGCCCCATGTGATTTAAAGCATGTACTCCTGTTTTTGATCAGGCCCCTTCATAGCTGGAATCCTCTGTCAGGGGCATCTTTTCAGATGGAGGAGACAACTTAGAGGACATTTGGAGAGGGATTTAGTATTTGGGTATAACTACCTACTATTTAATTCTGTTCTCTAGGAAAGCAAATCATTACCATAATATGTTATATTGGTATACAGCTTGATATTTTCCTGATTGTTTTCATATACATTACCTTTAAAATGATTAAAAATTCAAGATAAGTCTCATGGAATTTCTCTGTTATGCAGACATACACTTCTTTACAGGATTCCTTGTGTTTGTTGCTCTGGAATCATCTTATTGTTTCATCAGAATCAAGCCAGACCTTACTTTAAAATATCTATTCCTAACTTAGATATTTAGAAAACCACAAAAAAATCCTTTTTAAAAAAGGTTCTATTGATTACTGTCTAGTGTAATAAATAACATTGTGGTACACTTTTGAAGTGATAAAAGGTACCCAAAAGTAAATATTGAAAATAGAATTTCTACTGTGGTTTCTAGGGTTTATTCTCCTGTTAGAAGGACTTTAAGAAAGCACAGAGGGAGATCTTACAGAGAGATATAGCTAGATTCATGACACTCAATTATGTACATAGTTGTCTGTGTGAGCCTTTCTTATTGAGTATAAGAGTGAAGGGGTAATGATAAGAATGTAACTGGAGCCAGCACAATATAGAGGTACAGACTGTATGGAGAAGTAATGAAAAATGGAATATCAAAAAAGGCTATCTACATAGATTCAATGAGACACATTCAAACTGTTATATTAAATTGGCAGTTTCTTCTTTCTACATGAAAAACACATCCAAACTGTTATATTGAATTGGCAGTTTCTTTTTACTACATGAAAAACAGAACAGATAATATAAATGTCTAGTTCAATTAAACTTTAAAAAGCATTGCATGACTATATTCAATGCATTGTGCATTGTTCAATAAGAAAGATCTATTTGGTTGAGTGATGATTTCATTATTGGTGCTCATGGTGAAGGAATGGGAATGTACTCTCTTTTCTGATATAGATAGAAGCCCTTACATGTCCTCTCATTCTGTAGGACTCTTGTCCACATGATTCCACCCAAAACCCTATAAAGGATCTATCCAATTTCTTGGATCCTTCCTCTTCCTGAACTTCTTTATATTGCCTCTCTAAATTTTCCTATTTATACATGAACCTGATATATTTTGTTCCAAATTTCATGCATAAGTCATCACTGGTATATGTGCTAGAGCCTAATGTTTAATTGTATTCCCTTTTGGACATTTGCAATTTTGATTCTTCCAAAATTTTGGAACCATGAAGCATTACTGGGAGAATAAAATTGTTAAATGATCCTCTTTCAGTTCCATTTCCTCCTCTTAATTTTTGGGCCCAGACTATTTTCCTCTATATACCAGGGATCTTTATCTTAGGGTTTAGAAGTTATTTAAAAATATTAGATGAAAACATTTCAATCTAATTGGTTTTATTTGTAATCTTTGTGCCTTATATTATGTATTTAAAACACTCTGAGAAGGGATCCATAGGTTTTACCAGGTTGACAAAAGTTTTCATTACACCAAAAAGGTTAAGAATTGTGGTCTCTAGTATTTGTCATAATACATAATTAAATCTATGTTAGTATATACATGTGCACAGAAGCATATATGGCACACACATGCATCTGCATACACATGGATATAAATGTGCATATATGTTGCTATATGCACGAAGGGATTAATTCAATGATCTGTCCACACAGCTTCATATAATTGTTTGGGAATTGTGAATTTTCAACTCGTTTCATTTTGAGAGTGTGGATAGTTAGAAAAGTCTTGCATTGCTATAGATTTTGCTGATTAGATTTTGTAGTATTATGAAAGGTGATGTAATTTGGGTAACACTTATAACAAATACAATACAAATGTGATGAATGAATGAAAGGTACAAAATAAAATGCTGTGAGAATTCAAAGGCATAAGAGATCATTTCCTATTGATGTAGTCAGTGAAGGCTAGGTATATCAAATGCTATCAGTCTGTGTTTGAAGGGAAGGGTCTCATTTCAATGAGCATAGATGAAAGAGTAGGGGCAGATGTAATGATGAAGGAACTAAAGCATAGGAAATATAAATATGAAATTGTGAGTTAATAAATTAGCAAATATTTAGCATCTACAGTATAACAACTTCTGTGGGAGGCACCGTCCATACAAAGATTCCCTCCCTCAAATGAAAGTTTCTGCTCTTAAAAATGTGTATTTTTATCTAGCTAGTCAACATAAACATATATGACTCCTTTCAGATTTCAGTTCCATTAGGTGTTTTGGAGGACTCAATTAATGTGGAATTGGCCAACTGATAAATCCTTTGCTACATTAGTATAGAGTCATATTTGTTTGAATTATAGGATGAGGGAAAGATATATTGAAACATAATCAGATAATGGCTTTCATGGTCTTATATACATAAAACATACATATATACATGCACACATAAATATATATACACACACATATATCTAGATATTGGGAAGACATTGAAGTAGTTCACACTGGAAAGGGGAACGGAAGATAAAAGACTGTGGCTATTGCCATGTTCAGGGGAGAAAGTTACTGAAGTGTAATGGTGGCAGGGGTGATATTGTAAAGTAAGGGGAGAGAAAGATTGCCCTCCTTGAAACTCCAAGTTTATTAACCTTCAAATGAAATCCCAACCACAGAGTGACATTGAGTCAAAAGAATGTTAGGTCTCTGGTGGAAAAGTTGGAATCTATGGAAAGAAAAGGAAATAATTGTATTAATTGGTTATGGGATATTATTCCCTTTTATGTATGTCCAAAATTTGTTTATGGACCTCTGTAGATCATTTGTGTGTCCATGTTTTGTGGGATGAAATAAAAACTGTCTTATGGATGATAAGTGTTATCGTTAGCAATCTTTTTTTCTAGTTAAATTTGAGTCATTAGTGACAGGCAAGTCATACAATTGTGAAGGCACATTAAAATGTCATACATTTTATTTCAATTGGGGAGCAGCTAAAAAAAATTGTGATGTACAAAGGCAATAGAATCTTAATACCATGCTGTAAGAAACAATGTGTATGAAGAATATGGAGTAGCATGGAAAGTCTGACACAAACTGATACAAAGTGAAGTAAGCAGGATCAGGAAAACAATGTAGATAGATGGCTATATTCCTGTAAAGAGAAAGAGCATTCACAAAACAATTGGAAATGTGAGATTCTTCTTCAGCTTTTCGGTCTGCATTTTCTTCTGCAACATGGCTAATATGGAAATGCTTTACATGGCAGCAAATGTATATAATTCATATTAATCTGCTGGCCTTCTCACACCTTGAGTAAACTTACAAGAAAAGCTGTTACCCACATTTGTGGAATCCAAAATGAGCTATTAGATATTCTAAATTTCTCCAAAATAAATGTTGGTAAAGGCAAGAATAGTTCAAAGAGAGGGTAATTTGGAGGGGGAGTAGCCCCAAATATTCTACCCAGTCTGCATGAGGCCAGAACTTTGGGTATGAAGCTATAGGTTATATATCACTACGCATGCATGTGTGCATATGTGTGTATATGTTTGTATGTATACACACACTATTTACTTATAGGTGACCATGTTCTAACCTTCCAATGCCATACTAGCTCTCAGAGAGCAGGCATTATTGTATGTTTTTTTTTCTTTTCTTCAGCATATAACATACTTTACATGTAGTAAGCACTTAATATTTTTGAACTGATTTGACTTGAATATAACTTGATGACTACTTATATATTTTGACAAATAGTTTTCAGTTTGTGCGTCTGGGTGGATTGTGGCTCTATTAATGAAGAATTAGCAAGTTCAGGTTTTGTTTTTGTTTTTGTTTTTGGAGTGTGTGTGTGTGTGGGGGGGGATCTATAGTAATAAAACTCTAGAGGGCATCAGAAACCAATTAAGGACACAACTTCTGACCCCCCCCCCCCCCCCCCCCCCAGTTTTGTGGTTTCCCTGTGTCTAATCTGCCTCTTTAAGGGTTTTATTTCTTTAAAAAGTTGCTTTACATATAATACATAATTCCCCTTATGAGGGTCTTTTGAGAGTTAATGGAGTTTAGGGAACGTGCCCAGTCCATCATCTTGTCAGTTCCATAACTAGGCTTCTTTCTGCTCCTCCTCCTCCTCCTCCCTTCCTTTTTCTCCTCCTTCCCTCTTCCCTTTTTCTTCCTTCTTTACTTTTGTTTTTACCCCTCTTCTATGGTTTCAGCCATGTGGAGAACTCCCTGGTGTGCAAACTCCTTTTGTAGCAACTTGGCAATGTTTTATGGTCTTAAAATAGTACAGTGTGTGTGTGTGTGTGTGTGTTTGTGTGTGTGTGTGTATACAAGTCATATATATATATGACTTGAACTTTCAGTGTCCTGTAAGCACTGAATAAGTAACCTGCTAAAAGAGACATAGCCAACACGTGGAAGAGGAAAGATCTGAATTCAGATTAGGGTCCAGCATTAAATCCAGTCCATCATACTGCTTTAGTTTGCATAAAGTATTTATGTCTCAAATATATATTTTAGGTTAAAAGAGTATTTTTGAAAAATTATATTTATTAATTTATTCATATTTCACATATAAAGGCTTAAAACTGTGTTAAAATGAAATGAGTAGTTTTGACTACATAATATTGAAAAGTTTTTGCAGAAACACAGGTAGCAAAGCTAGGATTGATAGCAAACAAACAAACAAACCCTGGCAAAAAATCTTTGTAATAAAGTTTTCTGATAAAGGTGTCATTTCTAATATATATAAGAATCTGAAAAAGATCTATTCCCTAATTCAAAATAGTCTAAGGATATGAGTGGATAATTATCAAGGGAAGAAATGCAAGCTGTTTATAGTCACATAAAAGATGTCCTAAATCACTACATATTAGAGAAATTAAAATTAGAGCAATTCTGAGATTAAACCTTATGGCCTTTAGAATGTCAAAGATGACAGAAAGAAAGTTGACAAATGCTAGAAGAGCTGTGGAATGGTACGTATATTCAAAATCTCCTGGTGGACCTGTGAACAGTTGCAGCCATTCTGGAAAGCAATTTAGAATTATACATGAAAAATGCTTAAACACTTTGATCTAGCTATCCCAGTACTAGGTCGATACTCAAAAGAAAGAGGAAAATGTGCTTTTTTTTTTTTACGTACAAAACAAATATTTATAGCAGTTCTTTTTGTGGTGGTAAAAAACTAGAAACTAATGGCATATCTATCAGTTGGGGAATGGCTGAATAAATTCTGCTATATGAATATGATAGAGTGCAATTGTGCTGTAAGAAATGAGGAAATAGATGATTTCAAAAAGATATAGAGATATATATGAACTGATGCAGAGTGAATTAGGCAAAGCCAGGAGGACAATTTATACTGTAACATCAATATTATAAAAATGAACAGGTTTGAAGACTTTTATAAACTGCTTTAGAATGAAGTATGTAGACAGAATAATTTATACAATAACTGCAGTATACAAACAAACTTTGAAAGCTGTTAGAACTGATACCATTTCAATGACTATTTATAATTTCAGAAGACCAATTATGAAACATGCTATCTATTACAGAGAGATGATGGATTTAGGGTGCAGAATGAAATATATATATATATATTTCTTAATGTAGCCATTGAAGAAATTCATTTTGCTTGTCTGTGCACATTTGTTACAAGAAATTTGTTTCCATTTTATTTTTCCAATTATGTTTGGGCAGGAGTGAGAGAAAATAGATTCTTCTCTCCTTTTTTAAATATAGAGGTGGGGGTGGTACAGATATGGAATGTTGCATATACTTTTAAATGAATTAACTGTTATTTGTTTTACTTAATTGTTTATTTTATTATAAGAGAACTCTAATGAAGTGAGGGTGATCTGTAAATGTTTGTACTATGAAAACAAATCATATCACAAAACTTAAAAAAAAAAGAGAATTGTACTACCAGAATGAGGATTTCCATTAGTTAAATATTTTTTTCCTTTTTTCTGAAAATTTAATATCTTTTTTGATCACTGACTCAGAATATGCAAGGAATTGGATGGATCGTCAATTTTATGAAAATTTTCCCTCCTATAAAATATTTATGCAATTATGAAATTTTTGTTGACCTTTTCAATGTGTTGTTATCTTAGATGTAGAGACTATCATATTGATATGTAGATTGCCTGCTTTGAGTTTGTTTTCCAGTGTTAGTGATGCCTTTTTATTAAGCCATCTTGCCACAGATTCATTAAGTCATATGTGTGTAGTGGGTTAAAGAGGTTCTGACCATGCTCATGAGCTGCTTATGTTCTGAAAGGTTGTTACTTTTATTAGACTTCTTGAATAATAATTATTTAAGTGAAAATACAAAGCAAAATTATAGAGATGTGAATTATGAAGTACTTTAGAAAAGGGAAAGGAAAGTGTCAGGTGGGATTGGAGATTTTAGCAGATAGAGGGACCCATATGAAGAAGAATCAGATTCTTACCAAGAGGCAGAAAATAGACTAACAGAGAGGTAGTAAAACAATTGTAGAGTCATAGGCACCCTGTGACTGAAGGCTAGTAACCTGGATTCCACATCAAGGTCAATGGTGAACAACAGGAAACAAGATCCATGGAAAGCAAATGTTGGGAGGAAGAAGGGGGGAACATTAAGATAGCTGATCCTTTCTCACTTTTTATTCACAGAACTGACTTTATTATAAATTTATTGAAAAGCCTTTATAACTAATCTATGACCTGTTAAGGAAGGAAGGAAGGAATGAAGGAAGGAAGGAGGGAAAGGAGGAAGGAAGAAATGAAAGGGAGGAAAGGTGAAAGAGAGAGGAAGTAAGGAACTAGAGTTACCTAGTTCAGGTCTGTCGGCCTAATATTTTCCTCATGTATTCATTTAATAGGAATTAGAACATCATAAAGGCATTAATATGGCACTGCTGATAGAACATTGTCAGGAAGAAATCAGTTCAAATATGGCCTCAGACCCTTAATAGCTGTGTGACCTTGGGCAACTCACTTACCCTCTATTTCCTTCAGTTTCCTCAACTGTAAAATGGGGATCATCATAGCACCTACTTCACAGGGTTGTTGTAAAGATTAGATAAAATGATAATTATAAAGATATTAGCATAGTGCCTAGCACATGGTAATCTTTATAAAAATATTTATTTTTGTTATCATTACAGAAAATTTCTGGATTTGTAGTCAGAAGACCTGGGTTCAACTTCTGATTCTGCCACAAGACTGTGTAGTCTTGGCCAAAAATAAATTAACTTCTCTTGATCGGCCACAATTTCCTCTTCTGCTAAGTGATGGGATTCAACTAGATCAGGGGTGTAGAACCTGTGACCTTGAGGCCACATGTAGTATTCTAGGTCTTTGGATGCAGCTTTTTAACTGAGTCCAAGTTTTACAGAACAAATCCTTTTATTAAGGAGATTTGTTCTGTGAAGTTTGGATTCAGTGAAAGGGCTGCACTTGAGGACTTAGCAGGTCACATGTGGCCTTTAGGCCACAAGTTCCCCACCCCTGAAATAGGTGGGGGCCCTTACATCTTAGAGGGCCCTTCCAACTCAAACTACAGTCTTGTGAGCATTAAAACTGCAGTAATTCCCTCTGAAGTGAGACTGAAGATCAGTTCAGAAAGGATGATGCAAGTATTTCCAAAACGCTACTTTTTCCTGAAGGATGAAAATGGAACGGATGTTTCCTTACCACCACCTACTGTTGCTCTGCTAATGTTCTCTGATGAGCCAGATGGTGTAAAACACAGTTCCTCTTCCATAGTTTTCTTGTCTGTGCTGTTATTTATGGGTCAGTGGAATTCATTTATTCGCTTTTATTATGGTTCGTCATCCGTCTATGTAATAAATCCAAATAACATGATTCTGAAAAAGTCAATGTAATTTACACCACTGAAGAACTAAAGATTGGGGGTGGGGGAAGGACTCATAGTATTTATTGAATTTGAAGTTGTTCCACAGTTAAATACCTTTTCCAAAGATTATATGAATGCAATAGAGTATCATAAGAGAAAAAATAGAATTCTATTAGTAAACAATTGAATCTATACAAATCTATTAGTAAATCGAATATATACAAACAACAAGATGCTTTTTTTTTTTTGCTGAAAGTATACAAAGTCTTCTTATTCCAGGCTCTCTGTAGGCAACTGACCGATGTTGTCCTCTTATTCTCCGTGTTTATCTTGACTCTCAGTGTTGCTTTTCTTCTGAAGGTCATGTTCTATGATTTGGTTTTATGTCTTTCTCTAATAGGCTTATTCTGTCTTGTTTAGTGAGGAACTACTAGTAATGTTTGTGAGCAGATCAGCATGTGATTTACCTGTGTCTCCCCAAGCTAAGGAGGGCAACAAAACAGAGGAGTTGACTTCAGATCAATTTTTTTTTATTCTCATGATAAAAAACAAGGACAGTATGTTATATTTTTGAAGATCATAAACGTGTATGACAAGATCGAGTTGTTCTTCAATCGAGGCCTTTGTAAGTTTTTAAGTGGGGCATTTGAGCTGGGTGGTGGGGGAAGAATGCAACTAAATTTTTGTTTGGTTGTACTATCATAAATTTAGAGATGGAAGAGATTTTCATTTTGTGGTTGAGGATACTAAGGTCCAGAAAAATTGGGTGACTTGTCTGAGGTCACATAGGTACTGTGTGTCAGAGTCAGGATTTGAACCCTGGTCCTTTAACCGCAAATTTAGTGCCCTTTCCATTGTACCCTGCCATTGTCTTTGTATCCCAAAGCCTGGTGCATTTGCAGGGAGGTACTCATTAAATACTTATTGGAGCCTCTCTGAGAATCATGCTACAATGTTCATGATCAAAGGTATAACTCTCTGTTTGGCATTCAAAACCCTTTACAACCTAACCACCACCCACTTTTCCAGTCTTAAAAACTTCCTCTCTCAGCTCGGACTCTGACATCTAGACACACTGACCTCCTTGCGGTGCTTCACGCAAGACACTCGATTTCCTGGCTCCAGGTGTTTTCACTCGCTATTCCTCATTCGTGGAATACAATCACTCACTCCTCTCTGTCTCCTAGATTCCCTGGATTCCTTCAATTATCAGCTAAAGTCCCACGCTCCGCATTCGCCCTAGTGCTAGGCTAATGTTTTTCCTCTGATCATCATCTCCAATTTATCCTGTGCACGGATGGTTGGGACATGCGTGTTTCTCTGAGCTCCTTGAGACCAGGGACTGTCTTTTGTTTTTCTTCGTATTCCCAGAGCTTAACATAGTGCCAGACAAACAGCAGGCATTTAATTAATGCTTATTGATTGGCAGGAGCCAAGCCTGGCAGTGACCATTACTGTTTTGTCTTACCTTCCTCTCGATTTCTCTCCCTCCCCTTTTGTCTTCTCTCCCTTCTTTTCCATTTCTTCCTTCACATCTCTCTTCAGGATCACAGATATTCCTTCTATACTATGTTTCAAACGGAAAAGTAAGAATGAAGTAAAAGGTTAAAATTATTTTATGACATACTTAGTTCCCTCCTCCCTACTACAATCCCTGAAAGGGTTAGGAGAAAGATTATCAGGGGCTCAGTTCAAATACTCATTAGGTCAAAGTAAATAGATCTAGGAGGAAAAACCCGGCAAGCAAACTTTCACTTACAAAGTTAATAAATATACATTGCCACTTGATTAGTCTAGTACTTTCAGTGTCTAGCCTACGTGATTTATTCAGGCAACAGACCATAGTCAGGCTCTTAATAAATCATTTGTCTGCAAAAATAACATGACAAGAAGGATGCAGCATGAAGAAAAGGTCTGTTTGCCTCAGGGTAACTCCCTTTATCACTACCACAAACCTGTCTAGAGTTTACAGGAAGAATTCCACGTACGAGGTGTTCTTTTCTGCAGGAACCCAGTCAAACCATTGCACCAAATGAGACATAAGGAAAAAGAAAGCTATGAGTCTTATAATTTCAACACAATTTTAAAAATGAAATAATACTAACTGTTCTAACAAAGATAGTATTTGTTGCTTCCAGAAATTAGTGTATGAAAAATTAATGGTGTCCAGATTTCATATTGCTCAAGTTCATAATATGAACTAGGGCTTGAGTAGTGGATAGAGCATTGAACCTGGAGTGAAGAAGACCTAACTTCAAGCCCTGCTCCAAACACTATTTCTATGACCCTCAGCAAGTCATTTCATCTCTTTGCTTCAGTTTTCCCATCTTGAAATGGAGATAATAATAAATAGCACCTCCCTCACAGGGTTGATGAAACAGTCAAATGAGATGTACACGTTAAGAATTTTGCAAACAGGGGCGGCCAGGTGGCTCAGTGAGTAAGAGCACTGGCTCCAGTGTCGGGATGACCTGGATCAAATCCGGGCTCGGATACTCAGCACCACACCCAGAAATAACCGGCCATGTAACCTTGAGCAAGTTACTTAACCCCGATTGCTTAAAAAAAAAAAAGAATTTTGCAAACTGTAAGGCACTTTTCAAATTTGGATTAATATAATTATTATGGTCTATGACAATGTTTTGTTTTTATTTTAAAGGTTTCCCGAGTTTCTAGTTCTTACTGGATATTCTTTTCCATTTTCTTTGTTTTTCACGAGGAGGCAAAAAATAAAAAAAAAAAGTTGAAAATGCTAAATCAACCCTGATTTTGACTAGAATATTGTGACCTTGGATTCTTGTGTGAACCCATATAATTAAAAAATTGTACAGGACCAAATACTGACAGTGAAAAATGACCTGCAAAGGTAACTATATTTAGAAAAGGCCAGGGAATCATAGAATCATAGACTCTTCAAATCGAAAGGTATCTCAGAGGTGTTAGTCCAATAATTTTCCCAATGGGAGAATTCTTTCTTTATATTGTTTGACAAATGGACTTTCAGTATCTGTTTAGACACTTTCTGTGACTGGGGAATTCACTCTTTTGTAAAGCAACCCATTTCGTTGTTGGTCATTTCTGTTTGCTAGAAAATTATGCCCTTTGGAGAAGTTAAACTGCTATTACATGTGGTAGTCCTCCAGGTATTTGAATATATTTATTATGTCCCTTCTTTAATTTCTCTTTTAAAATCTAAACATTCCCAGTACAGTCAAACATTCCTCATATGACATAGCTTTTTAAATTTCTCACCATCATATGGATGTTCACTTATTTGACAATGTCCTTCCTAAGGGACACCCACAACTGAAGACAGTATGCATGATCTAAGCAGCATAGAGTAAAGTAGAATCATTACTCACCTTTTCTGTACACTATAAATGCAATCTAAGATCACTGATCTTAATAAGACAAAATTATATTTTTTCATAAAAATCCTAATTCTTTTTCACATGAAATTTAATCTTTCCAAATCTTCCCCATTTTGAATGTAAATAAAATATGATTTCAACAAAATATGGGATGTTATTCTAACTTATTATGTAGGATGTCCTAAGTATTTTAGTTCACTTTTAAGCTATTAAAACTTAAAATTACATCAAGACTTTTAGAACAAACTATATTTTCATTTTGTTGACTTTATCACATCCTTTCAAAAGTATAGTTATAATTTCAGCAATAATTCCCTATAGAGATGAAATTATGACTTTGTAGTTTAACATGTGATGTATACTTCCTAACAACTAAAATAATGAAACATTGCCACTCAATCATGCTACAGATGAAAACACAGAATTTCAAAGATGAAAAATTTATATGTATTTATCTTCTAAGACGTTCTCTCTTTGAGTTAAAATAAATAACCTGAACTCAGCTTGTATTTAGATATTTGGGTTGTTTTTCTTTTAGTCATCTCTCTTTGTATTTCATGGTGCCTTGATGAATTTTCACTAAGTAGATTCTCAGTCGAGCATCAGCAGGAAGGTCCCTCCCCCCCTCAAAATCACCAAAAAGCAGTTACTTTGTGGTTATACATGAGATGGTGGGGGGGGGGAACAAAAAAAGACAAACAAAACAAAATAAAACATTTCCACTAATGGAGTCAAAGTACATCAGTATGGAAAAATTAGTATGAATAGGTGTTTAAAACTCTGCTCCTGAATTCCATGTTGAATCTTTATTATTGAGAATAATTTATTTGCCTTATATATACATTATGAATTGTAATAAGGAGCTGCAGGTATTCAGATTAGCCTTTCCTTTCTCCTTCAGCTGAGAAAATACTCACATGATTGCTATTTTCAAATATCTGATGGCTATACCAGGGGTTTGCTGGAGCAAGCTGGAACTGGCTGAGAAGAGCCAATTTTCTAAATTTTCGTTGTGAGCATTTGCACCTTGAAAATTGGGAAATACTATAAATCATGCTTTCATTTATAGTTTTGCTTCTTGCATAGCTTTAATAAAGTGATGAAGAAAATAATGATTATGAGATTAGACTTAAAAGTGTACTGTGAATTTTGCAGAGTCAGTTGTTAAACACCTATCAGCTTCCTACTGGTGGGAACACAGAAGAGGTCATAGACTTGTTAAGCTTTGATGAGAGGGCTGAGTAATATGGCATTTAAAAAGTTCAAGAGACATAGTTTCTAGGTAATTAGTCATTTTATTAATAATGCTAGCATGTTATTAATAAAAGAGCTCAGTGACACTTTCAAATGCCAAAGACCCCTCATGGCAGTGGACTCACAGTTTATACACTCTTGGAAGAGTGGGTTTTCCTGAGGGTAAAAATCAACTCTGATTGGTTAATAATTAATTAGATAATGACTATTACAATGACAAGTGGTCTCTCTCCAATAAGGAGATGAGAGAGTGTCATCATGTCACTCATGGACAAAGAGATTATCTCTACACCAAGATCACTTCTAACCTTGAGCAATCTAGACAAAGGTTCTACCTCCACCCAAACTTGCTTGAGTGGAGCACTCAGGAATTCACCTTAGATTAGAGATTCCTAATTAAGTTGGGTGTGGTCTGACCAGGATTGAGGAGAAAGTTCACTCTTCAAAGACTGAGCCTTTGAAATGAATAACTGTTGAAATGAACAGCTCCTTTAGAAAAAGGAAGACATCTCTATCTCCCCAAATCATTGGTTATTAATAATCATTTCTTTCAGTAAAAACAAGAGTAAAAGTTAAAGGAAATACATTTCAATTTGTTATAATATAGAACTTCCTAATAGCTAGAACTCTACCAAAATGTCAGTAGTTAGTGGGTTTCTCCTAATTAGAAGTCTCTAAGTGAAGTCTAGGTGACAACCTATCCAAAATGCTGTATGGAGAAGAAATACCTTTTGTAGTGTGATTTAAGACTAGATAGTCAATGAAATTCCTTCTGACTCAGAAATGCTACAATTCTGTAGATCTCTCCTTTTCTTTAGTTATGTTTGCTTAAGTTAAAGTTAAGGTGTCTTGCCTTTACTGTATTAAAAATACACTTCTTTCTAAAATCCCTGTTAGTCTTAAGGTCATACAATGTAGCAGACAAAAGGCAAACCTTGGATCCAAAAGACCTGGGTTCAAACCATATTTCTTATACATAAAAAATGAAAAAATGAAAAAAAAATAACATGTACTCATGTAATCCTGCCCATATTCCATCACATTTACTCTACCCTCTACTGTGAGTCACCAAATCTGCACATTTAGTCTGGTATTCTGATAGGGTGAGTATGAAGAAGTACCATAAAACACAGAAGAAAAGGGGGAAGGATGTCCTCAATAGGAACAGAAGGTGTGCTGGTCATATGATGAGGGCCAGGGATGACATGACAGATAGATGATCAGGCAGCAAACTCTACTTGTACCTAAGCAATGGGAAGTACCTCAGTAAAGGGAAGAAGGTGCACTTCTGGTGAACTTATTGGAAGACATCATCAAGAGTTACACAGGACAGACAGGAATGGATGAGTTAGAATCAGCATAGTTAGAACTTTGAAACTGAAGAGCTCCCAGATCCATTTGAATATTTGAGAACTTATAATTTTCATATTCCCTAAGAGTGGTTCACTGCCTTCAGTTGAGATTGGGGCCTCCATCCAAGACCAAAGGCAACATAGGACATGAATTAATGAGCTTCACAAGATCTTCTAAAACTAATACTATATTCTCAGTTCTTAACTTGTTGTGAATCTTTGCAGTGATGAAGCTGAGATTAGTTTCATCTTATCGCTCTGTAGTATTTAATTCATATGGCCTCAAATTAATTCTACAACATGATTTCTCTTTGGATATTTAATCCCCTAAACACCTCCAAAATAATATGTCCTTGTCTCAGTTCTGAATACATGTTATTTTTGTTTTTACCTAGTGATGATTTCAATGTGTTGCTTAATTAACAAATATTTGTCTAATTCCAACAAATGTTCTTAGGTGGATTTAGGCCTTATTCTTTTGAAAAGAAAAATGTTTAATGGAATTGATATGCTTGTCTGTTGCTGAGCCTCTGGTTCCAAATATGGTGGATAGAGGCAGTCTACATGATTCACCATTCATCTAGATAAATCAGAAGATAATAACTGACAAAGTCATTAAACCAAACATTTTTTAATATGTTTGTGAATGTTTAAGAATTAAGATCAGAGGATAGCATTATAAAACTTATCACTATTTCTAAGTTCAAGTTTTTGTGGTTTTTTCTTTGTTCTGCATCTATGTTTTCATCCATGTGGTAAATTTCCAGCATGGGAACAATGTCCAGTGATGTAGATTATCACCTCATCCATAAATTGTAATTTTAGAGAGTTTTCTACTACAGTCACCTGGGCTCAGAAAGACAGTATGTATCAGAAGTAGGGCTTGTACTTAAGTCTTCATGACCCCAATCCACCTATCCATGTTTCCTTCTTACAAAGTCAGGTTAAAGGATTATAAACTTGTAATTTGGTAATTTTTATTTCTAGACTCACCATGGATTTATTACCGTGATTTGATCAATGAATTCAGTTATTCTTCCACAAACCCAGTTTTTCAAACTTACACACTAAGGAAGATAGGAATGTAGTCACTTAAAATTAGTTTTTTTCTTATGAACTTAAACAGTAACAAAGTTGAATCTTTCTATATATGAAGAACAGAAAACGGGGATTGTAAATAAAACAGTGAAACTCTTATTACGGCTTAGTTTATATATACATGTAGACATATGTCTATGTATGTATAGGCATATATGTATGTATGTATGTGTGTGTTACATTCAAACTATTAGTGCTGATCCTGTTCTTGTCTGTGTTCCTTGTCCCCTGCTGAACTCCCATTTATTCTCCTATGTGTTTTTTTAGAAATAAGTTTTTGTTGATGTCTTTTTTTATATCACCATAATTTTCCCCAGTGTTCCTTCCCTTCCATTCCCAGAGAACAAATGCATATAAAAACATTTTTAAAGATAAAAAGAAAAAAAACAGCATAACTGGTAAATACATTGAAAAAAATGTAAAAATGTATGCAGTGTACACCACTACTCTGCAAAGTGGTGAGGTGGGAATGTTTTCTCATAGCTCTTCTTGTTAGTTATAATTTTGCAACATTGACTTTTTATTGTCATTATTCTTATATTCATTGTTTTAATCATCTTCTATGAATTTTTAAAAGTTCATTAAAGCTTTTATTTTCCCCCCCATTATTATCAATACTCAATGATTTATTTCCTTTCCCCCAAATGACCCATCTAATATGGTATGCATTCTCACACATATCAAATCCTACTTTGGTAGCAAGTAGATTCAAACAAAATTAATGTTGGTTGTGTCTGAGACTCTATATCCAATTCTCTTCCTCTAGTGTATCATCCCTCTGCCAAAAAGTGGGAAGCATGCTTTTTCAGTACTACTTTGCAATTTTTATTGATCATTTTGTTCATTTATTTCTTAAGATTTTCAAATTGTCTTATTATAGTCATTGTTATAAATTGCTTTTCTGTTTCTGCTCAGTTTACTCTGCATAAGTTATTTTCTTCTCTTGGTTTTATCTCTTGGGTATCTTTTAATCTATTTTTTCATAATTTTTGTAGTTTTCCTGTTTTCTCATATCTATGACATGAATTCTCATATTGGCACTCTTCCCCATCCAGTACTCTTGGATGGATTGAGCGGGTCTTACTGGATCCTGTCCCCATCTTTGGTCTGTCCCCTGCTGAAGTTCTGGATGAAATAGCTGGGATCATGGCCCACCCTTTACTTACGCCCTCTGGTTTCTATTTCTATCTCCTGGTAGCCCAAAGCAAATGTTAGCCTTAGCTCTGTCACTATCTCCTCCCTGAAAATCCAGAGATGGGATTTGGTTCTGTCTCCTCATGTGGCCAAGATAAACCCCAATCAAATGTCTGCTATCATGCCAGTCTCAGGACTCCTGGAAGGCCCTTTGACATAGAGTCTGCCAGGGTATTTCACTGCCTCTGTCTTTTGCTGGCTTTAGATCTCTTAGATTATCCTGGGTCCTCTCTATCTAAATAGGAATGACGCAGTATCCTGTCACTGCTCTAACATGCCATGCCCAAGATCCCACTGGCTCCAGGCTCATGCTGGTTTCTGGCTCTCTAGCAGGTCCCTTATTGGAGACATTCATTACAGGCTTCTGGTCATCCTGTGCCATCCTCTCCTAGATGGAAGAATGCCCTGCTTTTCCTCTCTGATCTTCGTGGTTTCAATGTGGGAGAGCTGGTCTTCTCTAAGATGCTTCACCTCCCCCATGTTAACTGGAAATCTATTAATTTTCTTATTATCTCTGCTCTTGTGGCTTACAAAGGAACTCAATTGTACTCCTTCCACAACCATTTTAGAATACATTTATAGTTTAGATAAGAGTTCTGTGCTAATCTGATATGAAAACTCTTACAGATGCTCAGCAATGTGATATTAATGGGAAGAAAGCCCTGTGAAATAGACAAACTTTGTTTTTGATGATCTGTGCCTTTCCTTTGATGATCTGTGCTGCTCTTTTCAGCATGACCTCATTAGAAAAAACTGCACAGAACTCATCTCTCTCTCCCTCCTTTCCGAACTCCCTATTTATGTCAAGTATGCCACCCTCCAGGGGCGGCCAGGTGGCACAGTGAGTAAGAGCACTGGCCCCAGATCCGGGAGACCTGGGATTGAATTCGGGCTCAGATACTTCGCACCACACCCAGAAATAACTGACTGTGTAACCTTGAGCAAGTTACTTAACCCCAGTTGCTTAAAAAAAATGCCACCCTCCTTCTAAACATGCGTGTTTGCAAACTCTTATCTTCCTGTCTGCTCCCCTCTCCCACACCCTTCCATTGTCTCCAATCCATTGTCAACCCTTGAGAATTTGACTTCTGCACAATCTTGCACATTCATCTCCTTTGCTACATCACCACAGTTCAGGTCTTTATCATCTCTTTTCCCAATCATTGTAATAGATTCCTAAATGATAGTCCACCCTCCAGACTCTCCATTTTCTATCCGTTTTTTACATAGCTCCCAGATCAATATTCCTAAAGCAAACTGGCTGGCCTGCATGCTATTTCTTTATATAACATTCCTTCTCAACTCCTTGCCTTTGCACAAGCTAATTCCTATGCCTAGAGTGCAATGCATGCCTTCCTTACTCCCACTTCATAGCTTCCTTCAAGTGCTGCTTCCTGATGGAAGACTGTTCTGATCTCTCAGGCTCTAGTACCCTCATCCTTGGTCATTTTAAAAATATACTTTTAAAATATGTATTTGTCATTATTTTTTGTGTTCATATTGTTTTTGCCTCAAATAACATAAACTTCTTGAGAGCTACCAACTGGCAGAGTGCCGATATCTACAATGTACTTAAGAAATCCTATTGAGTAAGTATCAAACAATTTGTTTCAAGTCTGTTTAGTATTCTTAATGAAAATATCCTCCAAACTGAAGGAACTTGGTAAACATCTGCCATTTAAATGAAAAGGAACATTCCCTCTTGTTGCAAAATCTGTGTTGCCTGTAATTGACTATAACGAGGTAATGGTAGGCACAAGGAGTTGTCCTTAAATACTGCCTCTCTTTCCTAATTTTTATTGCTTTGAGGAACAACTAATACTAATAAGAATAACAATAAAAAGAGTAACAATATCTAGTATTCATCTAGCACTTTAAGTCTTGCGTAATTCTTTACATATATCATTTGATGCTCAAAATAACTTAGGAAGTTCCTATTATCTCCAATTTGCAGATGAGGAAACTGATCCTGAGAGACATTGACTTGCTCAGGGGTCACACAGCTAGTCCTAGCAGGTATGTTCAGACCTGGATACTATGGCAACATCCTCCTGCAGAATTCAAACCCTCGTCTTCCCAACTCTAAATTAAAAGATCTGTTCATTGCACCACCTAACTACTGAGTGCCTCCTTTTCCTTCTCTTTGAATTCTTATAAAGAACTGCTAGGACCTGTTTCCTGGCATATAGTTATATCCATACTTTTCCCCATACTATATGTGAACTTGAAGAATTAGAGGCAAGAATCAGAACAGGGATTATAATTTGTTTTTCCCCCTTGTTTATACTGTAAACTGGTATTTTCTGCATTCTAAATCCTGTTTCTTGCTTTATGCAGCCCTGAATTTTGCATTTTGTTCATCTGGTGAAGATAGTTTGCATCTCTCATTGGCTAAATTGAGCTTGATTCAGATGATATACATATTTTAATGAATTCTATAATTAAGGATGTTTTAATTGGGTTATTTGTGTGTCAGAGGCTGGTATCTTTTGCTGCAATTACCACCCTGGGGAAAGGAGCTCAGGAAGGGTGCTTCAAGCATGAAGCAAACAGCAGAACCTAGCAGGGACTTTTTTCATCACCAGAGTCTTCTCAGGTAAGGATTGCCCTAGACTTTGTTTTGATAAAACTGTAATCCTAGCAAGATGAGAATGGTGGACTTTACATAGGCCATTCCTTCAAGCAGAAACACAGACATGGTATGGATTGAATACTGTTCACCATATTCTTCATCATAGAGTTTTCTTTCCTTCTCTTTATTGCAAAGTAGAGGGGTCATGGTCTATTTTGATAACTCTGGTGGATGTCCTGATACTGGGATAGACCACTTAAAAATATTCATTTCAGTTCCTGAAATTAGATTGCCGCCTTTCAGGTTTTTGTAAATGCTGGTTCTCATGCCTGTCTTGAACTCTTACCCCAACTCTACTTCTGAAATTCCTAACTTCTTTAAAAGTTCAACTAAAGTGTTCCTTCCTACCACAAGCCTGATTCTGCGAACTGTAAGTACCTTCCTTTACCCCCAGAAATTACTTTTTAAAAATATATATTTTTTAAAATTTTCCTGTGTATATGTTGTTACTCTCTCCCTTTATGAGCAATAGCATAGAAGGCGCTTGAAGTCCAGGACTTTAAATTTTGTATCCTGTAGCGGCAAGCACCCCAAGCGTCCTCAGGGTTTGCAGCTACCACAGGTTCTTGGATCTGCTTTGTTAAAGGAAAGCAACTCAAAATGGGTTAACAAGCTTACTTTAATCAGTCAGACATATATCGTTTACCTTGTTCAGGAGAAAAGGTCAGCACCCTGAACCTCAAAGTATACAGGCATAATTATCAAGACAGAAACATCAAATAGACAGATTTCCAAACTGTCCAACCATTACATCCATACCCAGTCAACATCTGGGTTTCCACATTCTGGGTTTTTCAAAGCCGGGGGACTCTCAACAACGGCTTCCCAGAATTCAGATCAAATCACAAAACACTTCTCAAAGTGAGTCCCAAAACAAAGCTACACATCAGGGCTTATATAGCCTTCTCCTGGCTCAGAGAATGTAACAACCTTATTGACTCACTGGCCAATCAAGAAGTATCTAATGAAAAACAAGCCTCCCACCCCAGGCTCCAGGTGCACTCTAACCTAGGGGCAGGGAAGATCTTTAAGTTTGCATTTCCATTACATATCCCCAGCACCAAGTGTAAGTGTATAGTCAGTATTTGTTGTAGTTAAGATGTTTAGTATCATGAAATATACTGATCATCTTCAAAAACCTTGATACAGCATGATCTCTTCCTACTCAATTCCGGGCATTGTACACACAATATTTTGTTTTGTGTGGTTTGTCCTTCCTTCATGAAGAGGACCATGACATCTGGGAGATGATGACATGACCCGACATTGACTTTGATTTGAGTGAGGGAGGGCTGTGCAAAGTCACCAGCCTCACTTTCTCCACCAGAGCCATTTGGCTCCAGTGGCCTGATAAAGGTCAGGATGACTGGAGAAGACCCAGGATGCAGTGGGAGATGTTGCCTTTTTAAGGTCTTTTCAGGTTCTTACTTTGAGTGAGGTAATGCCCATATGCCCATTCACTGAATAGGCCTCTTTAAGAAGTGAGTCAAGGGATGGCACCTTTAATTAAAAAAAAAAAACAACAACCTCAAACTGAGAGGGCAGGGTTGCTTTAAGAGATGTTTATATATCTATATCTTGTATGTATGTCCGTATCTCCAACCAACTAAATAGCCTGTTCATCTATAGGTCATAGTTTGGGCATATGCCTTTTGCATTTACTTTGTGTTTTCTAGCTTGGAAGATTAGATCAATTTTTTTTTTTAATTTTGCTATGGATTTCATGAAGAAAGCCTTTTAATATCCCAGGGTTTAATAGAAAGAGAATATTATCAGCAAACAGGAGCATTTGAAGAACTTTGACATCAAAGATAACTCTCCATTTTTTAAGCCTCTGCCTAGGAACAGTTCCATGGTAAGCTTATGTAAGTGCATATTCTTATTTTATACTTTTCTTGTCTATTATTTCTTTCTAGAAAGGGACTTGGATCATACCTTGGTGGGGCTGGGCTAGTAAGAATCTATGATATTGACAGAACCTTCTATGATTGGGGAATTTGGGTATATCATGTGTTTGCTGAGGGGCAGGTTGAGTGAGGATGAGGAGAGCAGTTGTGAAGTTCTTGAATAAATACTGGTCAGATATTTAGTATAAAAAAATCAGAAACAGAAACAGGAAGAAACTTCAAGTTGTGATGGTGACAAATTAGAGTGTTGAGGACAATTTAGAGAGTAGTGTCTGAAAGAGAATCAGAGTTAAAATTTGGAATCACATTGAGAATATCTATTCTCTACAGTTGTCAGTAAACTGTGGTAGACTATACCCTCCTTGTTACCTTCTTATGTTTTTTATCAAGTCAATTATTGCTGACTGCTATTCTTGTAATGATCTTATAGAGATAACAAAGAATAGGTTGCTAAAATTTTCTTCAACTGTTTTTCTTTTCATAGAATCTTTTTTTTTTGGCAAATTCTTTTTGTCTTGAAGATGAATGCTTGAGTCCTTTGAAAGTTGCTTTTAGTAAAACATTGATTTGTATATATTTGATCAATTCTAGCTGCTTTTTATAACCCCATTTCCTCCAGTGCCATTGTCATTTCCTCACATTTTATCTGATATCTAATGGCAAGGGAGAAGGATAGAAGAACAATGAGATGGTGTCATCTGCTTGTCCTAAAACCTTACCTTGAGTTTCACAAATTTATACCTAGAAGTATATATACTTAAAGGTCATCTAGTCCTACCCTCTCTATGAACTAAGTTCACAGAAAAGAGATGAATCGCCCTCATTCACACAGCTAGCAAGTAGCATAACCAGGACTTGAACACAGATTCTCTGACTCTATGTTGACTGTACACATACTCAATATATCCAGCATATGAACACTTTAGTCCACCACTGAGGCAATGTAGGGTGAGTGCTCATTCCAACCCACTTCCATAATTATAATGTAAACAGTATTTGTGAAAGAAAAAAAAACTCTATCAGGACGTTGATCTAGTCCTTTTGGGGGGGAGAAATGAGAGTTGATATTGAAGACTCAAAGCAAAGAAAGTGAACATAATCAGAGTGAAAAGATTTCTGCTCCTCAAACCTTCCAATCTCAAATCCCTATTGAAGCATTCACATATTTAAATATCACAATGTGTATGTTTTTAAACACCGATTTCAACTTTGTAGCAGATGGAAAAATTTTGAATGGCTTTGCTTGGGCTGGAGAGATTTATCAAAAGAAAAAGTAGATACTAGCTGAGCTTCCTTGAACATGTTATTTTAGATTTGGGGCATCCATATCATTTGCAGAGACTTTCTTAATTCTAAGAAGGTAAGCATAATTATTTTAGGTGTTTTAATGTTTATTATAGATATTTTTCAGATGACAAATTTATGATACAATAGTGCTGTATTTGGATATTCTATATAATCACACTATTATATGTTGAAGCCCTTTACATAATCGATTATTATATGGATGCTCCTTCTTTTAGACTTCAGGAACATGCGCCTTTCCCATTTTACATCATTGTAGAGGTTTATTTTTATGGTACCTTTGCTTTTTTGGTATATTGTTGATTATATCAATGATTTATTGGTGACTAGTCCTTGGAAAGAAAACACAATTTCTGTTTATAACTTTGTTGCTAATGAAAAATGCATTTTACTTTATGGTAATCTATTTTATGGCATGGTTTCCAGAAATTCATTATGACCAAAGGAGGGGGACATGCTCTTTCAACTTGAAAAAAAATGTAAAAAAGAGGATCAGAACCCTGTGTTATATTTGAAATGTGAAGGGGCCTAAAACAGTTAATTCATGTAAGTGTTTTAACATCTTTCTGCTTTTCTCTGTATAATCTCCTTAATGATTCAAACATTTGTCATAATATGAGACCAGGTTGGTTTGTTTTTTGTGTTGGCCTGATAAAATGGTAGGGTTTTAAAATTTCATTTCATTGATGCTCATTCTCTTTGTGTAACATTAAAGATGTTGATGATCTGCCTTCCTCTCTCCCCCATATTTGCATATCATGTTGATATACTTGGTTAGCTGAAAACATTCTTTCTACAACACTCAACAAGCTGCCAATGAATTTCTGTAGTGGGAACATTTTAAAGTGATAAAATATAGAACACATTACATGCTTCATTGGAAGAATTTATACATAGAAAATCAACCAGTTTTTACCTAAGATAGACCTCCTTAGAAGGATTACTTTTAATTCACTATATATGCATTACAAAATATTCTTACTACATCATTGAACATAAAATATCCCAATGATATTTTCATTTTACAAATAACCCTTTTCTTCTATTGGAAAACAAAAAAAATGTGTATCATTTTATTCATATATACATGTCTCTGATTTAAAAACCTGAAATTTCAGAGTTGGAAGGAACCTTAGATCTCATATCATATAATCTTTATATGAAGAGCAAAACCTACTATAATATCCTCAACAAGTGATTATTCAACCTCTACTCCAAGGCTTCCAGTTTGTATCAGCAATGTCATATTCACAATGCCTATAGAGATGACAAATATGCTGATATAATTATCCATCACAAAATATGTCAGGTTTGCCATTTGGGGAAATAAACTAGAAAATTTATTAAGATACCAAAAGACTGAGTCCCAAAACCAGAAAGTGAAAGCCATCAGAGTAGTTATGATATTGGCACAGGTAGATAAAGTAGAAAGCACCCACATTTTCAAGCCCTCAAAACAGAACAGGCTACCTCAGGCAAAGGTCCTCCTCTCCCCACTCACAGCAACCACCCAGCGTCCTGGAAGAGCGCTCCCAGCAGCTCTGGCCCCTGACAGTGCTCAGCAGAAAGTCCTAACTCAAAAAAAAAAAAAAAAGGCAACCGCCACCAACTGCCAACTGCAGGACCGTTAGCTCGGCTTTTCACTTTCTCTTGCTCTGCTATGTCAGCATGTCCATGGGGCATGGGAGATCTTTAAATCCCATAACCCTTACATTCGGCCCCAAGATCTTTCATGTCCCTTACTTGGCAAAAATACAGTAGGAACAACTGGTGTCAACAAAATTTCACAACAATATAACAAGAATAGCACACAATAAACACAAAAAAACATATTTTAGGGTGGGGCTTGAGCACAAGTTCCCCATCATTCCCCCCACCCTGAACAAATGGGGCCCCAAAATCTTGTGCTAAGGGGTGAAGATCTCTTCTTCTATGGCTACTTGCTGCTGAAATCGGATGTAGAGCTGTCCCTGTCCTTAGAGGTCCCATTTGAGAGGTCAGTTCTTAATATGCTTGATGCCAAGTCCAAGGGTGACACATCACAGTTGCAGACAGGGGGTGACATCCAGCTTAAGCTATCAGGCATCTACAGATGGAGGGTACCAAGCCTGTGGAAACAAATCTAACAAACAAGGTGAACAAACAAAAAATCAAGAAGAAGCAAAGAGACAATAACCAGACTATTGTAGCCTCACTCACGGTAGAATAAATGATTTAAGGTGATGGTATCTGGAACAGCAGCATACAAAGAAGGAGTCACCTTATTCAACTGTCTATAATCCACAGTCATTCTCCACGTCCCATCTGATTTTCTTACTGGCCAGACAGGATTATTCCATCTTGTGGTTGTAGGGACTAACACTCCTGCTTCAACATATTCCTTTATAGTAGTGGCAATTTCATCTTGCCCACCTGGCACACGATACTGTTTTAAAGTAATTACTTCAGAAGGTTCAGGTAAAGTGATTGGGTCCATTTTTAGTTTTCCTACTAAAACTGTATTAATTCCTATCTTCCTCACAGCAAATTGGTATCTTCCTTCAGGTAAATTCAGAGTCATGCCTCTCAATACATCTATTCCAATGATGTATTCAGGAATGGGTACAACAACCACAGCATATTCCTTCTTAGGTAACTGCCCAATTTTCATTGTTATTTTAACCTGTCTGGCTGATATTTCAGTGCCTCCAAGACCTGTGATGGTAATAGGAGTTCCATGTTTAAACTTATCAGGGTTTCCATAGATAAGTGTGGCCTCAGCCCCAGTATCAATCAGTGCCCTAGTCACAGTAGTTGATCCATTCTTCCAATAGATTGTTAAACCAATATGGGGTCTGCAATCTCTTCTGCATATTTCTTTTATCTGGGCTGGGGCTTGGCCTATCTCCTATTCCCCCTGAAGGTGGGGCAAACTTGGATACAAAGATTCAGATTCAGAAATACCTGCGGGGGTGGTTCCTGCTTCCCTGTTCATTCTAATGCTAAGTACCTTTTCTTGGTACAGCTTATGCAGCTCTTCAGTTGGAATACCATCTATTCTTCTAAAGTCCACCCCAGCTCTTAATAGAGCAGTAAACAGTTCCCTTCTTGTGGGTCTATTTTGTCTCTGAATCCTCTGGCTGTTTACTCTTCTCTCTCGAGGCAATTTGTCTTTTTCCCATTCCCCTAAATCGCTTAATTGTGAAATCTTATCCAGCACCTCTGAAAGAGGGTGCCCTATTTCTCCAATTAATAGAGTCAGAATTAGGTGCTTATATGCAGGAGGAGCTGTCTTCACTATGATATTTCTATGAGGAACTCCTAGGGGGGTATCATAATATGCATTTGCATCTCCAATCAGGATAGCAGTTTTCATTACCTCCTCCTTTAACTTTCTCATACAGTCTCTAAGTGAGTACCAGGGTCTGTCTCCCCTAGGCCACATAGATTCAGTCGGATATTGGTTTTTGCAACCTTCTGCAGCTAAAGCTAGAAGATTCGTTTTGTTATTTCCTCCTTGCATATGGTGATCCCTAAAAGCCTGGTGTACAAAAGGATTCTGACTGATACTTATGAATTTTAAACAGTCCTCATTGTCCAGTGTTATTCCTCCGGCGCCTTCATCAGTGATTCTTACTATCCAAGACACTAAAGACTCCCCCATTCTTTGGGTAAATCTACTCAATATATCAGTGATCTCCTGTTGAGTGAAATCCTCAATTATCTCCCTGGACTCTATTTTGCCTCGGTGGTTCTCTTGCCTTCTTCTTTGTATGGGGAGAGCTTCTACATTAGGAGACTCCTCATCTAACCTTGTTCCATTCTCCTCACACACATTCTCCTGGAAGCTGTCAGGGCAACTCTGCCCAGCCTGTACAAAAGCTGCATGCACATTCCTTCTGCTAGTTTTTTGCTTCCTTTTAGCTACATGAACAGTAGCTTGCTCCTGGACCACATGGGACCCTCCAGTTTGCTCTTCTGAGTGCTGTGACACAGAAGAATCCTCAGGCAAACCAGCTGAATCCCTAGCCATCCTAGCTCTTTCCTTCAGCAGCTTATCCCTACTTTTACACATAAGGTGATAACTTGTTAGCAGCACCCAGCCTCTCCTGCACACTCCTGCCAGTTCTTTGCCTGGTTCTATGGGTATTGCTTTCAAACATCTTTCCAAATCTCCAGGTTCTCCCTCTTTTAGCCTTGGTTCCCAGTTTTCACAGGGCCCTGTGCTTTTAGCCCATTCTCTGGCTAGAGAGGAATAAGGCAAATCCTCCCATCCTGGAATAGCCATTTCTCCCTCTAAAGCCCCACTGCTTCCAAATAGAGGCCTGACATTTTGTGATCCCATCTTGGTCGCCAAATGTATCAGCAATGCCATATTCACAATGCCTATAGAGATGACAAATATGCTGATATAATTATCCATCACAAAATATGTCAGGTTTGCCATTTGGGGAAATAAACTAGAAAATTTATTAAGATACCAAAAGACTGAGTCCCAAAACCAGAAAGTGAAAGCCATCAGAGTAGTTATGATATTGGCACAGGTAGATAAAGTAGAAAGCACCCACATTTTCAAGCCTTTAAAACAGAACAGGCTACCTCAGGCAAAGGTCCTCCTC
>NW_027186473.1:3166044-3182789 GCF_028583685.1 Petaurus breviceps papuanus
GCACGTCCATGGGGCATGGGAGATCTTTAAATCCCATAACCCTTACACAGTTATATGAAGCAAGTTATTTACTTTTCTTACCTATAAAATGGGGATATTAATAGTATCTATCTCACAAGGTTGTAGTGAGAATTAAAATAACATATGTAAAAGACTTTGCAAATATTAAGGTAGTATGTAAATACTAGATATGTATTATTGTTGTTGTTGTTTTCACAAAGTCATTGGTAGCATCACTGAGTTTTA
The DNA here is from genome assembly GCF_028583685.1 of Petaurus breviceps papuanus. Taxonomy (NCBI): domain Eukaryota; kingdom Metazoa; phylum Chordata; class Mammalia; order Diprotodontia; family Petauridae; genus Petaurus; species Petaurus breviceps. The sequence goes on from NW_027186473.1 coordinate 3,166,291, forward strand.
TAAGGCCCTGTCTGGTTATCAATACTGTGATTATTATTGTTGATGCAGTCTGGTTGACTTCTTCCAGAGGGATAAGGCAGAACATGTTGATGCAAACACCTAGAAGGACCAGTGAATCTATGAATGCAGGTTGTGCACAACAGAGAAATTTATTTAATATCTCCTGGGTTAGTTTTTGTCTTTATCTTTTGATTGGTATATTCAGAAGAATCTAGGACCTCCTTTTCCTAATTGGTACATCTGTAAAGGAGTTCTTTTGTTGTTTAGGACAAATGGCAGTAGTGCCATAGGCCATTCAGATTACCACAGCAATTCTGGTTAAAGTGATTTTGGAGGGACTTTTATATATGATTTTTGTCTCTCATTTATAGTACCAAAAATAATCCCATGTAGTGTGGCTGGTACATGTTTCCTTGAATGTTTTTCATGTGGGTATACCACTAATGGTCCATATGCTATCAGTAAGTTCTCTCATCAGAATAAAATAACATGATACTGTTTTTCTGTTTCTTGGAATTCTGAGCTGGACTAACAAAATTATTTGACTGGTTGCTAAGCTATCTAACTATTTTGAGTCAACCCGTATCTTGTTAAGAAGAACATGGTGGAAAATTTGTAAAAAAAAAAATATATATATATATATATATATATATATATATGAAATAGGGTCTACAATGCTACTTTGATTATATCAGTCCCCTGACCCATGTGTACAAGAACTAACTAGGGGAACAGAAAGGACTGAGTAGAATAGGGAATTCAAACATATAACTCCAAAATGAGTGGAGGAATTTCTTTTTCAGTTTCAAAATTCGTGCCCTTAGTTGGAAGCACTGGCATGCCTGGTTTTGAAATGATCCTATAAAATTACTGGGGGAGTGAGTGAGAATGGTGGTCTGATACAAACACACTGAGGGAACATTGCCTCTTCAATCTATCTTTCATCAAATTTTCAGAATTATCTTCCTTAAAGCACAGGTTGGAAGTGTGCTGGTGAGGCATTTAAAGTCTTTCATGATTTTGATCTATCCTACCTTTAGTCATTATATGTTAGGTTCCTGTATTCATTATAGTATGCTCTAGAAAACTTCCCTGTATAAAATATGCCATTTTCTACCTCTTTGCCTTTTTACAGACTATCCCCTATTCTTGAGTCAGGGAAACCTGAGTTAAAATCATACCTCAGCCACTTATTATATAGGATTATATATGTATCTCCTCCCTTCTTCCTTTTGAGTTGGAAATTATTGTCTCTTTTAAGTTTCAGTTCAGATACTGCTTCCCATAATGAGTCCTTTCCTATTGTCCCCTCCCTTCCAGGCATCAGAATTTTCATCCATAAACATCTATAATTACCTGCATATATACTTTATCTTTATATTTGCTTATTTGTGTTATCTAAGCTTAAAAAATAAAACAACAGCAAGAAAGAAGTTGAGATGAGTAGAATTTTAGAAAAGTTTGACTTGTTAGGCCACTGGAGAATATTGAATGGGAATAGAAAGGAATTATTCAGTTGTAACTCAAAAAAAAATTGACCATGTTTTAGGGCATGAAAACCTTATAGATGAACAAAGAAAAGCAGAAATATTAAATGCATGTTTTTTCCTTGACAGTAATGCAATAAAAATACATTCTATAAAAGACCTTTGAAGGATGGATTAAAAACTAATTAGAAATTAAATAATCCAATCCTACAGAATGAATGGGTCATATAACAAACCATAGAAACAATCAATAATTTCATTAGTGATAATGACAACGAGAAAACATACCACAGTTTTTAGGATGTAGCCAAAGAAGTACTTAGGGAAAAATTTACATCTCTAAAATATTACAGCAATAAAAGAAAGAAAGAACAAATCAATTAACTGGATATGCAAGAGCAACAAAAACAACAACAGCAAGTAGGAAAAAAAATGGAAGGGGTGGAGCTAAGATGGCGGCTTAGAAGCAGGAAAACTCCAAGGGCTCCCCACTAACCATCTCAAATATCTACAAAATATGACTCTAAACAAACTTTAGAGCTACAGAACCCACAAAATGACAGAGAGAAACAAATCTCCCCCTGAAGGCAGCCCAACAGGCAAGCAGGAAGGGTCCATTACAGTGCATTGGGAGCTGAGCAGAGCTCCACATGAGCCTGTGGTTTTAGCCCTAGGGTGGCCCCAACCAGCAGCAGCTCAATTGGACTTTGGGAGAGTGGATCACCATCAGCAGTGGCGGTTCCGAGAATTATCACACCAAAAATGCCAAAGATAAAGTAAAAGGCCAGTGGAAAACCCTGATGGAACTTGGGGGGGATGGTGCAGTCTGGCCCCTGCCCCCTGGGGTGAGGAATGGTGGAGATTCTGTGTCCCTGGACCACTGCCACATGGATGCTTCAGAGCTCCTGGCTTGCAGATTGTAGGGGGACCAAGCATCCAGTCTGAGGGTTAATCACTCTTCCTTTAACTTGTTTGTATCTGGAATTGCTTTCTTGGGTGGAGGTCCTGGGATGTGTAACCAGGCGCCAGAGCCTGTGGAGCCTTCAGACAGGGCACCCAACTAATAGCTCCAGCAGCTGCAAAAACCCCAGCAATTTGGGTTCAAGCTCTGCTCTCTGAAAGCAGAGTTCTACTGTGGCAAAAAGCTCGAAAGTCAACTAATTGAGTAGCAACATAAAAAAGCAAAGAAAGCAAAGCCAGAACAGCAGTCAAACCTTAGATTCCTATTTTGGGGACAAAAAGGATCAAAGCATAGAATGGGAGGAAGACAAAGAAGTCAGAACTCCTGCACCAGAAGCTTCCAAGAAAAATATGAACTGATTACAGGCCATAGAAGATCACAAGAAGGATTTTGAAAACCAAATAAGAGAAGTAGAGGAAAAATTGGGAAGAGAAATGAGAATGATGCAAGAAAATCATGAAAAGAGAGTCAACAACCTGACTGAAGAAAATAACACCTTAAAAGATAGACTAATTTTACTCAAATGGCAAAAGAGGCTCAAAAAGCCAATGAGGAGAAGAATGCCTTAAAAAGCTGAATTTTCCAGATGGAAAAAGAATCTCAAAAGCTCACTGAAGATAATTCCTGCAGAATTAGATTGCAGCAAATGGAAGCTAATGACCTTATGAGAAATCAAGATACTATTAAACAGATCCAAACAAATGAAAACAATAGAAGGCAATGTGAAATATCTCATGGGAAAAACCACTAACCTGGAAAATAGATCCAGGAGAGATAATTTAAAAATTACTGGACTACCTGAAAGCCATGATCAAAGAAAGAACCTAGAAATCATCCTCCAATAAATTCTCAAGGAAAATTGCCCTGATATTTTAGAACCAGAGGGCAAAATAGAGGTTGAAAGAATCCACCGAACACCTCCTGAAAAAGATCCCCAAAAGAAAACTTCTAGCAATATTATAGCCAGGTTCTGGAGTTCCCAGATCAAGGAGAAAATACTATAAGCAGCCAAGAAGAAACAATTTGAATATTGTGGAAACACAATCAGGATAACACAAGATCTAGCAGCTTCTACATTAAGGATCAAAGGGCTTAGAATATGATATTCTGGAGGTCAAAGGAACTAGGATTAAAACTAAGAATCACCTACCCAGCAAAACTGAGTATCATGTTTCAGGTGAAAATATGGTCATTCCATGAAATAGAGGACTTTCAAACATTCTTGATGAAAAAAACAGAGTTGAATAGAAAATTTGACTTTCAAATACAAGAAGCAAGAGAAGCATGAGAAGGTAAATAGGGAAAAGGAATCAAAAGGAACTTATCAAAGTTGAACTATTAACATTCCTACATGGAAAAACAATAATTGTAACTTATGAAACTTTTCTCAGTATCAGAATAGTGGAAGGGAATATAAATACGTGTATGTATATATATATATATATGTATACATACATATATATGTCTATATAGGAGGGTATATGTGTGTATGAATACATATGTGAGTGTGTGTATATATGTGTAAAGGTATACATAGACAGAGGTCACAGAATCAATTGAATAGGAAAGGATGATATTTAAAAAATAAAATTAAGCGGTGAGAGAGGAATATAATAAGAGGAGATGGGAGAGACAGAATAGGTTAAAATATCTCATATAAAAGAGGCAAGGGAAAACTGTTACAATGGAGGGGAAGAACAAGAACGCAAAAGGGGATGGGTCTGGGGCAGCTAGGTGGCGCAGTGAATAGAGCACCGGCCCTGGATTCAGAAGGACCTGAATTCAAATATGGCCCCAGACACTTCAAACAAAAAAACTAGCTGTGTGACCTTGGACAAGTTGCTTAAACCTAATTGCCCTCCAAAATAAAAAAAAAGCAAAAAAAATAAGGAGATAGGTCAACTTTACTCTCATTGAATTGGGCTTAAGGAGGGAATAACATACATACTTAATTGTGTATCTTTCCCTACAGGAAAGTAGAAGGGGAAGGGGATAAGAGGGGGGATGATAGAAGGGAGGGCAGATGGGCGGGGAGTGTAGTTAGAGGCACACACACACACTCCCTTGAAAAGGGAGAGGTTCAAAGAAGAAATTAGAACAAGTGGGGGATGGGATAGGATGGAGGGAAATATAGTCAGTCTTTCACATAATATCCACTATGGAAATGTTTTGCATAGCTATACATGTACAGCCTATATTGAATCGCTTATCTTCCCAGCAAGGGTGGGTGAAGAGGGAAGAAGGGAAAGAATTTGGAATTCAAAGTTTTAAAATGGAATTAAAAAATATATTATTAGTAGTATTTTTTTACATGCACTGGGAAATAAGATATACAGGCACTAGGTTATGGAGATCCATCTTGCCCTACTAGAAAGCTGGAGGGGGAATGAGGGAGTATATAGGAGAGAGCAGATTGGGGGAGGGGGTATTCAGTGAGATCGCTGTTCTGGGGTCGAGGGTAGGGGAAAGATGGAGAGAAAATTTGTAACTCAAAATCTTGTGGAAATGAATGTTAACTAAAAATAAACATAAAATTTTAAAAAAGAAAAAATCAAACATTTCCAGTTAAATGCTAAATTTAAAGTGCTATCAAAGGTGACATTAATAAAATTGGAAGTAAAAAAAATAAAATCATTAAAATATAAATATTCATGGTTGTTTATATGCTGGGTCCATTAGGGTATAAGCTCATGGCAGCTTGTTTTGTATTTCTTGGACCCTTAGTTCTTCAGACAGTAATCATTTAAAGAAAAGATTGTTACCCTGAAATTATTTTTCTTCTTGGCATTGCTATTAGCATAGTCTCTGCTAGCATGTCTCTTTAGGGTAGCGAGGTTAAGAAAGGGGCATTAAAAAAAAAGAGAGCTGAGTATACTATGACTCTCCTCAGATAATTCTCCATTTTCAAATTACAGGTTTTAGTTCAAACCTTACTTAGGTTTTACCAAATATATAGAGAAAATGGTGTAGAACAGAAGTCCTTTAAGAGACAATGAGCATGTAAGAAGGTAAAGAAAGAACAATTCTACCAAGAGATGGCTCTAATTTGTTTCTGAATAAGTCTAAAGAACATATAGACATGTTATTTTAGATGCCAATAGCACTAAAAATTGATACGTCATGCCAAGAAAAACAGCTGTTCATTTTTTCCATTAATGGCAGATCAGAAGAAATAAATATAATTTTCATAAATTGTTCATTTCCTTATAGTACCTAAAAGGAATTGTATACATTTGTTAATGATGTACAGGTAGTCCTCCAGGATTTGCTATCTCATAACATACTTTTTGAGGTTCTGAAAATTGAGGTTTCAAGAGTTAGTTTAAGGAATAATGTAATTCGTTCCATAGCCTTTCAAAATCTTCAAGTTTCTTTCATTAAAAAGTGCACAGTAATAAAAATTAGCATTGTTTTAAACCTTAAATTGAACAATGAGGAAAAGGCAGGAGCTTATTAGGTTATTATTCATGCATCATTGGTATTCAGTTCTGGATGACATTTTAGAAATGATATTATCAAATAGAACTATTTTCAGAAGAAAGTGACCAGAATAGTGAAGGGATAAAGAGACAGAAAATAATGCCACATAAAGATCAATCGAAGGAGCCAGGATTGTCTAGTCTCATGAAGAGGACAAAAAAAAAAAGAACATTACAGATTTTTGAAAATGAATTTGAAGGTATGAAATGTAGACATGTGATTGGATTTTCTTGAGGGGAGAACTGACAGATTAAAGCTTCCTGACAATTAGAGATGTTCCAAAGTGGAATGAGATGTCTTGGGAAGTACAGAATCCCTCTTATTGGAGGTCTTCCACTAGAGTCTGGATAATACTTCCAAGCAAATGTTATTGAAGTGATTTGATATTTGATTTGGTTTGGGCTGAATGATCTCTGAGCTTCCCTGTTAACTTTGAGATTCTGTATCTTAAATTCAAGGTTGATTTGTTTTTGTTTTCACTTTTAAAATATGTTCAAGAAGTAATGAATTTCACAATTCTTCGTTCCCACAACTTATAACAAAAAACCTGATAGGATGAAAATACTTTTAATTGGATGTTTAATTTCTTTTAATGGAAACTTATTTAGTACTTCAAGGATCTATAATTTCACTCTACTGTTATGATAAATACATTTTATTGTGAGTATAATAATAGATTTTGGAATGTGCAGCTAATTGAAATTGATGTTTTCTGGACCTAACACAAACAATCATTAGGAAAGGACAGAGTTTGAAAGTCTCCTATCAGATTTTTTTCTTTCATCAAGTCATTAAAAAGCAAACAAACAATTATACTTGTTTCTGGATTAAAGACTCACATCTCACCAAGTAGAGGGAGAAAAAGAACTATGAGTTGGGTTGCCTTTCGTCTTGACTTCCCATCACCCCTTTTCCCATGCCAAGGCCTGAGAGGAAGAGATGGCTCTTTACATCACTTAGGGGAGCTGGAAGTCACTAGCTGTAAGGAGAGCTAGGCTTTAGTCTTTGTCCTGCCTCTGCATCATCATTTCTTCTGCACTTTACCACCTGCTCTTCTGCTATGACCTCTAGATCCCTGGGTACTCAGATCTGACCTGTTGGTGAACTCAGTAGTCCTTGTCACTCATCCTTAAGATTTCCAGGCCTTTCTATCCACCCCGGTGTCAAACTCTTTTATAGGTGTCGTCTCCCCCATTAAGAGTGTGAAATCCTTCAGTGTGGGGATTGTCCCTTTCCCTCTCTCTCCTTTTTCCCCTTCCCCCTTCCCCCTTAAGGGGGAACTATTTTCCCTGCTTTAATATTTAATCTATCAGCCACAGAATTGTCTTTGCCAGTTACTAATCTATTTGAATTTAATAAATCAAAATCTGTCCTTAGGAATTGGCCAAGAGTTATAAGTCCTTCAGTGTGCAGGTTTTTCAGTTCGTTGTTTCATGAGCTAATGCAAAGTGAAATCTGCAGAACCAGGAGGGCATTGTACACAATAATAGCATTATTATATGGAGATCACCTTTGAATAACTTAGTACTCTCAGAAATAAATACAATGATCCAAAACAATTCTGAAGGATTTATGTTGAAAGGTGCTGTCCATCTCCCAAGAAAGAATTGATGGGGTCTGAATGCAGATTGAAGCATACTTTTTCTTTTCTTTTTTGTTTTTCTTTGTTTTTTTTTTTAATATTTCCCTTTGTAGCATGATTTACATGGAAATGTGTTTTGTGTGACTACACATGTATAACCTATGTCAAATTGCTTTCCTTCTCAATGTGGGGAGGGCAGGGAAGAAAAGAATTTGAAACAATAATTGAAAAAATAATTTAAAAATTGTTTTTACATGTAATTGGGGAAAATTAAATAGTAAACTAAAAAAAAAATCAATTCATTGTGTCATTATCCTTGTTTTATAGTAAGTACACTAAGGGTCCAAGAGTTTAAGTGACTGAAACAAGACAATAGCTAATTAGGTTAGGGAACCTGCAGCCTAAAGACTACATGTGGCCCTCCAGTCCTGCAGTGTGGCCTTTTGACTGAATCCAAACTTCACAGAAAAAATTCCCCTTAATAAAAGGATTGTTCTGTAAAATTTGGACTCAGTCAGAAGGTCACAAGTGAGTACCTAAAGGGCCACATGTAGCCTCAAGGCTTCAGATTAAGAGGTAGAATTTGAACTGTTACTCCAGACATCAAGCCCATTGCTATTTCCATACTTGCCCTTCATCCTGTTGAATCTGGCAAATTATATTTAATGGTCACTGATGGAATTAATTCCTTTGTTGACTGAGGTGGTATTCCAGTTGTTGACAGAAACTTTGTTACCAGATTATATTAAAATCCCTTGCCAGATTGCCAGAACTCCTTGGTGGACTTCTGTAAACCACTAGAATTGTTTTGTGTAAATTGAGCAAAGAAAGCCCATGTGTTATATTGCCAGGGAAATCAGTATCTTCGTAAGTATTTTCTTAGCCTATCTCACTTTCCTTAGGAAACATGTCAGAAGACATTCGAATATAATATTATTTGGTATTGGGTGTGTCTTACCTACTACTTAACCCAGTAACAATGAAGTTGTGAATTTAATAACTTTAATAATCACAAATTGGATCAACATATTGAATAAGCACACAGACGGACAGATAAGGACTTTACCTGTGATTTCATTGGTTATAAGACACTCCTGAGTAAGGAAACTGGCTTGACACCTTCTCTGAAACATGGTTGCTTAGAACACTGAGTGCTGTGGCTTATCCAGGGTCACATAGCTAGGATGTTTTAGAGGCAAGACTAGGTCTAAAGGCTGAGTGCATCTCCCAACTATTCTGATGTTAGCTTTCTAAATGTCCCAATATGGTTTTAAATTATGAATTTTTACGAGGAACATGTCTGCCTTGGCCATTAGGGCATTGTTTTCTTATTGTAATTGTATTATTATAATTTCTTATATATTATATATTTTCTTATTGCCTCCATATATTACTGTCATTCACCTTCAAGATCCTCTTGAATTCTATGTCCAGTTAATAATCTAAGAAATATAGCCATGCTGACAATGAGGTAAATTGGAATTTTTTCTTGTCCAGGAAGTCTCTGTGAAAATACAATGAAAATAATCTCTGTAGCAACCTTTTTTTTTTTTTTCTGAAAGACAATGTAATAGAAATCTTAACAAAAGGATGACAATAACAGTGTGTTCTGTGTACCCTTTAAAATCAGAGTCAGATGGAGGGGACCCTACAGCTCATTAAACCCAATCCCTTTATTTTTTATATTTGAGGAAACTGAAGCCTAGAGAGATTAAGTGATTTGCTCAGGTCCACATAGCTCAGAAGAGTCTGAGGTAGCATTTAAATACAGGTTTCCTTGACTCCAATTATAGAATTCTATCTATAATGCCAAACTGTCTGAGGATTTATACATTTGTATGGCCTTTATGTTTTTTTTTAATCATATATATATAATTTCACTTTTTCTGTAGGTTTTCCTTTCTGTCCTTTTTTATGTATTTCCATTTTTAAATAATCTTTGTAATTGCCATTTACTAAGGCAAAATAACACTTTATTTGACCATTCCCCAATTATGGGGTCTAGAAGTTTTCATTATTTTCCTTCTACAAACAATACAGCTATGAATAAATTGATATGGATAGAAAATGTTTTCCTTTAAAAGTATAAGCAATGAGATTGCAGTGTCAGAGAATACAGTTTTGTGACTCTTACTGTTTATAGTCAGATTCCTCTTCCAAAAACTTGGAACAATTTACCCTACCACCAATATCCTATAACTCAACAAACATTTATTAAGCAGCTACTATGTTCCAGGAACTGAATTTAACACTGGGGGCAGAGGTCCAGAGAATGAATTAATCCTAACTGGCAAAGAACTTATTATATTCTAATGGAGAAGATGAGTCCATATAAATTTATATAGAATAAATATGAAGTTACTAAATACAAATATATGCATGTAGCAGCAAGTACCCCAGTGTCCCCAAGGTGGCTGCCAACACAGATTCTTGGATTTGTTTTGCTAAAGAAAAGCAACTCAAAATGGATTAACAAACTTATTTTAATCAATCAAACATATATCATTTACCTAGTTCAGGGGGAAAAGGTCAGCACCCTGAACTTCAGAGTATACATAAGTTACAAGAACATTTCAGCAGACAGGCCTCCAAACTGTCCAACCATTACATCCATACCAAATCACAGTTTCCAGAGAGGGAAGCATCAACATCTGGGTTTTTCAAAGCCAGGGGCTCCAGTGCTGCCCAGAGTCTCATCTGGCCAATCACACAACACTTTTCAAAGTGAGCCCCAAAGCAAAGCCTCCCATTAGGGCTTATATAGCCTTCTCCTGGCTCAGAAAATGTAACAACCTTCTTGACCCATTGCCCAATCACAAAGTATCTCTTAAAAAACAAGCCTCCCATGGCAGGTTCCAGGTGCACTTTAGCCTAGGGGCAGGGAAGATCTTTAAAATTTACATTCCCATTGCATTCAGCCCCAAGATCTTTCATGCCCATAGCATAGTCAATTTACTTTTGAATTAGCACTAAACATCTCTTAGGTCATATTTGCAAGATACAGAACTAAAGTTACCAAAGTGGCCACTGGGCCTTAAACAAACACAAAGTACATAGCATTATCACCTCAATTCAAAACAAGTGTCCTACTAAAGTTCTCTTGGGCAGAGGGGCGTGTCCTTCCTCTCACACAGCTCCAGCCCCTGCTCCCAAGTTCTGAGGGCAGCCAGGCAACAAAACCAATAGTGTGAGGTCCTTGGGAGTCCATGGCCCTTCACCCCACCCACCATAGTCTCCAGTCCATCCTCCCCCTGGGTCCGAAACTGTGGGATGCAGCCAGGAAACACACTCAGTGCCCCTGCTTTGCTGCACAAGCCTCATCTTTTCCTGTTGCTCCTGAACTCCTGGGTTCCTTCTCCTCCCGAAGGTGGCAGCTGCTCCTGCTTCTGCCCAGGTCCCGATGCAGGCAGCTCACCATTCCTGCTCTCAGCTCAGCCATGTCAGCATGCAGGCCGTTCTTCTCTCCTGGTCCATGGCTCCAGAGTCACAGCTATCACAACTGGGAAACAAACAATTATCCCACCCCCATACTTTCCTTTTACTCTGCAGATCCTGTTCGTGACACCATTTTGTAGCAGCAAGCACCCCAGCATCCCCAGGGAGGCTGCCAACACAGGTTCTTGGATCTGCTTTGCTAAAGGAAAACAACTCAAAATGGGTTAACAAGCTTACTTTAATCAATCAAACATAAATTGTTTATCTAGTTCAGGGGGGAAAGGTCAGCACCCTGAACTTCAGAGTATACAGGTGTAACAAGCATAAGTTATAAGAACATTTCAGCAGACAGGCCTCCAAACTGTCCAACCATTACATCCATACCAAATCACAGTTTCCAGAGAGGGAAACATCAACATCTGGGTTTTTCAAAGCCGGGTGGCTCTATGGCTACCCAGAGTCTCATCTGGCGAAATCACACAACACTTTTCAAAGTGAGTCCCAAAGCAAAGCCTCCCATCAGGGCTTATATAGCCTTCTCCTGGCTCAGAGAATGTAACAACCTTCTTGACCTATTGCCCAATCAGAAAGTATCTCTTGAAAAACAAGCCTCCCACCACAGGCTCCAGGTGCACTTAAGCCTAGGGGCAGGGAAGATCTTAAAAATTCACATTCCCATTACAATGCAAAGTAGTTAAATATAAGGTAGTTGAGGGCTGCAGATTAAGTAAATGCTTCATGCAGAAGATAATTCTTGAGCTTTATTAAAGGAAGAGGTAGACTTACAGAGGCAGAGGTAAGAGGGGGAATGAATTATAGATATATGGGATAACCAATGAAAAAGCATGAAAATGTGAGAATTAGAGTGGCATGTAGCAAGAACAGAGAAAAGACCTGGATTGCAGGATGGGGGAAGAAGGATGAATAATATAAAAACAAGACAAGAAAGGTAGGTTGGGAAACTTGGGAAGGGCTTTCAAAGATGAAGATAAGATGTTAAAATGTACATAATGTAAGACAGTGCCTATTTCTTCACAGCCCCCAATATTGAATTTTGTTATTTTTCTAGGTTTTTTGTTTTGCACATTTTATGGGACTGGAGACATATGTTAAAGTTGTTTTTGTTGATTTTCTTCTGCTTATTTAAGAATTTAAAGTGTTTTATAAATGATTATTAATTTGCTCTCAGTTATTAAAAATGCCTATCATTAAATATCTTGTCACCATTTATCTTTTGGGGAGTAAATCACAGAATTAACAGACTTTGAGGAGCCATAGAGGGTGTCTACCTCAATAGATACCTCACCAATAAGCTCTTCAATAAAATCCTCAACCAATCCTTGTTCATCCTCTGCTGGAAGACCTGCTGGGACAGGGAACCCTCAACTTCACGTGACAGGCCACTCTACTTTTGAATATTATTATTAGGAATTTGTGCTTTTTTCTTGCAGATTTTAGATGCTAGATTTTCATCAGAAATATTTTACGTAAATAATTCCCCCAGTCTTTCTCAATCTCTCTCTCTAATGTTTATTTTTTTTCTAAAATCAAACCCTTTTATTTTCCCCCCAATAACTTTTTTTCCTATTTGTTTTTTAGATAAACATCTCTACAAGTGAGGGAAATGTATGGCTCCATTTTGATTTATTTTTTTTAACTTGAGATTTTTTTCATTCAGATATTTGATCCAGGTTATTATACCAAATTGTGGGCACTATAAACCAAAACATTCTCATCCTCTGTCTCTGTCTCTGTCTCTCTCCTGTCTCTCTCCCCCATACAGACATCAAATTTTCCAAATGGCTTTAATTGAAATGATTCTCTTTTTCTAGACTAATGCTTTTTAGTCTTTAGTTTACCAGACAGTAATATATACCAAGTCCTATTTTTTCCATTTACTATTTGGTTCTATTGATTTATTTTTTCTATTCTTTTGTCTAGTACAAGACAGTTTTTATAATTGCCATTGCATAACACATTTTGAGCAAGTCCCTCTTTACTAATTTAATTTCATGGTTGCTCCTTTTTTTAAACCCATCTATTTTTAATATGAAATTTGTTGTCACTTCAGTAAATTCTACAAGGCAGCCCATTGGTATTTTGATTAGTATTGTATGATATCTATACATTAAAATGAGGAATATTGGCATTTTTACTCTATTTTCTCAACTTAACCATGTGCAGATAATATCCCTCCATTATTCAATTATTCTTTAATTTCTGTCAGAATCATTTTGAAGTTGTCTTTATATTGATCTACTGTGTCTTCATAAGCAAATGCGAAAGCATTTGATAAGTACTATTATTATTCTAAATGACATTTCATTCTATTCATTTTTTCCTATTTTGGAGAGATGATATATAGACATCCAGATGATTTTTTTTGAACTCCAGTAGTTTGCTAATTTTTGCTTTTTTAAAGATAGGCCTGTAATTTCATCAATTTAGGGAACTCTAGTGAAATAATTCCCTCTACCAATGCAAAATAATAACTGCTGTGCAACTTATAGTCTTAGAGAGTTTCATGGCATCCTGGGGGTTAGGGGAAGGGTTGTGTCTTGAACAGGGCTGCCCATGTAGTATTTGTCAGAATTGGGACAAATAAATCTTCAGATTACAAGATGGGCTTATATCCACCATTCCATGCCATCTCTTATTTTTTACTTCAGTTTTACTTTATGTTGAGTATCTTGTATTATGTTGATATATATTCATGTTATCTGTGAATAAAAATATTTTAACTTCTCTAAAATGCTTATTCTCTTAATTTATTTTTCATGCTTTATCACCATACAGAATTTAGATATAAGTTGTCCCAGGGGATATCACACTTTTATAACAAGTTTAACATAAATATTTCTCTAATTCCCTTCCCCTCTTACTTTCCTATAGGGTACAATAGGTTTCTATACCCAACTGAGTTTGTATGATATTCTATCCTTGAGATAATTTTAATGAGATTAAGATTCATGTGCTTTTCCTCCCCTCAACACCCCATCATTCCCCCCAAAAAACTTTCACACTTTTTTATGTGAGATAATTTACCCCCACCATTCTACCTTTCCCTTTCTTTTTCTTCTAGTGGTTTGCTCTTCTTTACCCTATAATTTTAATTTTTAGATATTCCATTATATTCAACTCACAACCAGGCCCTCTCTTTATGTATATTTGTTCTAACAACCCTAATAATGAGAAAATTCTTAAGAAGTATGGTGTGCTAGTGCTCCTTGTTGCTGGGGGACCTCAACCTGTATATGACTATGAGGAGTGCAACAGACTTCTATATGCTGTAACCACCTTCTCTGACCCCTTTAATGTCTGTGAACTGAGAGCTTCTGAATTGACCATTGCACTACTGCATCATCTGATTTAGTCAGCTCTAAGGCCTGAACCAGATTTGGTGGAGTGTGGCTGAGATGGTGCGGCTCGTGCTAGACTGCCCTGTCTTTTGACCCCAGTGTGACAGAGCTTTCCTACTGACCTTCTAAGATGTCTTGGATTGGAAAATCATTTTACCTCATCCCTTTGCGAGTTGTGATTCTTCAAAATTTGTTGAGAGGGGAATTTGGGAGAGGGCAGATAAGTCCCTGCCTTTTTTCCACCATCATGGCTCTGCCCCGCATAAATGAGTTGGAAATGGGGTGGAAGTGCACTTTGGACATGGCCCTAAACAAAAGTATGAAATTAGGAATAAGACAGGTCAATGTTAAGAACAATTCGCAGTCCAATTTGAACATTAATTGAACATGCATACATGAAATGGAATAATGTGAGAGTTGGCTGGAAAGGTAGTCTAGAAGCAGATTTGAAAGAGTTTTTAATTCAAGGCCAAGTCATTTGTATTTTATGAGTAGAGATAAATCAGTAGAGAATTGTTGATGATTTCTTTTCTTTAGTTGTTTGCTTTTCTTCTCTATTTTTCTTTCCTATTCTTTTCTATTTTAAATTTTTTGCTTTTTGGAGGGGGGAGGCTAGGGCAATTGGGGTTAAGTGACTTGCCCAAGGTCATATGGCTAGTTTTTGTGGTGAGTGTCTGAGCCCTGATTTGAACCCAGGTCTTCCTGACTCTGGGGTGGGTGCTGTATTCACTGCACCACCTGGCCACCACTCTATTCTTTTCTTAAACAGGGAGTGATATGTTTAGCCCTTTGCCTTTGGAAGGTTATCTTGCAAAATACATGAAGGACAGACTAGATAGATAGTTTTATAGGTGGAACTGATAGAACTCCATAATGGATTGAATGTGTGGGCATATATTATTAAGTCAAATAATATCATTTGCACATTAAGTTCTATTTTCAGATGCTCAAGTCTTTTTGACTGGTCTATTTTTTCTATCTTTTATTAAATATTGAAGGATTTTGTAATTAATGCATAATTTATGTTTTGAAATTTGTTGGGACGAGATTCATATAGATTGTATATATTTTGTCTCATCTCAAATTTCAAATATTTTATTAAAACTCAAATACTTTATCATATTAAGAAAATATCCTTTTCTTAAAGGATAAATCTATTAACAAATGAATTCCAGTTTTAGTCCACCTTCTTCTCTGTATATAATTACAATTAGAGTATCTCTTGTAGACAGTAAGATATAGAAGAGAGATATTGCAGTGATATGAAGAGACCTGGGCATAGATGTATGAAACTGGAATGAGAATATAAACTTCAACACACGCTTTCTTTGTGATCACACATGCAGAATCTGCAAATTGGAAGGGCTCTCAGTGGCCATATATTCCAACCCATCCCTGAGTAAATAATCCTACAAATATTCACCAAAGGTTCATTCAGCATTTATCTGCAAATCTCCAAAAAGAGAGGAATCACTACCTTTCAAGGCAACCTATTTGAGTGTTAGATAATGCCAACTGTTAATGAGATTTTCCATGCCTCAAGCCCACCTTTTGGTCCAAATCTATCATCTTTGGCAAAGCAGGAAATCCCTAAGCCGTCTTCTACATTACAGCTGTTCAAATACTTAAAAACTGCTATGAATAAATGAATATTAGTTTCCTTATCTGAAATGTGAATTGTTCTGCCCATACTACCTACTTTATAGGATATTGTAAAGAAAACATTTTGTGAACATGAAAGTATACTAGAAATATGGATTGTTCTTATGTAAGAGTAGCAAGTCAATCCACCTCTTTGAGACTGTTTCTTCATCTAAAATGACAAGAATAACGACAAGGTTTCACTACCTAGCTCAGAGACGTGAAGAAATAATGTTATAAACCACGAACTACTATATAAATGTGTGTGTGTGTTTGTGTATACATATAGCCATATGTATCCATGAGTACTGTTTGACAATAATTTATTTTAGGGTTTTTTTTTTCATTTTTGGTCATTAACAGTATTACCTTCAAAATTTTATTCTTCAAATAGCTTTTATTTGTTTGTTTATAGATTTAGAAATCTAAACCATTTTTTATCACATAGAAGTAATTACATACCCTATTTTTCTCAAACTTTAGAATGATATACACACACATTTAGAATGACTTGCTTTTTGGAAATTAGGTGAAATCTAAATTTTCCTTCAACT
>NW_027186473.1:3182889-3186017 GCF_028583685.1 Petaurus breviceps papuanus
TCCCTCCCTTCCTCCCTCCCTTCCTTCCTTCTTTCCTTTCTTCTTTCTTCCTTCTCTCATAGACTGGACCCAATAGGTCCCTGCCCAATCTCCACTTAAGGACTGTATTTTGGATCTTCCTGGTTTTAAGGTGAATGTCAATGATAACTGTTTCTCTTTGGAACAGCAACTGTAAGGATCTTCCCCTCCCAGCTTGATTTTTTTCTTTTTTTTTCTAGTTAGAGGGGCCATTCCTTGACTCACTTCTTAAAGAGTCCTATTCACTGAATGGCTGTTATCTCACTCTTAAGTGAGGACATGAAAATGCCTTAGCCTAAAAGGGCCAGCATCTCCTGTTGCATCCTGGGTCATGTCTAATTGCCCTGATGAATATCTGGTCACTGGATCTAGATCGCTCTGGAGGAGAAATTGAGTTTGGTGACCTGCACAGTCCTTCCTCACTCAAATCAAAGACAACTGCAAGTCATGTCATCAGTTCCCTGATGCCATGGGTCTCTTTGAAAAGGAAGGACAAAAACACAACTTGTGTGACTCTGGGCAAGTCCCTTAACCCTATTTATTCAGTTCCTCATCTATAAGATGAGCTGGAGAAGGAAATGACATATCACTCCAGTATCTTTGCCAAGAAAATCCCAAATGGGGTCACAAAGATTCTCATGTGATTGAACAACAGGAACAAAAGTTTCCTTTAATTCACAACTAAAAAATCCCATTTTATATAGGAAACCTCTCCCATCCCTGCTTAATTCTAGTGCCTTCCTTCTATTGCTTATTTCCTAATTTTCCTGTAATGAACTTATTTCTCTCTATGTAGTTGTTGCCTTTCTCATTAGATTGTGAGCTCTTTGAGGCAGTTACTGTCTTTTGCCTCTTTTTTCATTCTCAGTACTTAACACACTGCTAGGCACAAAGTTGATGTGTAACAAATGTTAATTGGTTGATTGGTTGAAATTGCTTATGAATAATACTGATATTGTGACCTGTCTGAAAGTCAATTTATTAATAACTTGGTTTAATTCTCCTTCTGATATAGATGCCATCTTCTCCTCCAAGCTGGTTGTTAATACTCTCACTTCTTAGTGTACTGTTAATATATATATCCTATCTACAGTAGAACATAAATATATGTGTATACATATATGTATGTATGTGTATATATATATGTGTGTGTGTGTGCATGTGTATGGAGAGACTGAAATTTTTCCCCCATCCCTAGTGCCTTCTTCAATTCTCTCATTTTCATTCTGCTTATTTTTCTTATCATAGTATTGGAATGATTAATCCATTCACATTTTAAATTTATAATTGCTAGATGTATATTTTATTCCATTTATTCCTTTTGAATGATCTTTACCTCTTTCAAATTTCAACTTACCCTGTATCCCTCTGATTAGTTTTGTTTACACTAATTAAATCATTGTCTATTCCCTCAGGCTTTCCCTTCCCTTGAGTCACATTTACTTTCTTGACTTCCTTAAATTTTCATTTGTCTAATATATGTAATTTTCCCCACCCCCCAACTTCTGGCCATCCTCCCACCAGGATCAGTGTGTGGTTCAAAATCTTTCCCCCGTTCCTTCACCTCCAACCCCTTAAGTGACATACTTTATGTTCCCCTTTTTCAATGTGTGTCCATGACTTTTTCTTCTTCATTATTTCTTTCCCCATTTAGGCCAGTCCAAATTCTCTCACATGTTCCTCATGAAGAGTAGGGCTTCTGAAATGTAAAAGCTGAGTTCCCTTTTTTATCTTATTAACAGGTTAGGATATTTTTTAGGTTTTACTGTGCCCTTCCTTTCCTTTATTTTTCCTTCTTTCATTTTTTTTTGTTTTGTTTTGAGGGACTTTCTGTTGTGCCTCATTCCAAGAAAAAAAGTAATTTATGAAGGAAATAATGTAGTGCACTGTCCATTATATATCATAAGATTGGAACCTATTCCCTGACCTTATCATGACTGCTCACTGTAACTCCCAAGTCAAATGAGTATATGTTGTCACTGGCTCTTTGTCCCTCATCCACTAGAACCCTGGTAGTTGGCCTACTCTGGTGGCCTATAAAACAACGTTTTCCAGATGGGATGCAGTCCCAAGAATGACAACTTTTATTGGAAGGTGTTTTTTTTTTTATGATGAATGTTCCTCAGATTAAAAACAAAAACATTATGAGGTCCTCATATCTCTACTCCTGTTTCATGTTTTTCGTCTTATGTAACATTATTCACACCATTTCTGAACTCAGAAGACTGTCCTTCATAATCTTTACCTGTTAACATATTTCCTATCCATAATGGACTAGTTTAAATGCCACCTCTACTGTGAAGCCCTGATACCTTGAGGATGAAATACTCTCTCCCTCCTCCAGCCTCTCATAAATTCATTGTGCCCATCTTATAAATTTAGTAATTCTTTTGTATTATGATATATATCATAGTCTCATTACTTGATTCCAAACTTCTTGGGCGAAGGACCATGTTTTATTCATTTTATTTCCCTTAGTTTCTAGCACAGTTCCTTGCACTTAGTAGGTCCCCAATAAATGTCTGTTGTAGTTACTACAACAGCATCTGCGAATAGTATACTATGCCAAAACATTCAGATGGGAAATCTCACAGATTCAGCCAGTTATCCAGATGTTCTGTTCACATAAGGCCATATACCCAGATGACTGACTTCATTTTTCCATTTTTATCACTTGAGGCTGGCATCATGTAAGAATGAATTTAGTCTCTCAGTTAATAAATTAGGTGTGAGGGAGCAACAATAAAGCTTAAAGTGATACCCAGGAGTCTTGCTTCAACTAGAGGATGACAACCCATCTGTGTATTATGAAGACTTTACTCAAATCTTGTAGCACGTCAAGTTAAAAGTTTTCAACCTAACTACTGCCAGTGTGATAATTTCTCTGTGGTATCTGTGTCCCATTCTAGGTTTTGACTTTAATGTGAGCCCCATACATGTGAACTGAGCTACCATTTTTAGAGTAAAGGTCTCTCCTTCTTCTGTTCCAGCCCAGGCCCCTGCCCCAATCCCTTGCTTACCACCCCTCCCCCCCACCAGGAACAATTGTGGTATGTGTATAGATCTATCTATCTATCTATCTATCTATCTATCTATCTATCTATCTATCT
>NW_027186473.1:3186027-3197711 GCF_028583685.1 Petaurus breviceps papuanus
TCTGTCTGTCTGTCTGTCTGTCTGTCTGTCTGTCTGTCTGTCTGTCTATCTATCTATCTATCTATCTATCGACACACACCCAAACCCATATATATATATAAATGTTTGTGTCTACTGCTCTAGACACTTTCCATTTGTCTAGGTGCCCTGTGAATACAATAGAAGGATAACTAGATTTGAAATCAGAGAATCTGGGTTCAAATTTTGGCTTTGCTAGTTATCAGCTATGTGACATTGGACAAGTCACTTAAACAATCTAGGCCTCCATTTTCTTATCTGTAAAATTAAGTGGTTAGGTTTTTGGAGGGCCCATCAAGTTCTAAACCAGGGCTGGGGAAACTGTGGCCCCAAGGCCTCATGTGACCCTCCATGTCCTCAAGTGTACCCCTTTGACATTTGAATTTAAAGAGCCACACTTGAGGACTACAGGGACATATATGACCTTGAGGCCACAGGTTCCCTAGCCCTGCAAAACTTTTTACTTGAGAATGTAATTGCTTGTAGCATTTCATTTACACATGATAATGAAACTAATTCAAATGTCTTTATGCTCCTATCTGTTGTTGCTGCTTTTTCCATTTTTTTTTTTCTAATTTAACAAAACTTGACTAAACACCCACTGTTATGTGACAGGCATTATAAAATATGAGTATACAAAGATAGAAAGACAAGGCAGTTCCTGTCATCAGAAAGGTTACATTTAAGATAGATGTCAGATCACATTTTGTTAAGATAAGCACTGAAAGCATGTGTCTCAAGGCATTGTCTTGTGACCAGACTCAAGTTCCCAGAATTCCTCTACGTATAGGTGACTGTTTTTGCATCCAGGTCCAGTTGATTTCTTATACCCATTCTAACAAAGATCAATGAAAAGTCCATTCGATACTAGAACTTATCAATTAAGAATTGATTGTGCACTGGTTCCAATTTCAATATTAAACAATTATCTTTATATGATTTTTAAATCTTCTTAAAAGTTTTTTTTAGATTGGAGAAGAGAAGATTGGGTAGGAGAAACTGGCAACTGTGTTAGAGAAATATGACACAGAGGAAATATTCTAATATTTTCTATTTCTTTTTTCTATTTGACTTCAGGGGGAAGAACCAGGAATATTTGGTGGGTGATACAAAGAGGCATATGTATGTTTCTTGTCAAGAAAATCTTCCTAACCCTCAGAGCTGCTAAAAAGGGGAATGGGAAAGAAGAGTCTATATAAGCAGAGGATAGAGACCACTTGTCAAGTATATTGTAGGCTGAATTCCTTTTCAAGCATGGACTGGACTAGTTTATTACTGAAGTCCCTTCCTTCCAACTCTGAAACTTTGTGACATTCTGATTCTCCAAATACTGCTGTTACAGCAGCCAAAGGAGAGGGGAAATTTGCCAAATAGTTCAACTAACCTGCTTCAACTTTTCAGTACAAGGAAGTCTGAATCAATGTCCAAGCTTGCCCTTAGTGGTTCTTTTGAGGATGATATTGTTTTTATATATAGTGTTTGTCTTTAATAGGTCTGTAAGAATAGGACTAAAGAGGCTCTCACCAAATACAAGTTCCTTCTCAGGAAAAAGAATCATCATCTTTGTTATCCAGTGAAAATTCATCTCTTTTTTAGCTGAGATGAGCACTTTGTCCTTCCTTGTGAGTGCCATCTGTGTCCAAATGAGGCAGTCTCTCTAACTTGAAGCAGAGATGCAGGAATAAAATGATCAATCTTCATCATATTGCTGCGCTTTCGACAGTTAATTTTCTGGAGTAATTTGTCATTGTGAGGAACGCGAGATTTGTCTGAATTTGTGTCAAAGGTTATTGACTGAATTGTCACCTCTTCTTTTCAGTCAATCTATAAATACAGGCAAGATTGGACAGAGGGTAATGGCCTTCTTACTGCCTGGATGAGATTGTCCACGTTATTCACCTTATCAAATGAATCTGTTGTTTCATTTGTTCGTGGTGATTGCATGGGCTCAGTGTTAAAGTTGGGAAATTCACTTAAACTTTTCAAGTTTATTTTTTTTAACATGTAATATAAATCTGAGCCAGGATTCACACTCTATTCCTTCTGATCACAATTCCCTATGTACTTTCCATTACATTGGATTGAATTCACATAAATAAAAAAATCTCCAAAGATGGCAAGAATATCCAGAATCACCCAGTCCTTAGTCATACCTGACTAAAAAGTCCTCAGTACTATTCATTTGACAAGTGGTTATCTACCCTTAATATTTGGTACTTAAGTGGATGGAAGCCACCACCTCTGCAGGAAGTCCATTCCACTTTTGAATTAGCTCAGTTAAATTCTTCCTTATGTTGAGCTTACATAGGCCTTTTTTCTTCAATTTCTACCCAGGTCTCATCTCATTTCTCTTCTACATGACATACTTGATGATAGCTACTGTAGACTCCCTCATTTTTTTTTCTTATCCTGACTGAAGACTATCAGCTTCTTCACCTTCAACTAATCCTCTTTGGATGCCTGTGGGAAACAATAACAACATATACTTTAAAGATTGCAAAGCACTGTACATATGGTACACGATGAAAAAGGAACTGAGAATGTTTAGCCTAGAGAAGAGAAGTCTATGAAAACACATGTCTTCAAGGATGCTTTTTTATATAAAAGAGAGTGAACTTCCTGTTATAAGGGTGAAAACTAGGACATATAAGTGGAAAGTATAAAGGGTGGATTTGTATTAACAAATAAACAATTAGAGCTGTCTAACCATGAAAGGAGACATCACATGACACAGTGAGTTTCCTATCATTGCTAGGATTTTAGACATGTACTGCAAAGCCAAAATTTTATAGAAAAAGCAAGTGAGTCTCAGAAAGTAAAATGATCAGGTCTTCAATTTCCTCAGCTTAGAGAGTTGCCCAGTCTATTGATTCAGTGAATATCAGGGCCTAGAGGAAGTCCTTACAAAGACCTGAGTTCAGTTCTAGGCTCAGATATTTAATAACTAACAATTATCTCACACTTAACAGTATCAGGCACCATGCTAAGCACTTAATGTTATTTCATTTGATCCTCACAACAACCCTGGGAGGTAGAAGTGATTATGATTTCCATTTTATAGAAGAGGAAATTGAGGCAGATAAAAGTTAAATAAATTTCCCAGGACCACATATCTGGTAAGTGTCTGAGGCCTTATATGGTCAGACTTCAGAAATCAGGTCTTCCTAACTCCAAGCCTAATGCTCTATCCTCTGTGCCACCTACTTTTTAAAATTATCTTTTATTATAACCCTATTCCCTAGGGTACTACTACTACTAGTACTTCTATTACTATCATTACTAGCAATAGCAGTTTCTCTCCAACTCAGTCTTAGCTGCCTGGGACAATCAGAGGTTAAAAGAATTTCCCAGAGTCACAGAATCAGTACGTGTCAGAGTTATGACTTGAAACCAGGTCTCTGTGGTTCCAAGGCTAGCTCTCTATAAACTACACCATAGTATCTCATTTATGTGTTGGTGTTATACCCACACATCTTCTTTCCCTGTCCCATTTATTTGAACATATAAATGTTATAAAATATATTCTGATATTTCTTACCTATCTAGAAATTTAAATGTAGATGGAATTTACTATCGTATATAACACTTAGTTGTGTATGTAAAACTTTAAAGTTGGAGGTGGAGGCAAGATGGTGAAGTGTGGGTAGCAAACTAGAAGAACTTTCATAAAATTCCCCACCAAACAACTTAAAAATAACTACTCAGATCAAATTTTGAAAGAAGAGCCAACAGAAGGTCAGAGTGAGACATTTTTCTAGCCTAAGACAACTTAGGAGGAGAGCAGGAGATATCTATGACACTGAGATTGGGGCCAGCCCAGAGTAGCACCAGCAGCACCTGTGGACCTGCAATAATGGAATCAACAGTTTTGGGAGCTCTCATCCCAAAAGTAATGGCAAAGGGGTTGTATAACTGGCCAGAAAAAGATTGCAGTGGATCCTTTGCTGGTACTGGGTGCATCTGGGGCTGATTAGCATTTCTATTGCCCATATTTAACTCTGGGTCACAGATCCAGGGTGGAGAGGAGCACTTGTGGTCAGTCACAAGGGAGGAGTCCTGGATGCAGTTCCAAGGTAGAGATAACAACCCTTACTTGTACCTATAGGGAAGTGGGAGACCTGGTCAGAATTCCAGGGCCAAGAGGAGCAGTAGTGCTTGTGGCTGCAGGGGAGCAAGACTCTTCCTGGGCAAAGAGCAGAGTGTTGAGCAGGAGAGTAGTGACCACACCTTTCTTCAGATAACACCATCTTGGAAACACCAAAACTTATAGACCTCAAGAACTAGCTCCGAAGACAAAAGAATGAAAAAACCTGAAACTTGGGAAAATGCCTCCCCACTACCAGGTGAGCAGAGCCCAACTTTAACATAACTTTCAAAGAAATAGGCTGGAAAGATGAGCATATAACAAGAAAAAAGAACAATCATAAAAAATACCCCACTATGGTGGTGGAGAACAAGGCATCAATTCAGAAGAAAATAACAATGTGGAAAGAGTTACAACCAAAGCTTCAAAGAAAAATGCTATTTGGAACCAAGTGCTATAGTAATTCCTGGAAGAGGTAAGGACAAAGTTAAATGGTAGCAGAAAAACTGGGAAAAGAAATGAGGGTGACAGAAGAAAATTAGATAAAGAGGATTAATTGTCAAAGAGACAGAAAAATAATAAAGAAAATAACTTCTTAAAAAGTAGATTTAGTAAAATGTTTTCTAAAAACCACAAAAGCTCACTGAAGAAAAAAATTTCCTTAAAAATTGGAATTAAATAAATGGAAGCTAATAACTCTGTGAGACATCAAGAATCAACAAAACAAAATCAAAAAAATGAAAAAAATAGAAGAAAATGTGAAATATCTCATCAGAAAAAAAACAACCTGGACAATAGATTGAGGAGGGATAATTTAAGGTAACCTGAAAGCCATGATTAAAAGAAATAGTCTAGATATCCTAGGTGAAGAAATTATCAAGCAAAACTGCCCCATTGTCTCAGATCCAGAGGGTAAAAATAGAAATTGAAATAATCTGTCAATCTCCCCCTGAAAGACACCCCAAAATGAAATCACCCCTAACTCAAGGAGAATATTGCAAACAGCCAAAATGATACAATTCAAATATCATAGAACCAGAGTCAGGATTACACAGGATTTAGCAGCTTCCAAATTACAGGAGCAATATGATATTCTGGAGGGCAAAGGAGATAGAGTTAGAATCAAGAATAATCTACCCAGAAAAATTGAATAAAATCCTTCAGAAGAAAAATGAGTGTTTAATGAAATAGAGGACTTCCAAGAATTCCTGATGAAAAGGCCAGAGGTGAATAGAAAATGGGACATTCAAACACAATCTCAAGAGAAGCATAAAATGGTAAATATGAAAAAGTAATCATAAGGCACTCAATAAATTTAAACAATTTATATTCCTCTATGGAAGGATGATACATGTAACTCCCAATAAGTTTATCATTATTAGGGCAGAGTTTTCATAGGCAGAGGGCATGGGTGTGAATCAATTATGTTGGAATGATTTAAAAAAAATATATGAAAGGGTAAGAAAGAGGGATGTGCTGGGAGAAGGGGAAAGTAGGGGATAGAATGAGGAAATTTTCTTCACATAGAAAAGGCATGCAAGGAAGAATTTTTTAATGGAGGGGAAAATGGGTAGGGGTGGCAGGCAATGCTTGAAACTTATTCTCATTGGAATTGGTTCAGAGAGAAACACACACTCTCAATTATTTGTAGAAATCTATCTTACCTAATAGAGATATAGGAGGGGAAGGAGATAAGAGATATGGTCTGGGAGTAGGAAGTAGAGAGAATGATAAAGGGAGAAGGCAAATTAAGCAAGGTACTGATCAGAAGCAAAATAGACTTTTGAGGAGGACAGAATAAAAAGAGATAGAAAAGGATAAACAAAAAAAATAGGATTGAGGGAAATGTATAGTTAATAATCATAACTGTGTTAAGTAACTTGCCCAAGGTTACACGGCTAGTTTTTTGTGTGTGGGTGTTAAGTGTCTGAGGCCAGAACCAAACTCGGGTCCTACTGACTCAGTGCTTTACTCACTGTGCCACCTAGCCTCCCCTAACATATTATTTACAAGAGAAACATGTGAAACACACACACACACACACACACAGAATTAAAATAAAGGACTGGAGCAGATTTATTGTGCTTTAGCTAAAGTAAAAAGGTAGGGATGACAATTATGATCTCAGAAAAAGCAAAAGAAAAACAAAAGCAAAAATAGACCTAATTAAAAGAGATAATCATGGAAACTATATTTTGCTAAAATATATAATGGATAATGGAATAATTTTTAAAATTATGACAGGTTTCTCTGATAAAGTTCTCACTTCCACATATATAGAAAAAATCAAATTCATAAAAATAAGAGCCATTCCCCAATTGATAAAAGGTCAAAGGATGTGAACAGGCATTTTTCAGAAGAAAAATCAAAGCTATCTATATTCATTTGAAAAACTTCTCCTAAAAACTATCAGTTAGAGAAATGCAAATTAAAAACATAGGTACCAGCTCACATCTATCAGAAGCGACATTAGCTAGAATGGATGAGGGAAGATAGTGCACACTAATGCATTATTGATGGAGTTGTGAAGTGATCCAACCATTTGGAAAACAATTTGGAATTAGACCAAAAGGGTATAAAACTGCATACTCTTTGACCGAGAAATATCACTGATAGGTCTGTGACCCAAAGAATCACAAAAAAAGGTGAGGAAAAGATTTGTATGTACAAAAATATTTATAGTGGTGTTTTTTGAGGTAGTAAAGAAATAGAATTTGATGGGATGCTCATCAGTTGGGGACTGACTGAACAAGTCGTCGCTTTGGAGTGTGATGGAGCATGATTTTGTTTTAAGAAATAATGAAGGGTGTGGTTTAAAGAAAGAAAAAAAATGTGGCAAGATCTGTATGAGCTGATGTGAAGTGAAGTCAGAAAAAATAGAACATTGTGTACAGTAATAGCAATTTTGTTATGATGTTCAACTGGGAAAGACTAGGCTACCCTGATCAATCCAATGATCCAAGACAGTTTCAAAGAACTCACGATGAAAAAAATGGTATCTACTTCCAGAGAGGAAACTGATTAACTCTGAGTACAAATTAAAATATAACTTTCTTTCTCTCTTTTTTTTACTAATATGAATAATATCCAATTGTTTTGCATAATTGCACATGCATAATTGACATAATTGTGTTTGCCTTCACAGTGGGGAGGGGCATGGGAGGAAAGGAGAGAATTTGAAACTAAATTTCAAAAGAAAAAAAATGTTAAAAATAAATAATAAATTTGAAAAAAAAGTTTAGAAAATCTTCAAAAAATAAAACTTTAACGTTTACCAAGTGCTCTACATTTGATACTCTTAGCAATGCTGTGAACATAATAGTACTTATTATTCCCTATTACAAATGAGGAATCTGAAGCTAACTGGTTAAACAACTTGCCAGAGTTCACTCAGTTGTTGTGTAAACCTGAATTTGAACTCCAGTGCTCTGATTCAAAGTCTAATGTTTATTTAAACAAAGCACACTAGAATGATAAAGTCATATTCTTAAATTACATGGAATATATCAAGTTATAGGCATGTGTGTTGAGCTTTGTGGATGAAAACTCCAAATCAGCTCCTGCTCTGCAATTTATAATCTTAGAGAGTTGCCTAAGCCTTTGAAAGATTGAATACATTTCTCAGACATACATAGCCAGGATGTGTCCAAGGCTGGACTTGAACCCAGGTTTAACTGACTATGAGGCTGGTGCTTAATGTATGTGTATATATGAGTATATACTTTCAGAAACACATACATGTATGTGTAGGCATGCATATAAAAAGTCAGGAATGCTGGTAGAGGTGATAGAAGATTGAGCAAGGATGGTCAGCAAAGAAATCTTGTTTTAAAATCATCATTTATAGCTAAGAAAAGGACCTGTGTGTGGATGGGTATATATATATGTGTGTGTGTGTGTGTGTGTGTGTGTGTGTGTGTGTGTGTGTGTGTGTGTGTGTGTGTGTATGTATTTTTGATGGTTGTTATTTCATTTCAGTTTTCCATTTAGAGTTTGGGTTAGATACCCTGTCAAGGTGATAGTCTCAAGCTCAAGTTGCCACTTCAAGTATCCAAGGATTAACCCAATGATAAAAACTGAAATCCTACTCTAATAGCATTGACGCTAGATTGTGTCCAATTGACTGAGATGAAATAAAGTGGCTTTCCAAAAAAATGCCTGTATTGAAAATTGAAGGATATGATGTATTGTTATAAAAAGAAGGGAGGGGAGGAAATAGGATGAAATTTTTTCATCAAAACAAGTCTAGTGATTGAAGAAAATCTTAAGAGATAAATGTAAATTTCATTCTTCAAGGAAATCTTTAATAAATGCTAAACATTCAACTTCATAAGACAGACTTCTTCATGCTGTAGTCATGGGATTTAAGAGCTTGAAAAAATATATAGTAGCACTATGTTTTAACCTTCTCTTTGATAACATAATTCTATTTTGAAATATTTATTTTCATCTGGTTTCCATTAAAAGAATTCTGTTTGAGAAAAAGCAAAATAATGAAAGCAAAATTAATTCTTCCTCATTGTAATCATGTGTAAATGTTCCTCTTCTTTAAAATAATGGGAATAAATGCTAGAATAATGCTCAAGACAATCCAGTCTTACCATGTTGAAATAAGGTTAGATAATATTATATTATTACTATTCAAAACATAGCTGTTCTTTATTCAGAGACTATAATGGATAATTTTACCGACCTGCAAAGATCTTGCAGTTTTAAAAAAATGGTAGAATATGTATTAGTGCTTTGATTAGAGTCAGTCACAGAAACACAGACTACTTCAAATCATATATCTGCCTCAGAGTTTTGTCTGGATCAAATGGGCCACTGACGCAATGAGGAGATGATAGACCAAACAGCTGCTGTGTTGATGATAATGTCAACAAGGGATAGATATCAGTAGGTCTTGTGTGTGATCAAAAACTGTAACTTTTGCTCTTATGCTTCTATGTTGTCCCTTTGCCCAGAGCCATAATTACCAAATATTGTAATTATAATCTCAACTTTCTTCTCTTCTCTTCTTCTCGTTTCCCTTTCCATTTCCCTTTCCTTTTCTGTGGATACAACAAAGCCACTATTGGGGAGAGAGGATGACTGCTTGGAACTGGTGGGCAAGGGTCAGCAGGAGATGAAGTGCTATTTAGGCACTCAATTTTGCATATTTATTTTTCTAGCCAGACACTAAATTCAATTATATCTTTTCTGCGGAAGGATTGGACTTCTGTCACTCCTTTAAATGTTGGTAACCCAAATCAAAGTCCTCATTGTGGCTTCTGGTTATGATTTTCCTCCACTTGAACTTTGGCCCTCATTACTGTGATCACAGTGGCCTTGGTCTCCTTATTCCCTCATACTCTAATGAGTTCCTTCTAACCTCCACAGTTTCCTTCTTTGTCTTCCATCTTTAGATATATTCCTGTATTACCTGTCTTAAAACAAGCAAAATGTACATATCTTCTGAAAATATTTTGACGGTTTTATTCTTTTTGCCTAGTCTCTTTACTTTTGACTTCCAAATTCCTGACATTGATGATCAATGCCCATTGCTTCCATTTCTTCACATAGTCTACTAATTTCTTAACCCCTCTCAATATGATTTTCACTACAAATTCCCTACTGAAACTCCTCTCTTAAAATGGCCAATTGTCAGTCCTCTCTGACAAATTTAATGCTTTCTTTTTAGTTCCTCTCAACATCATTGTTTATTACTGACCCTGTACCACTAAACCATTCTTCTTAGTTTTTGTGATATATACTTTCTCCAATTCATCTTCATTTTTTGAATTCTGCATTATTTTTCTCCTTTTCTAACTGTCCCCTAAGTTTGAGTGGTCTGTAAAGTGACCTTTTTTGGCCTTCTGTTTTTCTCTCTCTGTGAACTCATCCACCCTTTTTGGTATACCCAGTACTCTCTTGTTGGTGATAATGAGAATGGACACCAAAGGACACATTGAAGTGTCATTGGGAAAGAAGAAATAACAGCACTTATGAGTGATGACTGATTGAAGGTGAGGGTTGAGGGAAATGGAAAAAAAAGGCTGAATATTGAGCAGTCATGAGAGCAATACCTACCTTTTGGGAGCTGGAGAAAAAAAGAAGAGATCATAAGGCACAGAGGTCTACATCACATAGAATAAAGGAGATTCAGGATATGGTGTTTTATACAAGAAATATTATACAAGGCATGAGGGATTTCCATTAAAATGGGTTGAAGGAAGCTATATTTTAAAATGCTTCAGAGAAATAAAAGAAAAATGTCTTTGGATTTCATCATTAGTACTTATACCCTAGTTTTCTTGTCTCCAAGATTCTTTCTCTATTCACTATGCCATTTTGCATCTCATATTTTAGTGTTAGAGCATTATTTGGAACATAGTAAAAACCAATGCAGGGAGACATATCAGATTGCATATTGGTGAGGAAGGGTAGTCTTTATGAGGTTATTGGAAAACTTTAAGAAAGGAGTTTTACTAATATGGAGGAAGGAGAAACTGGATTTAATGGGATAAAAGAAATTTACAGTGTTAAGGAAGTAAGGAAGAATTCACCATTTTATCAAAGAAATTTAGGAGTGAAAAGTAGGACAGTTAGAATATTAATTATAGGAGGGAGCAGAGTAGATTATAAGGCATTTTCAAGATAAGCAAGCCCTATGAATGTTAGAAGGGAAAGAGCAAGGGGGCAGTATGAAGGAGAGATTAAAGATGCTACAGAAGATAGTAGTTAATTGATGTGCAAAGGGGTGAGCTCAAAGACATAGTGATGGGCAGATACCTTTCCCTATGAAATTGGAGGGGAGAGACAGAATTGGAGTCTTGAAGAGAAAGGTTTTTTTTTATTTTAATAATTGGAGGAAATGCAAAGAGGAGATATTAAGAGATGAATAAAAGAAATGTTGAATAGTACTGAAGGCCCAGCAAAATTGAGTTTTCATGAAATTATAGCTGGCCAGGTAAAATGGCTTCATAACAATTCACATTAATTATGACCTTTACAATTACATCTGTCTTGGATAGAAAACTCATTCAGTACAATTTTGCGGTAGGGTAAAGAACTAGAAAGTTGATTTTGTTGGTATAGGGAACTCTTGAGTGAGACTATTTCATCAGTGAAGGTCATCCCCTAATTTGCTCCTTTTTGTTCTAGAGAGTTATCTAGAAAATAAGATTTTTAAAACAGTATTTTTTTTCCAGTTACATGTAAAGGCAAGTTTAACATTCATTCAAAAAATTTGGTTCCAAATTTTCTCCCTCCTTCCCTCTTCTTCCTGATCCCTAAGATGGCAAAACAATTTGATATAGGTTATGCATGTGCAATCATGTAAAACATTCCTTTATTAGTCACTGTGAAAGAAGAAATAGAACAAAAGAAAAAAAAACCCTACAAAAATAAAGTGAAAATAGCATGCTTCAATGTGCATTCAGACTTTACCAGTTCTTTTTCTGAATTTGGATATTATTTTCCATCATAAATCCTTCAGAATTGTCTTGGGTCATTATATTTCTGAGAAGAACTAAGTCATTCATAGTTGATCATTGTACAATGCCACTGTTACTGTGCACCAATAGAACAATAAGATAAGTAG